>NC_092424.1:5000-361250 GCF_036169615.1 Heliangelus exortis | reverse complement strand
GAAAGGAAGTTCACAGAAGCAATGTCTTTCAAATACACTTTGTTAGGTACACATATAGTGGCAAGCACAAAACTCAGCCTTTAGTGTTGAGGATAAAACATTACTGTTTTCAAACAAAATAGAAAGAGAATTTACCATTTCATCTCTAATGACAGAAATGCCAACTATTTGGTCCAAAACTTCTGCCACAAAAGCCTGTACTGGGGTTCCATCCTGCAAGGCAAAAACAACATGTGCAAATTTCTCATTTCATTAGGAATCTTTCTTTTTAATTATGTGTATTTCCCCACACAAATCACAGTTTAAATAATTTCCCCTGCCAGCATACAATCTCCACACCACCCCAGTTTAGCCACTCTTCCTAGTGTCTGTGGCTGGACTTTCGGCCATGCAGACCTTTACTGAACTAAAGTTTCAGTTAGGATCTACCTGCTATAGGAGAGCTTAAGCTCAGCCACTAATTTAGTTCTGGTTTAAATTCCAATCTTAGAAAAGCATATTTATTAAAACAGATACATTGTAGAAAATGGCTAATGACAGTGCTTGGTTTGTCATCTATGCAACATATTCCACCACACAACCAAAATGCAGGTGTTCCCTCCTGTCTGATGGGCACATGTCTGGCCACATCATGGGCAGGAGAAAGACAGCCCATCATGTGAGGAAACGCAAGTTCAAGCTCATGACACAACCAGATGTCCATGCAACAAAGAGCAACAAATCATGCTGTGGGTGGCAAAAAAAAAAAAAAAATGCATCCAGCCTGCTTCTCTTCTTGCATTTGAGGAGTCTCCACAGAGAAGGGCAGTTGGATACACCAGAGGTTCAATTAAAACCAAGTGAGGCTGAGCACAGCGTATACCAAGTGCTGGCATTGACCTGAGTACCTATATACTGTGTATATGTAATGATACAGTTTAGAGTAAATTCTGGATGCTTTCACCAGTATTTATCTATGCTCTTGTAAGTATATTTTTAGCAAATACTCACTGGATCCCTGCGAGCCAGGGTAAATGTCTTTGAGTCATTCAGTATACTTTCATTCAAGCTAAGGGTGTTAATGAGCATTTTGACACCAAGCAGGTCATTGGTTGTTGCCCTTCTTACATTAAATGACCTGTAAAAAGGAAAAAAAATAAGAATGTAGAGGTTTTCCCTGTGACAAATTAAAAATAATTCCCATCCTTAAGAAAACATGTCTTCCACAAGCATCAAACATGTCTTTTAAAGCTTAAATTGACTGCTATATGACTGTTATTCCAAATGTATATATTCTGGTATGGTAAAATAAAAGATCACACATCTGCTTAAGACAACTCCACATTTGTTAACACTTCCACAAGCAGTTAACTGGAAGATCACACAAAGGGATGAGGACAATGATCAGCAAGACCAGCAACATGGTTCACCTGCAACCTCAATGTGCCATTTTCCAGCCACTCCACTGAGCACGAGTCTTGCTCCTCACCCCTGTACAAGAGGAGGCAATTGTGCCAATAATGACCTAATTTTTTTAATATGAAGAAAAACAGAACATGTAGAAAACTGGAAGAGCTTTTTAAAAAAATAAACCAAACCACCACATCCACTGTGAGCATGAAGTAGCTGGAAGGACTGCCCAAGGGCTGTGCTCAGTTCTCTTCCAGAAACAAATTAACTCATTCTAGATGCCCGATTCCTTTGACTGCTCAGAGACCAGGATGCTATTATTATTATTATGCTTTTTAGTGAAAATTGAAGGAAAGTATCCATTAAGCATTTCAGCCTATGCCTTGTCATCTGTTATTTTTTCTCCTTCACTGTTAAGTAGCAGACCTATACTTCCATTTGCTGCACTCCTGCTTTTTGTGTACTTAACACTTTTTCTTATTCCTTTTACAACCTTTACTAATCAGTATCTCATTTTGTGCCTGTGCCTCTTCTGATTTTGCCCTTTCATGTCTTCATATTCCCATCTTCTTCTCCCTGTTTTTCTTTTAATCCATTTCCTGTGACTTTTCACTCACATGCCTTTCGAAAGCCCTCAGTGCAAGTACAATACATTGATCTTTTACTTTTTCCTATTTTAGTTTCAGCTAGGAGTGCACATGCTCTTGTGCACTGAGATTTTTCTTCAGAAACTTTCCAAAAGCTTTATCTGTCTTCTTCCACACCTTTTTTGATCCTGAACCTCGATGAAAAGCTATTTTTCCTCACTTTCCTCACAGATTCAGGTGGGCTTGGAAAATGCTACTAGTTCAGTTTTCATGGAAGGGCTGGTATCATTTGGAATATGCACAATTTAATCAGAATTGTAAGGTTTTTTTTAAAAAAAAAAAAACAACAAAACCCTGATAAGTTCTATTTTGACCAAAATCACAGGAAGACATATGACTACCAATCCTACTGGTGGATTACTGAACAGCTGTGACTGAGATTAACAGGAATTACTCCAGCGGCTTCCTCCTCCGCCAGCTGGATTCTCACACAGGGCACAGGAGCCCAGTTTCATCCCAGGGTACAAAGCTTCTGCACAGCTCCAAGAGTAGCTGGCCAGTTCCTGCATGAACTATTTGTATACCATCAAAGGTGATTAAGTATGCAATTACAACAGAAGTATTTCTCTGAAACCACAGAGTATTTAGCTACATTGAGACAAAAAAAAAAAAAAAAAAAAAAAAAGGAAAATCTCTAACTGTGCCACTATTTAAGCTTGGTGTTTGGGCCTGCATAGGCTTGTTATACAAACAAAGCACAGGAAAACTCACCACCTAACAGAAGTCACAACAAGAGATGTTTTCTGTCTCTGCTCACCAGTGTTTCAGACTACAGAAGTGCTCACAGTATCACAGAATTCGTAAGCTATGAAATAAATGATTCAACACAAAAGATGGGAGATAAATTATACAGAATACTTAGTGATGAAGCTACTGCTGCATTCTGTATTACATGTTCTAGAAATGAGTTACTGCATTCCCCTTAAGGGAATTATACCATGTTTCCAAGAATTAAATCTATAGCAGGCTTTCAGGTGTCAATGTTATACAACCTGACCCAAGTCCAAAGGGCCAAATGCTGCACCTTGGTCCACAGCAAGATAATTTAAGTACCTACTCATCCATACCAATGTTCACCTTCATTTAGTACTGTACCTGCAAATCTTAAATGAATCCTCTCACTGCAGTTCTTTTCTTTTTATGTCTACCCTAAATATAGTTATAATATCTTCTATCTATAGATACATAATTATATCTAAATACTGGCAGTCAGAAGACTTTTATACTTGCTTTTACAGTTTTAATTATCTCATTTTTTGTTTCATTAGAAGTCATGTCACTACTTTATTTCACCGAAAATACAAGGCTATTTCTACGCTGCCTAGCATAGGGTTTTGTGGAGCTATATCTGAGTAGGTTTAGGATTTACTCCACAACAGGAAGCAAGACAGCTTACAGGCTAAGTTACTTTGCTCTGCTCCTAATTGCTCCAGGCACAGTCCTGTGCTATTCAACTATGCAGTTTTGGGGATTCAAGCTACCATTTTGTAAGGTGTTGTGCCATATTGTACACAACACCAGTTTATCCTGAGACAGCAAAGGAAATCCATCTGGTGCTAGGTTAGATGATGCTGCTATGCTCTACAAAACCTGCTCAGAGGAAGCCAGCTGTGTCAGCAGGTGCATGACTCACTTCAGCAACCCTGCACGGTGGAACACGTAAAGCTCATGACCAATTTTGGAAGTACAAAAAGGGACGACTCGAACAAAACTCTTGATCAGGTGGAACTCTGGTACATGATGTGGCACGAGGATGACACAGAAGTCTTTGTCCTGCAAAACATTTCCAAATGATAAAGGCTGTTAGTGATCTCAATGTAAGCTTTACAAAAAAGCTTCTGACTAGTAAGGACAGGAAGAAAACCCGAGTGCAGTTCTTGTGACGTGCAGAGACTCCAAGCACTGCTGCACTGAGAGGGCATGAAGCCTGGGCAGCACAAAGGAACAGATGAGCCCAGTGTTAGCTTGGCTCACAGGAATAGGTCTTCCAGATCCCATGGTAAAGACTTATTAGCTAATGTCCCAATATTCCCTAATGATCCTTTTCCTGTTTTCTTTCCTTTTCTTTTTTCTTTCTTCCTCAGTAGTATGGGGTATTTAACTTGGAAGGGACCTACAATCATCACCTAAGCCCAATTACCTAGTAGGAACATGACCTGCATATGCCCACACCTTTAAGGCTAACATTTTCCCTCAAAAGACCCTCTTCTGTAACTTACTGTTTTCTCCTGCAGTGACATTTCAGGACAACGTATGTTTGCCTGGGATCTTTTTCATGTTTGTGGCCCAGTGAGACCACCAATCAGAGCACCACGTGCTCAAATCCTGAACAAAGAGCTAGTGTGTACACAGAGATGACTTGGCTGCATGCATGCACAGTAGACTTGGTGAGTGCAAGTTGGTGTCTGCATCATGATGTCCAGGTTGCCCCCAGGTTGGCACTGCTGGCATGCTCACCCCCACACAGACACACTGCACTGGCAGCCAGTGTAAGTGTGCAGAAACCTGTGCTGCAGAGGTGCAAAGGAATGCAAGAATCTCTGCTGCATGCTCTCAGGTGGAAGAGAGCATCCCCTGGAGATAAAACCACATGCCACAAATAACTTTATCCGTTCAAGCAGCTCAAGCACTCCCTTTCACCATTTCTTTTTATTGAATACATGTTTTAAGATAATCACACTGCACATAGGGATGTTGGAGAACTCTCACAACTAAGAAGACACTTCATGCAGCACGAGAGAGACATTCTCAGACTGTAGCACAGATGTAGCACATGTCTGTAGCACAGATCTGGAAAATATTTGATAAGTTTACTCTGGCTGATTATTCTATGGCATCTTTTCAGTAGAAAGATATTATTTGAATCCAGCTCCATTCCTTCTCTTTAAACACACTCCATGTTTAATTTTTCTCACTACACCTGGTGACTTTTTGTTGCAAGGAGTGACAGAAACATTGTTGGATGAATAAATTACTTAAGAGATTGGAAACGCATTTTGTGTTTGTTTTCTCTGGCAACTTTCTTTGGTGTAAGCAACATTTTTTAACATGGTGATATTTTGGGCCAAGTCTGTACCTCCCGTCACCAGGACCTGCCTCTAAAGGATGCTGCTGTGCAGTAATTTGCAGTGTGAAGCTACAACACACAGCAGTGTGCATTCAGAATGCCTCAGAAAGTGGACTTTGCTGCCTCAGATAGAACACACAGGGCCTCAGTGTGAAACAGCCTCTGCACTGGAAATTCCCATCCTTATCTGCTGCACACCATCCTTGCCTGAAACATAAATCTTCAGTGCCACTGTCTAGCCTGCTGGTAAATACTATGAGTTTCCTTAATGCTGCTGTTTTCTAGGCTTTAACTCCACCTCCTCTTATGTCTTTTCCCTGTTTTAATTTAGGTACACTCTGGAGCTACACAAGATTTTAAAGGATTTGCTTTCTAAATCTGCACCTTGGAAAGGTCTCCAGGGAACACAAAGGACATATAAAACACCTGGAGTCCAAAAGCAGACAAGAAGGAGTCAGACTCAGAAGGGTAACTAGCCATAGCATCCTCCTGGGAGTCACTGACTTGCTCAGGCACGGGATCTTAGTATTCTGGCTGACATCAGGCCCATCAGGCACACACATGCACACAAACTTAAAAACTTTAATTATACGTACTGGAAAAAGCTGGTAAACATAATGCAAAAAATCCAGTGATCTGCAACCAAAAGTAAACATTGTTAAGTACAGAACAAGTCAGACAGCTTCTATACATTTCAGTATTTATATCCCCATAAGTGCAAGGAACTTTTATTCACAGACCTAATCAGACATTCCTGCTAGTTCATCATAAATCAACTGCAAATGTTGCATTGCTGCACATGGGTTGCCGACTCCTAGTGCTTAAAACAACAGTATTAAAAAGAATAAACCTGAATGTCTGAAGTATTATCAAAACATTAGGCTCTTCACTTAAAAAAAAAAAAAAAGGACTCCAACATGAGTTTTTCAGAACTCATTCATGGGCTGCCAGGGCAGCATTACTGTACAGCAACTGTTAATGGAGGTTACAAACAGCCCCTGCTACGTTCCAAAATATTTTCATCTGGTACCAAGAGCTTTGTCACTATCCACTTGGTAAACCTATATGATGTACTTTATCAGACTAACAGAAACATCAATACTTCCAAATTGTTTTTGAACGCTTTGCTTCTTTCCTCTTCTCACCTACTGGTTTAGAGTAATTCCACTCTCTTTTCCATGGTGACAGTGCAATGTGACATTTGAGTTCAGACAGACATGAGAAACATAACAAATTTGTCCAGCTTTTCCTATGTGTAGGATATCAAAGAGCTCCAAACCCATCACACAGTTATGCTGAAGCTTCAGAAAGTATTTTTCCACTGTACAAACCGTGCCTTCTGAAGAATTTCAATAGATATTACCTAAAAAATATTGATAAGACCCCTTCTCCCTACAGACCTGTAATTAAGCTCTCTTTAATTACTGCACCTATAACATTACTTAATGAAAAGAGAAATAATTTCTAATTAAAATATCTATGCTTGACGAAAACTTAAAATGCAGCTATAAATGCAGATTTGGATTGGGGTATTACATACTCTTGTACCTAGTATATAATTATGACTAGTTAATAGGACAAGTAAATGCAGGAGAGAAAAATGCTGTTGCAAGGTAGTTTCCAATTCTGTGATAACCCAGTGCCTCCTTAGCAGCAAGGAACAGAGTAACAGTGACAGGAGATATTTCAGGGTCTTTTAAAGGTATCAAATAGCTGCAGATAAACTAGCAATTCAGTTCTTTTGTGTTTCTTTTTCAAAGCTCTAACAAGCCACATGGCAGCTCGAGATTTCAGAGATGGAAACATTCAACAACACCACTGGGTAACACAAATTCCCTAGCCCTAAACTTCCCTTTAGGGCCTAGATGCAATCATGCCTACACTCTAACCAGACTATTTTTGCATCAATGCTGTGCTGGGCCAACAGGAACTCCTACAGGACAAAATTTCTGAGGAACAGTCAGGATTACCTCATGCTGTCCTTCCAACATGTTTGCTTTTCTAATGTTTCTTTTACAAACAGGTGGATCAAGCAGATACAAGCCAAGGAAGAACAGAAGTGAAGATTTGAAACTACCAAGATTTACAGATTCTTCAGCTCTGAGAGGAGGATGATCTTGCTTGAGTACTAATCTTAAAAGTCTTCAGAAAGGAATGCTATCTTCTCCACAGATACCCATCTTGGAATCCAAACTGTTCCATACATGTCTCCAGGGAAAAGAAGAATGAGACTGCAGTGTTCCAACAATAGACTCCATGAACATATCTTGAACAGGAACAATAACAGTACACAAGAAGGACAGGATATCAGAAGAAGTGTGCTCTGAGCTTTGAAACTCATATCTCACTATTATGGAGTAATTTCTGTGTGAGTCCCTCACCTCAGTATTAAAAAAGTAGAAAAAAAAAAGAAATTATTTTCTTCTGGAATAAATATATTGCTTGAATTTTATTTTAGATTAGGTTGTCCATAAGCTAACTATTCTGGAATGGACCCTCCACAGTGTGATTGTCCTATCCTATGTATATTGATCAGTGTTTCTAAGTACACCACAGACTTCTAGTAATGCATTTTTTCTCTCTACCTAATGAATTCAAGCTATGCTATTTGATAAATATATACCAAGAAGGCTATGTCTTTGCACTGCTTTGGTAACTTCAGATAATTTCATCTGTAGCAGACTCAGAGTGTTTAATGCCTTTGGGTAGGCCCCCTCTTTAGGAAAGAAACTGCTTCATAAATAAATTGATTTTCAAGAAGTTCTGATCTTTCTTCTTAAAAGTTTTAATACAGAAGCTTTTTTCAAATGGTACTACAGTTGTCAAATTCATCACCTATGAGGTCCTTGCTACTGGCACCTTGTGTCTGAAATCGCACATATTTTAAATTATGGAAGATCTTTTGGGTGTATTCAGCCACTTTCTGTCTACTTTTTTTAAGTACCTACACATTTTATCTTTCATTCTAGGACCTATAACCAAGAGCAGAGCCCATTTATACTAGAAAGGGCCAATGTTCCTTTTACTGATGTAGTTGAATACAGGTTCTCTCTTCGAGGGTGCAGAGAAATTTGGTAAATAAATTTCTAAACCACATTTATAGATCTATTCTACTCCACCAGGGTATGAGTTCAAGGTCAGCAGCAATCACTTTAAAATAAAAAGCCTTTGTCTCCTCCCTGCTATAATGGATTCTAGAAAAATTAATCATTTCTCTCAGTTGTGGACGACTGAGGGTTTAAAAAGGAGAACATTTAACTGCAGAGTGAAAAGCAGCTTTATTACCCAAGTGAGATGACCAGAACTGCAACATCCAGCTCTTTTCACAGTTAGCCAGCTTTGGAATTCACAGGTCCTCAGAGCAAGAAGTGGCCTAGTATAAGGCCATTTCAACTAGCATTTTTCCTTTAAAAAAAATTTCTTAATTTTTTGCCCACATGGTCCTAACAGAGATGGGAAGCTGCAGCTGGAGACTGAAAATTTCACTAAGTTATTATGAAGGTAAAACAGAAATGAAAGAGATGAGAAAAAAGTCCAAGCTAACTACAGCAGATGCTGTCACTCTCAGGTTTGTCCTAAAAAAATAACATTGAAAGCTGTTACTCAGATGAGAAAACAGTAACTATTGATCCCTACTTACCTGGTTTCATGCTTCTCATCAATACAAAACAGACAGATACGGAAGGCATTTGAAGCTCCTCTGTACACTGGATGAAAAGCACCTTTTCCTTCAGTGTCAGGGAGGTGTGATGCTGAGGCTTTGCAATCTCTGACATCATCTAGCAGGAGTTCAGCATGGGAAACAGCAGTGGCTCCATCTTGCTGCAGTAATAATATACAAGTGACCACTCAAAATATTTCAGAAAATACTTTCCTTTTTACACATCATTCCTATCTTATAGCCTCCCAAGCAGACACAGAGATGTGGTTTTTGCTTTTCACATTTTGACAAACACAGAAATCCAAGTAGGTATTTTTAATGTGATAACTATGTTTCTGAAGCACTAGATAAAAATGGCCTTTAAGAATATATACATTCTTGCTGAAGGGTTTTACTAATTAAAAGATACCACTGAGAGGTAATAAATTTTTATCTGTCACAAATGTTGCTATATAGAAAAAATTGTTTCCAGGTGTGTATTGAAATAGGTGAAATTTAAAAACATGTTATGCTAAAGAAAATGGTATCGATGCAGACAATAGTGTGGAAATGGAAATGGACAATAATGGGATGAAGATGAGAGTAGCTTTGGGATAGTACCAAGAGAGAGAAGACAGATGTGATTGTTTAAAATTCCTAGGGATTAATTCTTTGCTGATTTATGCTGCACCAAAACATTTCAAAATAATGGTCTTTTATCAAGTCAAGCTTTGCTCAACAGAAGAGGCACAGACAGAACATGTGCACTTTAACTTCTACAAATCACAGGGGAAACTGAAGCTATGTTGCTTTGGTTTCAGCTTTGGTAGCTTTCTGACAGCAGCAGGTTTTTAGCTCAGTAATACAGTCAAGTCAAGCTCAGTAAAACAGTCAAGACAAAACCCCTGGACTTGCAGCTCTTGAGCACAAGAGGACTCATGTCCTGTCTGCTCAGGAACACCCTCTCCACACCTGCAGATAAGCCTGCTCAGAGCTCTGCTTCCACACCCTTGACTTGACAGCAGAGCTGCACAAACAGACCACCATCCATGTCCCCCCTCAGCAACACTTTATTCCCACCCCTGTGCTACCTGGCTGTTCATGCAAAACTCATTTGGCTAATAACTATAACCAACCCCATCCAGCTCCTGGTCTGAGCAGCTTCTGATCTGTGCACAACAGCAGATGCAAAGTGTGGGCTCATGCAAAGGATGGTGCAGGAATGGAACTAATAAGCATTACTGCTCTTGGTAGCCTCCACCTTTGCTTCAAATTAGCTTTTGAAGTTATCAGCAATGCTGAGTCCATCAGCATTACCTGCACAGCTGCACCCTGATCATGAATATGTTCAAAGCTTTCAGATGAAACGGACTCCCCTTCTTCAATTGTTTGGTTGCTTTTATCTTCATCTGAGTAACGAAAAAGAATAAATGCATCAGGCTTAAAAACAATAGCTTAACCCTCAGAATCACAGCAACAACTAGAATGTGCCAGACGACCTCTACTGAAAGGTTATTTTTAACACCTAGAGTTAAAATAGACCTTTCTATAGTTACCTGGCTAGAACTTCCTTGGACTGTTTGATTTCAAGGCAAAAATTCAGATAACTGGTTGTTCAATAAGAATTTAACAAGACAGTTTGGAAGCCATTGCTAATATGTCTATTATATGTAAGAATTTTTTACCCCATCTGAAGAGAAAACCATGACTCAATAGTGTAATGAATCATATCATCTCCCCTGTGCCTGTTGCTAACTTGTTTTCTGATAATCACAAGGATGAGCAAGGGCTCTTGATTCTCAGATTTCTCCTATAAGGACCAAAACTTAGAATAAATCCCAGTCCAACCAGAACCCTATTGGTTCAAGCAGGAACACAAAACAGGAATTTGAATTCCCTTCTCAGTTACTAAATCAAACTCACTCTCTGAAATCTACTTTATTTCTTAAAAAAAGTGGTTGCTCTTTCATCAATCTGTGCCAGTTTATGTCCTCCTTTCCTCTGATGCAAGAATTTAACCTCTCCGCCACTTTCCTTAGATGCTGAAGCAACTGCTTCAAAGCATTTTGCCAACCATTTCTATTTTGAATACATGTGGAAGATTTTATAGCAAGAAAAAAGACACTCATTGAACCACACGGGAATCATAGAATCAACACGGCAGTAGCAACCACAAGCTTTGGACATCAGCAACATTAAAAAAAATAAAGAGCTCCAGAAAAGGGAAGGCACTTTACAATCAAAATGAGAGCAGGCAGGTTTATATCTGCATGACAGATCATCATTACATTACACTAACATTCTAGTCTAGTTAACTTCAACCCGAGTAACATCATCTTTGTGGGCAGACAAATAACCAAGGTGAAAGGACAAAATTCTCTATAGCCATCTGATGAATCAGTATTCAAACACTCTCTGCCACAGTACACACCTATATGATGCTACATACATCTTTTCATATACACAGGTAAATATACACAGCATCTCTGGCCAGATGCTTAAGCAGATTAAAGCATCAACATGTTAGGGAGTTTAGGGGAGTAGCACTATACACATTTTTTGCTATTCAGTCCCCTGACCAGAGCCAAATCCAGAGCGGATATTTAAAATATTAAAAAACCACAACAATAGTGTCCAAAGCCAATCTGGGACACACATGAACACATTTTATTTCAATTGCCTAACCATTATTTTAAGACAGATCTTTGCAGTTTTACACAGCAACACACAACAGCCCTATAGAACTCTTCTGATACCTGACATGAGTGTGACAGAACCAACTATGAACTTTCATAACATCACAATGCTGCCAGAGAGCAGGCAGCCACCATTCCAGTGGATGTTACACATCTGGGGGAAAGCAGCTCCTAAATCTGTATGGTGATGGGTTATTTTCTTTCAAGTTAGTGGAAGATGAGGGTATTCAGAACTGGAGATCATCTGGTAACATAGGGGTCACATTTAAAGTTAAAGTTATGGACCAAAATTATTTCAGTCATCAACTTGGAAAAGAAACATTGAAATACTACTGAATACTATATATTACTCTGAATAACCACTGGAATTACTAAAGCAAAGTGTCAGGCACTGTATTTTTAGTTTCTGAACATAAACATACTTTCAACAGTTCTGCCATTCCTTATGTTGTCACCTCCTTAATTTTACTGTTACATTCAGAGTTTGTTTTTATATTCAAAAATATAGCCTGAAATAAGTTCTAACTAATAAATTCTTGAAGTGCAGGCATTGCTGCTGCAGAAAACACATCAAGCAGGCCAGGATGTCCTTGCATTTGAAAGCTCCAGTAACACAAGAAAGTAAAAGCTTTTGAGCTCCAAAAAGAAGAGAAAAAAAAACTTTCAGGAAATCCAGCACAACAGAATTCTTCACTCCTGTGTCTGAGCTTTAACTCAGGAAATCCATCTAAGCTACACTCACCCATGTAAGCATTTCTGCACACAGTAACAAGCTCTTTATTTTTAAAGGGAAAAAACAACCCAAAGGTTTAAAATACCAGAGCCAAAAGTATTTTAAAAATCTTATATGTGAAAATTAGTCTCTCTGTTAGCAGACATGAATGCAGATGCGATGTGCAGGGCAAAAAGAAACACAGGGGTTAGAAATCATAGTGTCTCCCAGGGTAATACAGATGTGAGACTTCACAGAAATGATCAAATCTCGCCTTGATTAACCCAGCTACATTTCTTATTATAAACAGCCTTGCAGGTGTCAGAAGTTAATTAATACAAGTCTCTTGTTGTCATGCAAATATTGATATGTTGTTTCTGACTTTATAGCAAAATGAAATCCCTTAATGCCTCAACCAGCCACATCACTGTGTACATATATGCTGTGCAAAAGTGACTGGGAAGGATGTAAATATTGTTGCACTAAAGAAGTAAGGAACATGAATAAAAAGAAAATGAAAATAATTCATTGATTACTGGGTTGTTAGCAGAGGTAACAGTCAGATGGATCAAGAAGCTAGTTCACCATGAAGCCTGATGAAAAGCCCTTGAATCATTCCCTTAATGTTTTCTAGCTACTAATTCATGACACCATATAGAGTAACAACCAAATTACTGTAATTACCCCGAAACGCAAGTGGCATATCAATATTGTGTTAAAGACAGATTTTTGTATACTCTTTCATTATTATTCAGTGTTACATTTTAAAAGGAAAAAATACTATCAACCTCTGATCTCTCTTACCAGCTAAAGAACTTGAAAAAATATCTTTATGTGGGGGTTTTTAATGTAGGAACATAAAGCAATGTAGGAACTCTATAAAGCAACGTAGCTTGCATTTTTAATTCTCAGCCTTTGAATTCATTCAAGGAAAGTCCACATCCTCTATTGATGCAAGGTGTTTGGTGAATCTTCACATTAAGGGACAATTTGGCAGTACATTTCCAATACAGTAGCCTGCAGAAACTGTGCAGTCATTAAAACAGCATTCATACAGTCCTGCATGTGTTATGAAATATAGGCAAAAAAACCTATGTGTGACTGATACTTTAATAAATTCCAAGGATACAGGTTGGTCCTTATATTGGGAAGACTTAACAATAGACTACCAGAAAACAAAACAAAACAACAGCACCCCCAGCAAACAAGGTAATTCTATTTGCAAATCACATTTTAAATAAAATTAAAGTCAGAGAGGAGGGGAACTGTGCTTATGAGCTGCTTGGGGGTTGTTGTTGTGAACTTGCTAGTAAACCTAGATCCTCTTTCAATCTTTTGCAAAGACTACTGAGGAGCTAGAAATAAATGCACCTTGCATCTATCTAGCATTTTTGAATATAGATACCTTCTTGAATACTTGGCTTCTGTGGCATTTTGAGAACATCTTCAGGATGTGGTTTACAGAGTCCATGGAAAGGCCCCAAGTCAAAACACTCTTGAAGCAAGGAGACATTTACTTGAGAACATACACTCATGAATCCTACAGCAGTATCACCATCCTGAAATACAAAAGCAGCATCACACATGCATAAAGGCTGAGCCTGCCATTCTGGGTCAGGACAAAAAAGTTGAACAAAACAATCCCTGAAACATAAAAATTAGTGTTCCATCTCTGGCTGTGCATAATAGAAAAGTATAAAGGAACTATTTTGGCAAAATATTCTAATTTTTCCCCCATCCTTGTAATGTAGATATTAGTACCTCTATATTAGATGTCATAATTGTTAGCTATGACTTAGAAGAACATTATGATTCTATTAACAGACCAAATAATGACCTATTGTTCCAATAAAAGATTTGCTACAGTAAATAAAAATACATACACCTTTTAACTAAATGCCTCCAAAAAAAAGTATAATTTTTCTTTAAAGTGCAGCGAAAGTAAAATCTGCATTTACCCATCCATAATGGCTGACTAATTACTGGACACCACTTTTTAAACAAAGTTGTCCTCAAACTGAGAAGTGTATTTTCTTTTCCATTGACAATTATTAACTCAAGAAAGCAATTATTTATTGTATAAAAGTATTTCTTACAGTTTATGGTATGTATTACTTGCAACAATAATAAGTGCACTAAATATTCTCAAGTTCTGAAAACAAATGCAAGAACCAGTCTTTAAAAACACATATGCCCTGGCAAGTATGAAAACTACAAGATCCCTGCACTGATAAAATGGCACTTTACTCTGTATGTTTGACTATTACTGAAAGTTTCCAGAAAGCTGCAGTCTTCAGAAAGAAATAAACTCTGAAAAATGAGAATTGGCATGCCTGGAGGTTTTTTGGCTTTAAGCTAAGGTGAGCCTAGTGAAAGACACCACTTCAGTTTTTAGTACTAAATGCAACTTTCTGGTGAAACACATACTCAAAGTTATATTTGTTTCTTTCTTAATAGTAATAATGAAAGCCTCCTTTATAAAAATAACAAAAACCTCAATGGCTGGATTTGTATAGCTGTTTTACCAGGCCATCAGCACTCCAATAAAAAAAATAAATACATAAAGTTTAATTTCTTTTCCCCCTCAAACAACAAGTGATTGTTTGTTTGCCTTGTTTGTGTAACTGAACAAAAGCTGGGTCGCTGCAGTTGTCTGGCTGCTATGTAATTTTAGGCCCAAGGCTCAGCAGAGGCTGATTAACCAATCCATCTGCCATATGTGCAAAAAGAGGTTGCCAGCTTCATTCTCTGCAGGGAAAATTGGCATCTATCTTGGTTCACATGGAGGTGTCTTTCCAATCTGTGGCAGCAGCGGCAAGTATAAACGATGAGGGCCCGAAACACCTTTTGCTGGTATCATATTGAGCTACAAATGTACAGCTGAAATGTTTTATTTATAAAGATAGCCATTTGTAATGTGCTGTTACACTAATGGTTTATTGTTTCCCATTTGGCTTCCAACAGTAGTGATTACATGTTAAGATTTTATAAAATCATTTGCTAGAGAGCAGACTTCAGGAATTAAGTAGGTTATGTTGCCTATCAGCTCAGAGTATCACGCACAATTACTAACACAAAAACATTAACAGGCATTTTCAGCAGGATAACTATTACTACCTCTTTCGTATTGAAATTAATTCCTGGGTTCCTGTCTTCAATTCAGCAACATTCTGACTGCCTAAGCTAGGAGGTAGAAAAAAAATCTACAGCATTTTTAACTGTGAAAGTATTTCTGGCTAGTAGTTTTCACATGTAATATTAATTTTTACTGGGAAAACTGGTTATCTATAATGCAAATATCTAAAAGGGCAACATGGTTTCTTCAAGATGGTCTGTTCCAATTACTTGAAAAGTATCTACATAACTACTGGGAACCGCTGCTTCGTTTACCTAACAGGAGACATTACTCCTAAATAAAGGAAAAGCACAAACCATGTGGCAGAGGGCATGGCATGTGTGCAGATCGTGAATTCTACTTCCCAGAAGCAAGACAGTTCTGCAGTGTGAGCTGTCACTCACATGTGACATCACTAATATTATAATTAGACAAAACCAGAGCTCATGGAAGACTGACCTCACAAACGGCTGTCTGATTTTCTTCATCCTGATTTTCTATGAGATCAGCAAGGAAATATTCACTATAGATTTCTTTCAGAGTCTCATTCTGACCCATCAGGATTGCCATGAGATCATCGTAATCTTCCAATCTACAAAAAAGAGATGAAGTAATATCCTAAAGCTCTACCTTTAGTAGTCACTGATACTTCCGTTCTATTCCATTAGAATATGGATAAGTATTATGAGTACCTGATGAAAAGCCTCCATACAGAAATAATTTCACCCAGGACATGGTCCCAGTTAACACTAAACTGAGGAGGTGGGGAGGAAAGAAGGGGAGGGGATGTGCCTTCTAGTATAGGAGAAATAGTGCTGAGTATTGTCTAGATTACTGTTATTATACACAGCAGTGCAGGAGGCACCTGGCAGAAATCAAGCCATTATGCCTTTTCAAGGTCAAGTTAATGCTCCACCACTGAAAAAGATACAAAGGCTAAAGTGCAATTACCCCATCCCTCTGCCTCAGGAAAGATTTCTGCATAGGTGGGGACCTGTCACATCCCAGCAATAAGTGCCACCAACCCTCCAGGCTGCGCTGCGTGCTGCTGGTGGGAACGCTGCTGAGCCCCTTCCAGTCAGTCCAGCTCCACCCCTGAAACTCATACAGGCCCTGAACTGCACAGATTTTTATTTAAATGGGCAGAGACTTTTTCCCATTAAACAACTTTTTAAAAAAATGTTAATTCTTAACTAGGATCAATGCCAGTTTAACAAGTAGTGCTTTTACCAATGCAGTGAAGGAATTCCTCAGTCACCCCTTGATGCAGCCGTGGCACAAAGGCCGATGGCAAACCAGCTCTAGCACAGAACTTTCAAAAAGAAGATGAAGCTACTTTTTAATTTATCTATCTGAAAAATGCAAGAATTAAGTGATCCAACCAACAGTTTTGCAACTAAATAAAAGTGCTAAGAAAAGCAGGGCTGTGATGGGCCATCAGGAGTGACTTTTACTGCTGGACAGTCAAGCTGAGAAAACCCTTTCTCCTCAGGGCCCTAAGCAGAGTGCTGATGAACACGCTTTTGGTTATCCCAGTTACCACACACACAAACAGGAGAGAACAGAGAAGCTCCACAGGATGAAGGAACTAACCCACTTCTTCAAACATTTGTCTTACTGAAAGAAACAGACCACCACAAGAGGCTTCTCTGCAATAACAGGTTGCATCCTTCAGCTAGAATGCTGGGGAGGCAAACCAGTGACAGACACCTACCTTGGGAGCGCGCCACCTGCTGTCCTGCTCCCTCCTCTTTGGAGCGCACATCATCTTGCTTATAACACTCAAAACACCCCGAGTTTGACCTTTTTTGAAGCTTATCAAGACTCTTTTACCTCATGCACGGTGGCCACGGGCAGCCCAAGAAGCGGGAAGCCGCAGTCCCGCCGCGCCGGAGGGAAGCGGAGGGTTCCTGCCGCCCGTGGCTCTCTGCTGACCCCTGGCGGCACCGCCTGACAGAACCGCCGGGCTACCAGATCCACTTCTCGGGTACAAATAAAAACAAAACCGAAAAGCCCTGGCTCCCTAAAAGTTTGAAGTGTTGCCGCCCGACGGAGGCCACCGGGCTGGCTCGAGAGCTGGAAGGACCGCAGAGGCTGTACAGTCAGACAAAGCCATTACTCCATACTGACATGCTCTCTGACTGGGACGTCCTTTCCACTATCTCTAAAATAAGATGTCTATTAAAAATAGTCTTAAATAGTTCCTTTTTTACATACTGTAAAAACACATTTCTGAATATACTTACCACGAATTATTATTACTTCCTTCAATTTCTAAAAAAAACTTATGCTTTGATTCAGGGTCTTGTTGCTTACATTAGTTCATGGTTGTATCTCAGTACTAGTACCTAAAGTATGGAAGTCTTAGTTCTGCATATAGAGCAATTCAGAAAAACAAAATAAACTGGTTTTCATTTCTACTCTTTAATTCTCCTTCTAAGCCCAGAAACATGTAAGGCCAAACACAAGTGGGCTAAAAGCTTGTATTTCTAATTTTAGCAAACACGGGCTGGATTTTTCATTTCTGCAATCCTCCACTAACACCATAGTCTTAAAACAAATAAACAACAACAACAACAAAACAATAAAAACCCAATACAACAAAACTCCTTGGCTGTGAGAAGAAGCACAGTAAAGGCATCTCGCAGAGCTGCATATTTCTGAGCTCTCACATGTATGGTACAAACCCAAAAATGACAGGATCTAAAGTCAAGGTATCAGCAAGAAACTTTTAATATTAAAACTTCATGATCTACCTCCTGGTGCACTACAGATTTACTTTCACAATGTAGACGTCAGATGGAGAATAACCTCAAAATTAATGGTTAAGCAAAGGATCGGTTTAAGGTTCTTTTTCCCCTCCTTCTATAAGCAAGAGAAGAGGGAACAGAGGTTCCCCTCATTTCCTATCATTGACCCAGAACATGTTGCTAGGCAGGTGGCTGGGGACAACTTTCGTAGATACATCTCTAAAGGGCTCCACAGAATGTTACTATGGATGCCAGTGAAGTACAAAGGTGAATACAGAGGAAAAGGAAAGGCAAAGCATCTACTGCAAACATGTTTTCGCTTACTCAGAGAATCTACTGATAGATAATATTAAAGTATTAATTTTATATCACCAGATACCATGTAACTCAAAGAAAAAAAACCACTTTCCTGGTTATTTTTCTAGTTTGTTTAATTATTGAAGTAAATGATTTTTATTATTCATAAAAAACCTACAGAACTCCCAGGCAAGATGGTATGTTTTATGTGGAATATTGGCACAGCATAACATTTCCAGTCTCATATCCACTGGCCATCAAAAGAAAGAATAGAGTTAAACTAAACAAAACCCAAACATAATAGCTGGAATTAAGACATATGGAAAAACTTTATATCCTCAGGAATAAATTCACTTACAGACAATTCTCAGTTTTACAGTTCATTCACATGCTGATAGATGGTAGACAACTCAAAGGAAATACTCATAAAAAAACTATAAATTGTAGATCAAGTTAGTATGCAAATAATTTTGTTATACAGTGAAATACCCAGACCTGTACCAGGGTAGTGTCGAGTGGTTAAGGTCAGGTCTCAGTCCTTTTTCTTAAAATGCTCCAAAGTCACATGACAGGGCATTGCAAAAGTTGACTAAAACTATAGAATAAAGAGCACAATCTGCAAATTTGTTTTAGGCCTACTTGGTAAACATGTGCAAAACACCTCTGACAGACAGGCTTTTGTCAGAATCCAATGCAGGATGTCAGTATGCCTGATGTGGCACCACCATCAGTCATCTGGTTGATACAGACCCCCCACATCAGTATCGTGTGATAAAGGGTCCCAGGGATGTGCTCAGCCCTGAACTTCAGTTTCCACCACAATGACTAGAAATGCTGATTTAAATCATAATCCTGCTACATAACCACGTGGCAACATTTACATGTAGAATGAATAAAAAAAACTCCAGAATGAATCAGAATCAAATAAAATTGCTGCTTCATAAAACTCTACCCTACATGCACCCTTCCCACCGTAAGGAGAAGAGAATCAAAACACAACAGGTACTAGTTACACTTCTACCACACTGCATGGCAGCATCTACACAGCAACAGCAGCCCATCTGCAGAGAAAAACATAAGGTCCCACTGAATAAGAAACACTGCACTTCTCATGTTCTGTACACACCACACCAAAGCTGTGATTTGGCAGAGCCAGAACCCAAATGGCAGGGAACAAGTGGCAGAGTGGTAACAGCCACTATAAAGGGAGCCAGGCAAGGCTTCTAGAGAAACCTGCATCTCTGTCCAGTGGTCACTGCTGAACAGACAGAAGAAAATAATTCAGAGTTGACCTTAGCAAGGCTGTCTTAAAGGCATGTTGCATGAGCATATGGCAAAGTCTTTGCTCCAAAGCATGTCCACTGAAATAGATGACACAGTGGAAGGAAAAGGGTTACCCCATCATTTTTTTAAGCTCTCACAAACACTGAGGAGGCCTGCGCCCCTGAAAAACAGCCAGAGCGAATGCATGAAGTACTTACACACAAAAACTGTACAAAAGACGAAAGGGGATTATTCCATGTCTGAAGGACTATTGGAACTCAGCTATTATTTAATTATTTTAGACAACAAGCTTTCCCATTTAGGCTTTGCTACACTGGTCAGATGATGATGTAACAAGAGAAAATTAGAAGTTGGAGTATGCTCTAAGAGACATGGAAACTCACTAAAATGCACAGCAAAGCCAGCAGATTCACGGAATAAACACCATTGACACTGCTCTTTCTGCATGCAACTTAGTGCTATAAAAATACAAATGATCTGGTGATGAAACAGAATAAAACCAACATAACCACAGAATTATAAAGGAAAATCATAGAATCATAGAATCATAGAATCATAGAATAGGCTGGGTTGGAAGGGACCTCAGAGATCATCGAGTCCAACCCTTGAACAACTACTGCCACAGTCACCAGACCATGGCACTGAGTGCCATATCGAGTCGCTTTTTAAATGTCTCCAGGGACGAGGAGTCCACCACCTCCCCAGGCAGCCCGTTCCAATGTCAATCACAGCAGTTTGACTAAGACATTGATACTCTAAGCAAAAGAATTCTCCCAATTAACACAGAGAGCTCTGCTCATACAAGTAGAGACAAACTGCACTACCTTGCTTCGCGAACATAGAGCTGTGGGTGACAGCGGTGCCGGGGGCACAGCAGCAAGGTCAAATGTGTGCCCAGTACTGAACCTGGAGCTGTCCTCACCTCCTCAAAGACATTTCCCATGTCTAGCTCTGTGAATGACAACAATCTGTTAGGAGTGACAGAGAAAATTCATTATTTAAGCTTTTAAACTAGCAGCAAAACTGTTAGAGGAAAATGGAGTTCTGAGCTCAAACCACAGATGACAGTGCTCTCGGTCTGTGCGTTTAAGCAATGAAGATGAAATAACAGTACCACAAACGCTAAAATAAATTGTTACTGGATTAATTTGCTAATTAATGCAGCACTCCATACCTGAACAAAATTTCAATCAGAAATTGGTAGGATCAAATCCCTACAGAAATATTAGCATTATACCCAGGATTGTATTGCACTGGAGAATCTTGTTGTCAGGACTTGTTATGCTGAAGGGAAGTGGAGGCTGGAATGTCTGACTGGACATAAGTACCTGTGGGCCCATGAATACATACACTGTCATGTATATATGCTTGACACACAGTGTCATGAATATATTCAGCCAGAAATCTTCACAGAACTTGTAGGAATTTACTTCCAAGATTTTTATTCCAAGTATATATGCTTGACACACAGTGTCATGAATATATTCAGCCAGAAATCTTCACAGAACTTGTAGGAATTTACTTCCAAGATTTTATTCCTGTGTGTTTCTGGCAAATACAAACACTGCAGGAAATAGACAGCTGGAGCAAACATCAGCCTCTTTTACAAGGCATGACCATTACAGGATGCTTCAAAATCGTGTTTTCTGCATGTTTGGAAAATAACTGTTATTGATATTTTTAAAACCACACCCCAAAAAGCCCACCAACGCAGTGGTTTATGGGTTATATTTCCATAATATTGGGATCTAAGATTTTTTTCATTATTTTAAGAATGAAATAGTATTACATCTTACCTAAATTCTCAATAGCTGGAATGAAGAGAAGTATAAACTGCAGTTCTGGTACTGTGATGAAAGCTCTCCTGGAGAAATAGCATAACTGTATTCCTTTTTTCATCATTACAGACATCAATTAGACACAACTGCTAGTCTTTTAATAGATTTTTTTTCTCTCCCTAGTGTCTCTAATCTTCCAGAGTCCACATGGCTCAGAAATTAAAACATTCTATTTATGACAAATAAGATCATATGATATTTATCTGGACATGTTTTTAAATTTTTTTTTTCTACTTTGTTTCTTTCTTAATTTCCTAATCTTTAGATTTCAAACATTTTCCTTTTTATATCAATTCCCCATAATGGAATAAATTAAAGATGCCATATTTCTGACCTGGCATCTGGATGAGCTGTCTTGATGTGACAAAGTAACCATAAATTTAACAGCCACAGAACCGACTGCAATTTGCTTGGTTAATATTTGATTAATACAAGGTTATGCTTTATTACCTTCCAACACTCTTTAGAGACAGATTTAATTTTTATCCAGTGATCACCTTAAGGCATTTTTAAATTCCATACCTTCTCCAACCCAAGGCAGAGGAGTGCACATGCTTCACTACAGAAAGCTACCCATGAACTCACCTGACAATTTCTTGGGAACATCCAGCTGTATATTCTTCTTTTGCCACAAAAAGATGCATGAACAATGTGTTCAAAGGCTATAAAATGAGGAATGAAAATCTAAAAACCACGCAGCTAATATTTAAGTCAATCCAAGCATTAACATACACATTTATTTCCAATATATATGATCTGCACACAGCCTCACATATATGAAAATTTCAAAGCATGTGTGGATAAAGCTATGTGATTAAAAGACTTTTTAATATAACAATTTGTGCTTCTGTAGTACTTATTGTTTACTCTCAAGATTACTATTTTTTGCAATATACACATATAATTCCATACTTAAAGGTACTAATTCCAGACTAATAACATTTTAATTTAACCATAAAGAAATTAACAGTTCATTTAATATTTCTGATAAAGACACTACTCATAAGTTTAAAAAACAAAAACAGCAACAAAAAAACCCCACCAAACAAAAAGCCATCACATACTTACTTTATTCCTACAGGGACTTTTCTTCAAAAGTGAGAAAAATTATAAAGTCTTAAGGTTGCATCTTTAGGCACATTTAAATACCCAGGCAGAAACAGGACATACTGAAAGACATCTCTGCCCTATATGCCTCCAGTTAATCTGGAAAACTCTTGTGCTAGAATGGCAAGTGCTATTAATTTTGCTGTTTTCTCTTGCATATTAACTTCAAGAGCTGAGTTAATGAAGGTCTACTTGCAGATTAAATAATTGTTAAGAAATATTTCAAAAAGTAATAATTGAGATTATCTGAGTAGTTTGATATTAAAATAAAACGTTATGGCTAAAGTCACCAATAAATTTCAGCAACATTAGAGCAAGAACAATTTTAATAGAAGTGGCAGTATATGGACACAGCATAAAGGCAACAGGCTATAGCAATGAATAAAAATCAAAAGCCATTTCTAAAAAAAAAAATTAGAAATTTCTGTTTTGTTAGTTTAAATGCCAAAGACAAAGGACAAAGAAAAAAAGCTTTGTTCTTGAGGTCCAAGAAGAGGCCTAGGAGGCAAGATTTGGCCTGTAACTGTTTCTGAATAGTGATGGTAACCAGGCAATCCTGTAACGCCTCCTGACCAATTAAATTCTGCACATGTTGATTCCTCATTGAGACCTTTTACCTGTTTTATAATTTCAGTGCACTAGGACAAAGCCTTGTCAACTAAACTCTTAAGGAATTCTGTTTTCAAATCTCAGTTTTATAAGCACACCTGCATGGATTTAGCCCTGCAGCTAACCAACTACCCAACTCAGAATAGGCTCAGTTGTTTTGTGAGTACAGAAGCATAAAACATATGCTGAATCTTCTGCATGTTTTCAAAAATAATCTCCATTCTAGAAAAAGAGTTCTTCTGCTCCTTCTCAGTGTTTCAAAGTACCTTTTATTCCTGTTTATGAGTAGCAATTCCTAACACGCTCAAGATATTTTATTTTTTTTTTGTCATCTCTCTTTGTATGCCCCTGCACCCTCGAGTCAGCTACAGCTTTGCTGCAAGAGATCTGCCAGGCAGGCAGCCTGAGGAAAGGCTCCTGGATCTGCCAGCACATCCCAGCCCAAGGGCAGCAGCTGCAGCTGCACACTGAATGAAGTGGTTGTGCCTGAAATGTGCCTCTACACAAAATACTGCTCAAGTGACAAAGAAAACAGATTACAAGAAAATTACATGGTTTTCTTTTTCTATGCTCTCTTTGGCTGAAATAATTTCATCACTTTTAAGGACACACAGCATTTTCAAACACAATTCTCTATTTGTCAGGTTTTCTGCAAGCCATTGCTTAATGTCACCTAGAACAACATTGGAAACTGATGAGCAGACTGTCTAGAGAGAAATTCAGTACTGCCAATACTGCATCTGGCACATGCTGCCTAGCATTTGAGTGTTTATGGTTAACATTTTCCATCTTTCCTCAACAACCACAGGATGCAGTTCCTAGCTGGACTGACTGATGGACGCATGGGCTGAAAACTCAACTAAAATTACATAATTTACTTACAGTCCATTTATCATTATTATAGTTTTCATGCAAGAATGATTCCCAATCAGACTGATCAGTGAGATCCCAATTTGGATAGTCCAGAAAGACAGCATTGGCTATAACCTCATTCTTCTCGTTGCAGAGTGTCAAAGCAAGATTTGATTTTTCTCTGTGAAAACATTAAAATTTTGCAGAAGTTGAAAAAACTCTACAATCAAAAGTGACTGGCTACTAGTTCAGTCTGTCAGAATAGCAAAATGAACCACGTTCAAAAATGCCACCAGTATTGTGCCTCAATAAAATTTTATTGCCCACATCCTAATTTAAAATTATTCAACTTCAACTGTTTAGTGTATTCTGACACTAAAACAATTCATGTAATTTTCTCTTTGCATGCTTCTTTGTACATCTATTTTTACCCCAAACAGCAGGTATGAGACATCTGCCATTAAGTCAAATGGAAAAAAAAAAACTTAGGTGACCCATCATCATTTCACACATTCTGTCTCTGCTGTTCAACGTTGCATAGAAGGCAAGTGCACAAGGCTCATCACTCTTTCCAGTGATGAAGATATGGGAACAGAAGGCTCCTATAACCATCTATTTCCACCAAAGATATTGCCACACAAGCAGCTAAGATACACATATCAAAGCATGCAGAATATTAGGTATCCTGAGGGCATGAAAAGAAGAGGTACACTGAAACATATTTTAGAGCAAATAAAGGCTGTCTCCCAAGACAGAATAGAGGCAAAAAGTAACCACCTCAATTTTTTAAGGGGCAACTGGAAAAGAAGGAAAAGGTTTAGACACACACAGGAAAAGAAAACAGAATGCTCACAGCTACAAAGTGATTACAACTTTACACAGAAGTATTTTTTCTGCACTTTCTTAATATGGAGGCTAGTACAGAGTCAAATCTTATCAACCATGTTGACAGCAGTAATCCAAATTTTAGTCATGCATATGTGATGCAGAGAAGAGACAGAAGCAGATTTTCTTTCTGTTCTTGTGAAAAATCATGCCACACCATGTAGGAGCTCATGTTTTCTGCCATACTAAATAGAACATTCTTGAAGTTTTTTGAAAGAAAGGTTATATTATATCCTAAAAATACTGTTACTTACAAAAGGTACATGACATCAATCCTTCCAAAAATGAATTCTGTAGAATAGCTGAAGAGGCTGATAATATCTGAAACATCTTGTGATTCTGTTCTCCTGGCACTGACCACCTCTGTATTTCCTTCTGCAGAAGTTATTGTGGTCATCTTACAGACTGCAACAAGAAAGCAAACATTGCTGTTCTGGGTGATTCTGCTGAAGTCCATTGTTCAACATAGTGATATGAAATGGATTTTTACATAAACCATGAAGAAGTGAGATTTGGAGTGATTCAAGTGCCAAGGTCCCATAGACCTCTACAAAAGCACATACCACCTGCACATACAAACAGCATGTGAACTGGACACAAGTATAAATACTTCATCCCTGTTTTTGTGTTTAAATAAATGTTTTGTGGAAATAAGTGTTTTTAATGGGCTACAAATTGTTTTTACATTCCTCTAACAAGAATTTGCATGCTGTGTAACAGAGCAGTGCTCATCATTAATAATTTCACATTTATTAGCCTTAAGTTTGGAAGGGCTGGGAGGGTCATCTGCAAACAATCATGTTAAGGGTGCCCTGGTAACACTGAACAGCAATTTCAGGTGAGCTAAGTGTATTCTGTTTAAACACCTCCTCAAATTTCTTTTAAAGTCAACTGCAATGATTATATTTCCAAAGGGATTGAAAGAACTATAGCTTCCCTGCCCAAAAGAAAAACATTTTTGTGGTTCCACATCCACAGAATTTGCCACCTCTAAATGATTTATTGACATGCCTAGACACTTCAGAACATAGAGGGGCAACAGGCGTTCAGACCACCTGGGACTATCAGCCAACAGATCATTTCTTTCAGCTGTGCTGCCACTCCATTTTGTAGCCTGTTGTGATAGAATCAAGAATTAGGCATGTAAAACAAACGGACCAAATGCAAAAGCTTTCTGAAATTTGTTAAATGTCCTTGTACAAAATATAGGATTACTAACTCAAAAAAAGTCTTAATAACCAACATGCCTAGACTAGCAGAACAATTTTACCAATCTGCCAAATATAGCACTGGCTGCAAGCCCAGGCACAATGCCCATTTATTAGCCCCCACAGATCCCAACCAAAATGGGATAACACAGGAAACCCTGAATTTTGTGCCTTTTAAATACAAAGTCGTGTAGACCAGCATCTGTCACACACAGTCAGGATATTGTTACAGGGGATACCACAGGTCTCAATCATGAAAATTTATTTTTTCCAAAGAGCTCCTGGCACCAACCTGAGGCTAAATGTCCTCTGCAGGTTTCAATGCATGTACTCAGTACACAAAATGGTGGTTATGTAGAAAGAACTCGATAGGCTAGAGAGTATTTATTCTAACAGTAACACCTAGAAGGCAACTCCCCCCCCCCCCCATACTTCAACGTCTGAAGTTGTAAGGGATGTTCTGCCTGTTGGAGTGGAAAGCAACTAGAGCTGGGGCCAAATGATAGGTGATTCTTCAAATAAGCAAAGAAAATGGCCATGTAATTCTCTTACACATTTCATTAAGTAACTGTAAACCGTGAAACTACTAAAACAGTTTCTTTTGGCTGTTTCTTATTAATGCCAACGCAGCATCAAAATACACAGGAACCTTAAAGTGGAGCCATTGAATTTAAGTCTAGCATTACGATTGCTTCAGCTGAGGAAAATCGTTTGCCACGTTCCTGCATCCGTTTAGTTTAATGCATTTTAAAAACCACAGCCCTTCTCTCCCAGCTCCCCTTAAACACGCACGCAGCTCTGCCTGACAGAAAGCAGCACTGGGACACGAAACCCGCAGCACTCTCACCAGGACACGCACAGCTCCGCGGCAGCTCCCGCCTTTCCGCCCCTGTCCCTCCCGCCGGGCGCAGCACCGCGGGCTCCGCAGCCCAAAGCAGCACTTCCCGCAGCTGCCGCCCGGCCTCCCGCAGCCCCTTCTCGCTTTGAGGCACAGCGGCCCCTGGGGAAGGGTTCCGCAGGGCAGGCTCCGGCGGGACAGCCGCACCGGGACAAGTGAGGAGGTGACGGGCGGCACCGCTCCCCGTGCCCAGAGCTCACGCGTGCCTCAGCAGCAGGAACGGACGGGACCCAAACAGCTCGGGGGAAGGGGACAGACCCCAGTGTAAAGGCTCAGGTGGCCCGGAGGAAGGGAGGTCCCCGAACCGGGCGGAGCGCTCTCACCTGACGGAAGCGACCGGGCGGGTAGGGCAGGACAGGAGCTCAACGCCCGCACTGCTGACACCTCCGGGCTCACCCGCCGGCAGCACAGACCGCGACAGACAGACCGCGACAGACAGACCGCGACACTCGGACCCCCCCCCCAGCCCGCACCCCCCTACAGGCAGCCAGAGCCCGCCGAGACGCCAGGGGGCGCTGTCTGGGGGGCGCGGAGAAGAAGCGGTGGCGGGAGCTCCGGCTGCGCCAGGCACTCACCTGCTCATCGCCGGATACTCACTCGCTGCCCCGGCCGCACACTCACCTGCCTGTCCCCGCCGCGGCGGGGAAGCCCGTTTCCCAGGCGCTGACCGGCGCGGAGCGTCCGCGGAGTGACCGACCGACTGAGAGAGCGACCGGTGCCGGTCCCCGCCCCGCTCCCAGCCCAGGACGCGGCGCCGTTGCTCCGGCAACGCCGCGTACGTGAGGTCAGAGGTGAGGGGGCGGTGCCAGTAGGGAGAGGCGGCAAGATGGCGTCCACGGCGGCCGGGAAGCAGCGCATCCCCAAAGTGGCGAAGGTGCGTGAGGGGAGGCGGCGGGAGCGCGGCCGGGGGTGGCGGGAGGGGGCAGGAAGGCCACCGGGCAGGGCCCGGGCTCTCGGGGCAGCGCCGGGACCCCCCCAGCGGCCTGGGCCCGCCGCCTCGGGGCCGTCAGCCCAGCGGGAGCCGCCCAGGCTCGGTCCAATGCTGGCCACAAGGTCCGTGCCCATCTCGGGGAGGGGTCTCCGTATTTCGTTCAGTAAATACCCAACGCAGTAAGGCACTGGAGCGGGGTAATCCTGAGGGGATTTCTCGGTGTTGCATTAGTAGAAGCAAGTGCGACTCGGGCCCCCGTACCTTACAGGTGAAAAACAAAGCGCCCGCAGAAGTCCAGATCACAGCAGAACAGCTCCTGAGAGAAGCCAAAGAGAGAGAGCTTGAGCTTCTTCCTCCACCTCCGCAACAAAAGATCACAGATGTTGAAGAGTTAAATGATTATAAACTCCGGAAAAGGAAGGTAAGGGAAAAACAATCACCCTTCATGTTCATGCTTGTATAAAGCACTGTATGTACTATTTTTTAATGTAAGATGTAGTCTATGGTACTTGTGGATATTCCCCAGTGGATAGCAGTTCTTAAAAAAAACCCAAACAAACCTAACGTTGTCATAAAAAAGGCTGCTTTTGTGCAAAAGTTGTAAGTTAAACACGTGTTGTTTAATATGAAATGGGGTGGTAGACAGCATCTCACCTGTATGCATCTTCAGTGTGTTCAGAACACTGCAAGGGTAACCACACACTTGTTTCTAATATCTGACTAGTCAGCAGGACAGGGCATTCTCAGGTTTTGCTTTATCCACCCCAACTGTTTAAAAAACACTGTGTTTGGAAGTGTTATTTCTCTTTTGTTTAATTATGGTATTACTTAGCAAACAATGTTCTACACTTAATCACTGTTATGGTTGATGCTTGTCTTGAAATTTGGCCTCCACCACAGAACTGCACAAATAATGTTTGGTGTTACCTTTTTCCATCTCATGTGAGAGGCAGTAAGGAGCCACTGCATTAAGTATTAACCATGCTTATCCAGATGTCACATACCATTGGCATTGGTCCTGACAGCAGCCAAATACAAGACTGGAGATGGCCTCACTGTTGTCCTGAGAAGTGAAGCTTGTCTAGCACATTTTGTGCCAGAATATTAAATCCAGAGAATAAGAATCAGGTATCTTGCTTTAACAAAACTTTGACCTGTAGGTGTCAGTGCTCTAAAAGTGGCTGAACCTATGCTGGTGCATCCAGGTGTACCCAGGATTGTCTGCAATGTCCTTCTAGTCAGGTAATGTTGCTATTGAAACATCAAGCAGGAGATTATAAAAAAGAACAGTTGTAAGATTTTAGTACTGTCAGTTATTCTTCCACCAGTAATTCAGTATCAGGTGGCAGGAACTTGAGCTTAGTCCTAGCCTGTGTGGTGATCTATGCTTCCAGCTTCTCTGTTGTGCAGTTTTTAGGAAGTGTTGTATTGCCATGATTTGTTAGATCTGCGTGGCTGTAGGACACTGAGGATTCATTCCAGCAATAATATTCCATGAGCCATTTCTAACAATTCTGCACAGAGGCATTGCTTACTTACAGAAATAATTTTCTTCTCAGACTTTTGAAGATAACATACGGAAAAACAGGACTGTTATCAGTAACTGGATAAAGTATGCACAATGGGAGGAAAGCCTGAAAGAAATACAGAGGTAATTATTGTGCAGCTGCTGGCATCTCCTATAAACCTTTAAAAAACACATTGACAAGCAGCATCAAAGTCTTGGAGGCACATTATGTACACTGCTGCTCTTTGTTTTGCAGAGCCCGTTCCATATACGAGCGTGCTTTAGATGTAGACTACAGGAATGTCACACTCTGGCTGAAATATGCAGAGATGGAGATGAAGAACCGCCAGGTTAATCACGCCAGGAACATTTGGGACCGTGCCATCACCACCCTCCCCAGGGTCAACCAGTTCTGGTGTGTGTGGAGAGCATCACTTACACCTTTCTGCTTGGGTATCATGCAGAAGCACGTTGCTTCCTGTTTCTCCAAGTCTTCATACTGTCTGAAAAAAAAAAAGAAGGTTGAATTTTGGGAAATGTTTTGTACTTTTGAGGTGACAGAGGATGTGTGTGTGCTGCCAGTCACAACCACCTCTATGGGCATTCCTGGGGTGCAGGAGGGGAGTACGTGAAGAAGTCTCAGCAATGCTCTTATGCACTCTGAAAATCCTTGTAATGCCTGTGTTCACTGTGTGTTGGTAAAACCCTGATCTTGTGTTCTAAGGTATAAGTACACGTACATGGAGGAGATGCTGGGGAACGTTGCTGGATCACGTCAGGTGTTTGAGCGCTGGATGGAGTGGCAGCCAGAGGAGCAAGCCTGGCATTCCTACATCAACTTTGAGCTGAGATACAAGGAGGTGGACAGGGCACGCACCATTTATGAGAGATATATCCTTTTTAGTGCATTGCAACACCTGTCCAACATGCTCTTCATTTCTTTCTCACTGATTCTGTCTCCATTTACACCCCTGTGCTGGGACACCAGGCTGGGAGCCAGCGGTAGGTGTTAGAAGCATGTTTGTTTGGTGTGTGCCTCCAAATTCAGTTCAGTGAATGGACATCCTGCCACAACAGTGTATATTTAACATGGCTTGTGCTTCCAGCTTTTTTGCAGTCATCATTTGATTTAGATTTCTCCTTCTTAAACTTCTCTTTGATTCTTGTCTGAATTTTTTTTATCCCTTTTTTCTCTGTAAGACAGAAAGCCTTTGCATGCACAGAGCTGTTTTGTGTCTTCTTCCCAGCTGTGTTTTGGGCATGTGCCATTCTGTACAGTCCATGGCCCTGTACTCACTGGGAAGAAAATCTGAAGTCTCCAGGTCAGCCACCAGTGTTTCTTTAACGGAGCTCCACTTGTTATTGTTCACCCTGACGTGAAGAACTGGATCAAGTACGCCCGCTTTGAAGAGAAACACAGTTACTTTGCTCATGCCAGGAAGGTGTACGAGAGGGCAGTGGAGTTCTTTGGGGAAGAGCACATGGATGAGCACTTGTACGTGGCCTTCGCAAAGTTTGAGGAGAACCAGAAAGAAGTAAGACCTTGTTGATAACATATCAGACCAGTACCAACTGCCCCAAGGTTTCTCCTTGAACATCTGGCTCCAGGCCACAGAGCGTTCCCTGCAGCACTTGTGGCTTCCAGCACCTTGTCAGATCCTGCCCCTGCAGGCTTAGTTAAGGAGACAATTTTTTGCTTAGCTCCTCTCTGCCCTTTGGTGACATCAAGGAAATAGGTTTTAAGAAAGGTGGGCACCATATCTGCCAAGCCTGAGAACAGTGTCACTGACTCAAATACCTACCCCCAGATATGTAAGGTTCTGAGCAGCTGTGGGCCTGTGTGGTACAACACTGAATTAGCCAGATTTTCCCAGATGGTCTCTGTAAAGTGTCCAGGCCATTAAGGAATTGGCATCATTCTGTCAACCCAAAAGCACAACCTCTTAAACATTCCACACCTGTAAATGAATAAGAGATGGTGGGGTTTGGTATTTACAGATAGTTTGGTTTTTTTTCCCCAAAGTTTACTTTAGTCCTGTACTAAAACAATAGCTTATATTGAGATATTCTGTATTATATAAAATATTGACAAAAGAGCTTTGAGAAATTGTGAGGGAGGGTAGAAGCCACTTTGTAAATGTTACTCAAATGATATTCCATACTTTCAGTTTGAAAGAGTAAGGGTGATCTACAAGTATGCCTTGGATAGAATTCCCAAACATGAGGCCCAAAATCTCTTCAAGAATTATACCATCTTTGAGAAGAAGTTTGGAGACAGGAGGGGGATTGAAGACATCATTGTCAGCAAGAGGAGATTCCAGTATGAAGAGGAAGTGAAGGTTTGTATCACAAACATCCCCTCAGCTCGTTGTGTCTTCAGCTGCTGTTCAGGGTACAGAAGTGTCCCATGAAATGAAGGCTGGTGAGTTTTAAGTTACCCTTGGTACTCAGTCCAAGGAAGTGCCAAGGGAAGGCTGTTCTTTTTTTGAGGTAGAATTCTGTCCACAAGGGAGAGAATGATCTTATATTCACTGTTCTTGTATTTCCACATCCTAAGGTAGATTGTGGAGCCCAGGTTTTTGGTTAAACTCAGAGCTCAGTACTCTTCAGTTGCCTCAGGGGATAATAGAGTTTAGCTTGTAACTTCCTTGCTTCTGTTATACAGTAACTGTCACCTGTGTCTAAATACCTGTTTGTGAGAAATCAGGTGTGCCACACCTGTCCAGTATTACTGAATACTGCAAGTTTCATCACTTCCACACCCCTTCTCACAACTCACTTTGTTTGCCTTCACTTTAGTAATGTAGGTACAATAAAAGTAAAGAAACACACTTTAACCCAAAAGCTTTAGCATAAGCATACCTGAGAGACTGTGAGTTTTCATTTATGCTCTGGTGATGTATTTTAAAAGAGGAACAACAGGGTCTGTTATTTGTAGTAACTGAAGTGTCTTTCCCATTGCCCTGCTTCCTTCTCTTTGGAAGGCAAATCCCCATAACTACGACGCCTGGTTTGACTATCTGAGGTTGGTTGAAAGTGACACAGATGCTGAGACTGTCAGAGAAGTGTATGAAAGAGCCATTGCCAACGTGCCCCCAGTCCAAGAGAAAAGGCACTGGAAAAGATATATCTATCTTTGGATCAACTATGCATTATATGAAGAGCTGGAGGCAAAGGCAAGTAGTAAGAACTCGGGCTTTTTTTTTCCCTTCCCAAGTATTTTCTTATATCAAGTAGCTGCAGTTATTTTAATAAGAAAGCTGAGAACTAAAAATACTGTCTTTGTTTTGTGTAACCAGCTACAGGACTTGCTATTAAAGTACAGTTCTCTTCCCTTAATTTTTCACCTTCACGCATAGGGGGAGGAAATATTTCAGTTTCACCCCAATTTATCCAGAAAAATGCTGATAATAAAAGCAGAAGTAGGTCTTTCTAGCCACATCTGAATTTCCTGTTCCAGGCTGTTACCTGGACTTGTGAAGTAGCTTTGTGTTTAACAGAACTGGTTTTGAAGTTGTCCTGGGAGGCGGTCAGATTCTTGCTTTTTGGGCTGTGTAAGTATTTCCTCTGTTACCAGTCGTGTAACATTGTAGCTGCTCTTTATTTAACAAGGTTGTATTGACTATACAAGGAAAAAATACTTCTTTTTCTCCCCCAAAATGGGGGTACTGCTGGTTTTATGGTCTAATCTTAGTGCTAATCTCATTTTGAAAAGATGCCTGATTCTCAGAAGTTACCAACTTTGTATTGTGCACACAAACTACATTTTTATCCTAAGTATACGTTATTCTAAGTAACTTGACTTAAAAATAGGATTCTGCAGTTTTGCAGTCATTGCACAATCCATAGTGTGATCTTCTCAGTGGATGCAGTGTTTGGTTTTGCCTGTTCTTACAGGATGCTGAGAGAACCAGACAAGTGTACCAGGCCTGTATCGAGCTCATTCCCCACAAGAAGGTATGGCTCTGCCAGCAGGTTGTGTTGGGTCCTGGGTTAAAATTCCTAAAATAAGATCCTTCAGTTTTCTTTTCCCTGAAAGTTCAGGTGTGTAAGCAGCTCTAGCAGTACAGGGCTGCTAGACTAACCACGAAGATTCTACTCATCACTTTAAATATCCCTTCCAGTTTTTCATAATGTTAATCTTCCAAAATTGATAGGATTTTTGTTCCAAGCTAAGGTGTTGGGTGTCTGTCATTTGCATAATGGATGGGAAATATCAGATTTCCTCATGCAGAGGCAAAGTAAGGGTTTCACCAGTGTTTCTGTTACTAAGTACGTTCTTAAGAAGCTGAAATAACACAAAGAAAGGATAATCCAGTACTAATAAGCAGCAGGGAAGGACTCTTACCCTTCATTTCCTCATGTCCTTTTTCAAGGTACTCTTTCCCAGCTGCTCTAAACCTAGGTGCTTGCACCCTCTGCAGAATACTCCTCAGTCTGTTTATGTGGGGTTACCCCATAATTCATAGCAGCTTTTTCTGGTTGCCTTCATGGTCCCAGCTGAGGAAACCACCTCATGGGTATTCATGTGATAAACCACCTTCCATGTGTGTATTCTCCATTACAATCCATCTGCAAGACTGGTTTTGGTTTTGTGATTTTTTTTTTTTTTTCTTGTGAGCTTTAACTAAAATACGCACGTGGCTGAATGTTTAAAACAATGAGCATCACCTTAGAATGTCAAGAAATCTTAGTTTATGGATTTCCTGTTGTATTTTGTCATTAATTGGGTCATCTGAGTATTAAATTGCAGATTAGGATTAATCTGTGATGAATAAGAGGCAATTGACTATTAATTGATTCTGTGTTATTTGATATTTAATCCATTAATCAGTTGGTTAATGACCATTTTCCTGCTTTAAAAAGACCTCTGTCCTGGCCATTTTTGCTTTCATCCATGGAGGAATATATTGTCCAGTCCTATAAAGGTTGTGTGGGGTTATGAACTTGTAACTTTTCAGCAGGATCAAATACAAATTAACTGCAATAGCAGTGATCTCTTGTATAGACAGAGTGATTATTTTTTAAAATAACATATACAGTATTGTTCACTAAGCTTCCAGGCCAAGCATCACATTGTTCTTTTTCTTTCAGTTTACTTTTGCCAAAATATGGCTGCTGTATGCACAGTTTGAAATACGCCAGAAAAATCTTCCACTTGCCAGAAGAGCTTTGGTAAGCTTTTGTTAATTCCATAATTGACTTCACTAAGTAATAGGAACAAGGGGATGGCATTAAAAGATCTTAAATTGTCCTTTATAAATTGCTGATTTAATCCACTTAAATAAAGCATCCGAGAAGTCTGCAGGGACCAGTATTTACTGTCATGTGTGATTTAAAAAGAAGCACAGCCTGATATGATGAATTAGCCACGGGCTGGAATGAATGCAGCTTTCTCATTTCAGCTGACAAAACAGACATATGAATGCAAGAGTACCCAAAGCAGCTTAGTGCACTTGAAAATTTTTAACTGCTGCTGATTTCTTTAAATGATAGTTGTACTAACAACAGTGTTTTAAAAAGCATTTTAAATCAATAGGAGGTTTTGACTCTCAGAAATTAGGACCTGCTGAATTGAGGGTTTGAGTCTCAGCTACTGGGTTGCTGATTCAGAGCAATTACAGAGACTGAGCAGGCTGAAGAGCTTCTGTGCTGATTCTTTGTGTGGATGTCAGCACATCAGAGAACAATGGAGAACATTTGGGCAGTAAAACCTTTTGAAACTAAAAACTTTCTTTCCCTTCAGTTCAGGTACTCTAAATAATCTCAGTGATAGCACTAGGAATTTTGAGAGAAAGCTAATGTTGGTTACAGTTGAGGTGGTTTGACTTTAAACAGGAAATTGATGGGGTTGCCCCCAAATCTGTGGCACAGGAGTGGTCAGAGCATAAATGGGAATGGCTTTTATAGCTGTCCCTGGACCTAGTCTGGCCCCACGCTGCTGGTAAGGCTTTGTCTCCTGAGTGTACTCCTGTCCACAACCAGAAAAAAATTAATCAGGTCAGGGCAGTTAAGTCCCCTGTGAGAGTATTCTCCCTGCAGGAGAAGACAACCAGCTGTCCTGAAGCATGCTGCTTGTAGCTTGGCTTAAGAGACCATTGCTCAATGTCACCATAGTCACCAGTGAGCACCCTGCTTCTGGCTGCCTTGCTTTGGGGGTAGATGTTATGGTGGCTTCTGAAGAGGGTGCCCACCTAGAAATACAAAGTTTCCTCATTTCCTTTTAGGTTTCTCTTTTGTTCGTCTTTTTCGCTGTTGTTGTTTAATTTATTTGATAGACTTTTTTTAATAGGTCACTTTTTTCTTACTTAGGAAACCAGATTTTGCCCTGCAGCCATAATAGTTTTTTGGACCAGACCCACATTTGGCAAGCTGTTTCTTTCTTTCTTTCTTTTGCAATGAGCTGACTTTGAAACCCCTCTTTGGCAAGGAGCCTTTCTCCTGTCCTGAGGTTTCAGGACATTGCTGTGTCACCCACAGAAGAGAAGCTCCACCTCCAGAAGCTGAAGCCCTCACCAGCATGCAGGCAGCACCTTTCTCTGCCATATTTTCACTGGCTGCAGGTGGTGTGCAGGTTCTGAGAGACATTTGGACTTGGAGGCAGCAGATCAGCTGGACACTGTGCTGCTTAAGAAAATAGTGATGAGAGCTTGTGGGGAAGAATTAAGCATATATTGATCTAGAAGAGCCCTCTGTAGAGCTGGAGGGCCATAATGGGGACCACATTGATATTTCCAAGTGATTTCCTCCATTGTTAATAAGTGCCAAGGGAATCAATGTGTGTAGGAAAGCTGTGCAGGAGAATTGCAGTAAGGGAATTAGATTTCAAACTACTTAATTCACATTAGCTTGAGGGAACAGAGGCTGCAGTGCTTAATAAATAATGCTTGTCTACAGAAGTGACTCAAAGAGTGATGCTTCCTACATACTTGTCTCAGATATGCCCACTCATAACTCTTGCTTTAGAACATTCCCAAATTAAGAATCAGAAACTGCTTTCTCACAGCTTGGCACTGTGCCTTGGGACACACAGCTTTCTTCAGATGCTGAAACATATCAAAAAGGAAATATTTTTTTTTTAACCTTATTCTCCACCTACCCATTATCATAAGTCAACAGGCAGGGAGCATGGGCAATGCTCTGTGGGGTGATGGATAGCAGTGGTAGTCCAGGTGACAGGTTCTCTTCACATAATTTGTTTTATCTGAAGAATGGTTCAAACTGGAGTGTGCTTTCTTCAGCTTTTGATGCAAGATGAAGTGTTCATTTGGTGAGCCAGGGTGAGTTTCAGCTCATACTTTGTGAGTAATTCATGTTATGTAGAAGGTTTTCTGCTTTCAGAGTTTTTGTTGATGTTCATGGATGCACACTCATTTTGCAGACATTGGTTGGATTTCACACTGGCCCTGACCCAGACTCTTAAAAACCAAACTGCTCAAAAATGAATTGTAGTTCCAGTACTGGAGGGTAAAGAGATGTGTAGGAAATAGAGTGGGTTTTTTAGCCTTGCAAGATATTTAAGTGGGTTTTTTTGGGTTTGCTTGTTTGTTTTTGCTTAACAGGGGACATCCATAGGTAAATGTCCAAAAAACAAACTGTTTAAAGGTTATATTGAATTGGAGTTACAACTGCGAGAATTTGATCGGTGCCGAAAGCTGTATGAAAAATTCCTGGAATTTGCACCAGAAAACTGCACATCGTGGATTAAATTTGCTGAGCTGGAGACCATCCTGGGGGATATTGACAGAGCCCGTGCCATATATGAGCTGGCTATTGGCCAGCCCAGGCTGGACATGCCTGAGGTAAGGGGGGAGGAACTTTACAGTTGGCACCATTTTAGGGTATTTATTAGTGTGGCTAATAAAACTGTGAATAATCAACCAGCTTGCTCAGCACTGCTTACCATGGTGGCTTAGCCTGTGTCTCATTAATGCAGCATCTGCTTCTCAGCAGGGTGACAAGGCTACAAAGCCCTTGGTAAGGTGTGGAGTGAGAAACGTGTTCACAGGAGTGAGCTAAATGGATTGTCTGCACAGGACTTGGCATTGCTCAGTCATAATCCTGGCCTGGACAGTCAGTTAATATTCTGAGCGCTGAAACTTTTCCGAGAAGTTCCACATTTATCCATGCTCTTCCACTTTCATCTTTTTTTTTCCATTATCTCAGTCTGCTGTGATGTAACAAGAGACTTCTTTTTTGCAGGTTCTTTGGAAGTCCTACATTGACTTTGAGATTGAGCAAGAGGAATATGAGAAAACAAGAAACCTTTACCGCAGGCTGCTGCAGCGGACACAGCATGTTAAGGTATTCATGGGTAGCCAGAACACAGAATTCTTGGATCTGGTCCACAGTGGATGGGAACCCTTGGCTGCTTTGGCTTTTTCACATCAGCAGTGAGCCTAAGTGCAATCCCCTGTCTGAGACATGAAGAGGGAAAGGACATTTCTAATTTGCATACAACAGAAGGCTTTTCTCTCATGGAAGAAGGTTTTGCAGGTTTCCAAACATCCCTCTGCCTGCTGAGCAGCATTGGAATTTTAGGTGCAAAAATCATTGCAAGGGAAAAATAGTTGTGATTTTTTTCAGTGTAGCTTAGTGCTGCTGTTTGGCTAAATTCAGATGGATTTACCATGACCAGAAACAACCTAAGGAATTTGGCTACATGGCTTACATGAATATTCTGTCTTGCCATAGTGAGGCAAATCTCACATGTGAAACAAATGTGAATTTACTAGGATTCTGCTTGTGAAAAAGTACTTCAGACTTGCTCTGACATTTGCTTTTTTGACTGCTTTGTTGTGTTTGGTTTTTTTCTAATCTATCACTCAGCTATCAGCCTCCAGAATGGAGGTTTCAGCTTGGTTTTGATTTGCTTTCACCACAGGTCTGGATCAGCTTTGCTCAGTTTGAGCTGTCTTCTGGAAGGGAGGAGAATTTGTCAAGATGCAGGCAGATTTATGAAGAGGCCAATAAGGCAATGCGAAACTGTGAGGAGAAGGAGGAGAGAGTGATGCTTCTGGAGTCCTGGAGGAACTTTGAAGACGAGTTTGGAACCGATACCACTAAAGAGAGGATAGATAAACTTATGCCTGAAAAAATAAAGAAGAGGAGAAAAGTGCAGGCAGAAGATGGGGTAAGAGGGAAAATCATGCAAGTCATCACTTTGAAACCTTGGTGGCCTTACGCTGGGCTCTGTCACATAAAACACAGTTGGCTATGGTGGGTGCTAGAACTGCAGTAATTGACAAAAAGCACTGTCCTGAAACACATGCTGCTGAGCTCCTGCTCTTCAGCAGGCTAAGGTGGGTAGTGGGTTGAGAGTGAAACACTCACAGCATCAAACAATCACACATGCTCAAGCTGCATTTACTCCTGCCATAGACCAATCGAAACAGCTTCAGGCAGCACTGTGCAGATACTGCTTGTTTCTTAACTTTGGGAACCTGCAGCCAGAATGTTCATCACATCAGCCTGTTCATTATGCACAGCACAAGTAGTGCTGTCATACACCCATTCAGCTCAGTGGGTGCAGCTGCTGTGGATGGTCTAACAAACACTTTATTTTAATTTTATCTCACTGTTATGCTTATTAGAAGCACCTTCTAATAGCTAACATTAACATGCAAATTAAACGTGCTTTATGGTATTTTTTTTCCATAGTCTGATGCTGGCTGGGAAGAATACTATGATTATATTTTCCCAGAAGATACTGCCAATCAGCCTAATCTCAAGCTGCTTGCTATGGCTAAACTCTGGAAGAAGCAGCAACAGGAGAGTGAAGCTGCAGAGATGGATCCAGACAAAGACATAGATGAAACCCAGTGTTAGTACATCACCTTTCCTGCCCCTTTTCTTGGGCTATTGTACAGTATTTTCATTGGTGAAAAATAAATGTATTTGAAGAGTTTTGCTATTATTGACTTGAGACTTTTTTTTTTCTTGAATAAAAGCACCTTATGGGAGTTGATTCCCTTTAATAGTCTGCTGATTTCCAACAATAAAAAGGAAAGTCAGGGAGCAAGTGTGGGAGTATGCAGTTCTTACCTACAGGAAGAACTGAAAACAGCTCAGTTTTTAGCACAACACCCACTGTTCTAAGTCTCCCACCAACTATCCCAGCACTGCTTAAGGTCAGTAGCATGCCAAGACAGCAGATCTGCTTTCTTTAATGAGATATGTCTAACCATTCCTGGCTTATTTTCCCAGAAATTTTGTAAGATATGTATTGATCATGAGGGTAGTGGAAAACATTAAATCGTATTGACTGCAACCTGGTCAGCTTCCCCCCCAACTAAGGTTTTATCTCAGAAAACCATCTAGAAGGGACAATAATAGAAGTGAAATATACTGAAACTAGCCCCTACAAGACAAATCTGTATAAATCAGTACCACACAGTCCATGTCTTAATCCTTGAATGCCTTGGCAGTGTATTTTGCAGTGAATAAACTACTGGGAGGTGAAGCAGAAGCAGTGCAGTGGCTTCCCAACGTGTTTTGTGTTTCATGAAGATAAAAACCTGAGCCTGAGCTTTGTCCCTAAGTTCTTGGGGGGAAGGATGCTCCTGCTGGCTTGTGTGGGCTGGTTCCCTGCTCTGTGCTGCCCAGCAGCTGGCCAGCCCTGGGTTGTGTCCCTGGCAGGGGGACACACTCCCTTCCCTGGCCAGGAACCAGACACTGTGTCCTACACTGCCCCCACTGCTGCTCTTCTCCTGGTCCTCTGGAGCTGCTTCTCCCTCTTCCCTGGGGTGTGGGGTGACACTGGGGGTGACCCCCAGGGGAGATGTGGGGAGGTGAAGGGGCTTTGTGTCATGGGGGGAGTCAGGGGGTTCTGCCCCAGATCCTGGCAGGGAGGGAAGGGGTGGGGAAGGAGCAGGGGGGCTGGGGGTCAGAGCAATGCTTCCCAACTGGTGCCAATGGGAACAGGGGCAGAGATGGGATCCAGCTGGCCATGGGCTGGGCCACAGCCTTCAAATTGGAATCCAGGAGTGGGGAGGAAGGTAGGAGTCAGAGGGCTGGTGGGCTGAGAGGGCAGAGGGGTGGGGGAAGCTCTCATACCTTCCCCAGAAGACCTGTGGTGCCAGGATCAGTCCTGCTGTGCTCTGCTCACCCTGGTGAGTCCTTCCCACCTTGCTGTCTCCCATAGCTGTTTGGTCACTTGGCTGCCTGTGTGGCAAGAAGAAACTGCTCTACTGGTGGGGATGTCCTTGATCACCTGCTAACCTTTGTTACTTTGAACCCAAAAAAAGAGATATTTGGATTTTCTAGTCAGCTGTTGAAGCTTGTGCCTTCTACTTTAGCCTGCGTTTTGTGTGGGTTTTTCATAGTGTGGTGCAAGTGGTGTCTGTAACATGGCTGTATGCTGGCACCAGTTGGATTTCCTCTTTAATTTCTCCGGAAATCCTGTATGGTGAAATGTGTTTCACCATGATGACTGTGAAGAGCATGTTGGCAGGATAAAAATCCAGCTTGGTTAAGCTTATAGTGGCGTTTATGCTTTCTGGGCTTTAATTGTGCCAGTGTCTTGGTGCTTTGAGGAGGGGTTGTGGGTTTGGGTTTTTTTGTTGTGTTTTGTTGGGTTTTTTTTTTTGTTTGTTTTTTTTTTTTGTGCTGGGAGGGTGTAGTTGTGGTGTTGGTGCATCCCACACAAGGTGCACTGAGCTCCTCAGGCATCTGCACAGCCTGGAGCCTCCAGAGAAGCACATTTTCAATCTGCTGTGAGCAATTGAAGAGGCCTCAGCAGCAGTTTTCCCTTAAAGCTGGGAATTGCTGCATGTCTGCAGAAAAAGCAAGGTGTGTAAGTTAAAAGGATGGCCAGAAGAGAGAGGGCCCAGAGGGCAGGGGCAGGCAGAGACTGAACACAGCTGTGTGATGGTGACACCAGGTTTATCTTGAGCCATCTTGCTGGAAGCTGGGGTGACTTGTGCTTTCATCTTAAAAGTAGAGCTTGAGTGAGGAACACCTGATAAAAATAGGAGTGGGCAGATCCTCATGCTAATGTAACAGATAAAGCTTTGGGTATTTCTCATCACTTGGAGCTGAATGCAATTTCCGTTTTCTCCTCAATGTTGGAAAAAAACTCTGGAAGAGCACTGACTGGATGAGCAGAATCTTTCTCCTGCTGGAGAGGCATCAGGGAGAGGGGGTAGAGAAGAAGAGCTGAGGGGTGAGACTTGGGGAACTGGTTTTAGCACAGGAATCTGAATTTGTCTGTCTGGGGTTTCCAGCTTCTCTCCTGCACTTGCAAGGTTGAAGACCTGTTTCCATGGAGCACAGGACTAGGGTCCCCTGGGACCCCCTGCACAGCACAAGTCCTGGTTTATGGTCCTGGGGTTCCACCTCCCTGGTTTAGATGTTTCCTGAGCCTTCTCCCCTCTGCCTGTCCCTGTGCTTGCCCTGGAACAGCAAGCCCTTCAGCTCCATCTCCTTACTCCAAGTTTTCCATGGGTACCTTTAGCTGCTCTATCTTAGCTCCTGAGATCTGGTTTTGCCTGTTTAAGCTCTGAAATTCCTGAAAGGAGTGTTCTGGGCTGATAAGCTGAAGGCTGCATCTCCAGCAGTAAAACTGCTCCACCCTTCAGAGCACTAATGAGATGTAAAGGTTTAATTGATTTCTCAGGTCACAGCCTTGTTTCCACCTCATTTCTCTCCCTCCTCCCCCCCAATTACAAGCTTATCTTGGGAAAGGCAAACAGGAGTTTTTTGTTTCATAACAAGCTAAGCAAGATTTATCTGTTAATGTAATTCTGTAGAGCAGGATGCTGCCATGGTCCCAGTGTGTGCTCCTGCTTCCCCTTGACACTGCACCAACATGGGGAGGATTGGCTGTGCGTCCCACTGCTCCCAGGTTTTATTAGAAACTGATTTAAGGTACTGTCTATGCCCAAACTCCATGTCTGTACAAACGACTGGGTTACAGCAGGCTTTGACATCTCTTCAGGTTTGATTACATCTAAGGGGGTGAAAGAATGTGACATGTGCAGACTGCTGTGCCAAGCTGTGTCACAGACCTGTAGTTGCCTTTTTGGGGTCTTGCCTGTTCGGTCTCCTGAAGCTCTGGGCAGGAATCCTGTGGGTTTTGTCCTTGTGGATCTGACCCAGCACTTTTCTGGCTGCAGCGGTAGCTCTTGCTTGCAGAGCCCTGGGCTGTCCCTTTGGAGGTGATGGAGATGCCCTGAGTTGGGACATGCCTGGGCATCCCACTCCCAGGTGTAATAGCAACTCTTCTGTTCTGTTATTCACATGTGTATGACATTCTGATATATTCAAACAGAATTTGTTGGCTTGCTGTGAGGAGGAATGCAAAAATTCACACACTTGTTGAGCAATCGAGACGCTGATGAATGTATTCATGGGGCAGCAGTTGGGTACTTTATTTTAACCTGTCCAGCTACATCTCTTAATTCCATCCTTATCAACCCAAGTCTTGTTTGCATCTTGATAAGTCACAGCCCTGGTAACAGCACCTGACACTCAGCCAAGATTATCACTCCCTGCTCCCTGTGAGCAGCTTTGTGCTGGTGGTACCTGGACCACCAGGCTTCTGCTCTGTGGGCTTGAGGGGGCTCAACATAAACTTCAGCTGCACCAAATGAAAGGTAATTTGGATGAGGCTGGTGCCATCTTTGCAGTTTCCAGAAGTGGAAAGACTGACTTGGTGTTAGTGAATTAAGCTTTGGTTTGTGAAGGTCTATTTGCTCCCAAGAAGTAAGAGCAGATGGTTAATTTGGGGCAGAATAATAAACTACAGATCTTTCAGTTAAAGTGGTACCAAAAGAGCCCTAGAGCTGAGTTGTGCTGTAGTGACTGGGAAGGCTGTGAGTCTGGAATCCTGCTCAGGGCAGTAACTGGGAAAATCCTGGGGGGCTGGGTCCCCTTGGCCATGGGGCATCTCTTCTGGAGGCACTTGGCAAGCTCAGAGCTGGCCAGTGCTCAGCTGGTGTGTTGAGATGAAGCATTTCTTATCAATTAGTGCTGCAGCTCCTTCTTATGCATTGTAAATCCCTATTTAAAACAAGAAAAATATCTTTAGCAGCACAGAAGTCAGCTTTGCCAGCAGGTGCTGCTCATGGCAGTGTTTGTGCTGGCTGCTGTGGATGCTGCTGGGCTTTTCCTCCCTCTCCTGGCTTCTGTAGGGTTTGGAGATGCAGTGAGCAAAATCAGATGTGCTGGTGCAGCTTTTGCCTCTGCTCAGCACTGGCTCCTTCAGCTCTCGTCCTGCCTGAGGAACCCCTCTGGTCCTGTCGGGCTGTTGGGTGCTTTGCCGTGCTCCCAAGGTCAGGGCTGAAATGAAAAGTGCTTGTTGGGTGGGGGTGTTGGGTTAAATTAGAGTGCCCACCAGGAAACTGAGGCCCCATTTGTGACGGGGGCTCTAATGCCACCTGCCCTGTACCTGCTGGAGCATCACTGCCACCCCAGTGCCCCCCTCTGGACTCCTCCAGGAAAATGTGTTCTTCATTTTTATTCTCTGTCTTTAACTTTTGCAAACCTGCTAGGGTGTGATCTGGAGCTGCTGAATCCTGGAGAGAAGGACTGTCTGCTGAAATTACCATTGGCTGTTGCTAAGCAGTGCATTGAAGAGCTACCCCAGCCCAGTGAGGGATGCACCAGCAGCACTTCATTGCAGGGCTCTGGGCACCCAGCAGGGTTAAACCATGGCTGGGTTGTCAGAGCAGATCCACAAGTGGTATTTGAAGGGGTGTAACACATCCAGCCTCTAGCAACCAGGCAGGGTGACAGAAATACTTTCCATTCAAATTCTGGGGCTTTGTGATAAAAGTGGCTGTTTTGCTATCCTGCTCTAAGCACAGTTCAAACCCACATCCAAAGCTGTGCTGCAAAAGGTGACTTTGAAGAAACAAGGCCATGAAAGTCCATCTACTTCTAAAGAACTTCGAACATGGAATTATTTTAAACTAACGCAAATATTTTTTTTCTGTCAGCTCTGCAGGCAGTCAAGGACCCCAGCAGGCCAGCTACTTCATTGCTGGGTAGGTTTTATCTGTTGGTCCTGTCATTAATGTGAAAAAAACCCTCTCATAGCTGTGCTGCTGCCATGGGCAGAGTTCATCTTATCGCAGGGTCCCAGCAGAAGCAGGGCCAATACCAAAAAAACCCAAAAAAAATGTCATTCTTACTACTTGTATGGATAGGAGGAAGGATAATGTGATTATTTTTATCATAATTATTTTTTTATTGCTTTTCTTTTTTATGGGCATATTGGTTTTCTGCTTAGAAGTTGTTTGCCTGGAGTCCTTCCAGGCAAGTAAATGGGTTTTGTGGTTGGCACTGAGAGCTGGAAGAAGCTCCTCAGGTGGCATCTGCCCTGGGTGGGAGCCCTGTCTCCTCTGGAGGGATCTCCTGCATCCTACACCCCTGATCGGGTGCTCCTGCCCTGTTCTACTAAGACATGACCTCTGACATTTCCAGGCAGCCTGGTGGAGATGTAGGGTGGGGAGTTTGAGCACAAAGGCCATGACCTGGATTTCACAACTGAAAGGTATTTATTGATTTTTTAAATCAAGCTCTGAGGACTCAAATTGGATTCCGGGTTTTGTTTTTGTTTTTCTCTAATGGAAAGATTTGCTGGATGTGGTCTGCACACATGGAACAAGTGTTGTGACCTGGTGGCCAGGGTCCACTCCATGTATTCCAATGGAGCTGCAGCAGAGGTGTCACCTCCAGTGCTGTCCCCTGAGCCTCCCCGGTGCCACATCTCCTGGGGCCCTGGGAAGGGACTGGGTGACCTATATAAGACCACTGTTTCCATGGCAACTCCGTGCCATGCAAGATGCCCTGCTCTGGGTGGCACAGGAGCTGAAATCATCACAGCTCTGATGGGGCTCAGCACTGTCCAGGGGGAGTATTGGTGCCAGTGGCCAGCCAGGACTGGGACAAGTGATGTGGCAAAGGGAGTATCTTACACTGCCCCAAGTCTGCTTGAAGCCTGTGGTTATATTTTCTAGGGGAGGGATGTCTCTGGAAGCCACCAGGCAGGGAAGGTTCCATGCTGCCTCCAGCATTGCTCCCCGTCTCTGCCCAGGTGCTCCCTGGTCCTCTGTTGGGTGCTCAGCAGCTCTGCCCTTTGGGACCCAGACTGTGGAACAGGCGCCCAAATACCTGGGGCTGTTGCTTTGTGACTGTTTACCTTGTTTCTGCAGAGATGAGAGTCTGAAGCAATAAACCTTGTGCCTGGGTTTATCACCAGACTGAAGAGAAAACCCTCTGCTGGGGCTGGTGACCCCTCTGCTGCCCTGGGGTGGGACAAGAACCCCCCAGTGCTGCCTCAAGAGTTTGGAGCAGGGGTGACCCTGCTGAGGAGAGGAGATATAACAGGGTGTCCCTATGGGGTCCCAGGCTTTGCCACTTGTCCTTCTGTGGGGTCATGCTGTCCCTGCTCCTTTCTGCCTGGAGGCACAGGGTGGGTGCCTGTCCCCTCTGAGGGCTGTGATGGGTTAGGGGCTGTGGGCATGTGAAACCAGGCCCCTAAATATTGCAAAAAACCCTAGATTCTGAGGTAGAAAAGGGACTCTGGAGCAGCAGGTGGTCAGCAGAGGGTGAACAGCTCACCTCTTATCTGGCAGAGGAGGACCTATGGGGGGGCAATGTAAAGGTTTTGGGAATGTGTGTAGGTTTATGCTATTTAAAAAAAGTCTTGTTCATAAGCTTGCTTGTTTGAGAGGGGGCTGTCTCCATGCCTAATCCAGAGGTAAATACATCTTATACTCTGGAGCTTGCTGTGGGGCACAACCTAAACTTTCTGCCTGAAAGGGCCACTGAGCCAGCAACTGTTCCTGTTGTGTCAGGATCTGAAAATGACTGAAGTTCCCAGGCTGCAGGCTGCCTTTTGGTTTTAAGACAATGTATTTTGTATGTCCTGACTCTCAGTTCTGCATGCTGTTTGTCCTGAAGTTGCCTTTCTACCTGCCTTGGCAGAAATGCCCCTCTTCATGAGGGATTTATGGTATTTGTGCTTTCATTACACTTGTGCAGATACAATCAGGCAATAAAACACTGCTCTTGAAAGAAGATAAACGTTTGCCTGGGCTTGTAAGTTGTGTTTTATAAACAGGTGGTTTATCTGCTGCTACCAGAGATTGGGTGCAAGGTGATCCCAAGGGCCACACGCTGGGGTGCTGCTCCTGGGGGCTGTGCCCATGCTGGTGGTGTTGCCATGGGGCAGCTCTGATGAGGAGGGGGCAGCTCAAGGGCTGTCTCCATAAGGGGTGGGGGACCCTGCAGGGTCTGTGTCCCTCTGTCCCATTCCCAGGGGGGTCCATGGAGGCAGGGGAGCAGTGATGTTAGTGGTGAGCATCTTCTCCATCTCCCCTGCTAACACCAGAACTCGGCAGAATTGCTTTCAGACCCCCCGGAAGGCTATTGGTAAAGTTAAAAAATAAAAATAGATGGATGCTCATCAACAGGCAGGCTGCCCTTGCTGATGGGGAGCATCTGAGGTCAGAGCACACTGGAATTAAAACTGTATAAACGAAGGAGCTGTAAACAGTGTGTGGCTGCTTTTGCTGCCTTAAAAAGAAAAGGTATTTTGTTCTGGAGCTGTCTGCTTCTCTCCCCAGCTCCCACCCTGTCTCCTGTGGATGAGCTTTGCCCCCCACAGCATGGCACCCCCGAGCCCTCCCACAGCCCAGGTCCTGCAGGCTTGGTGGTGCTGTGACCCTGTCTTACAGATGCTGCTCATCTGCAGGTTCATCCTCACCCAGGAGCACTGAGCTGGGGGACAGTTTGCTCAGGAGAGTGCCTGTGAAAGGCTGGGTGCAGAGGAGTGGGTGCTCAGTGACCTTGGCCATGGCTGAGACAGGTTCCACACAGACTGCTGCTGACTGGTTTTGGGGTACCAGGTCCAATTCATGATACCAAAGATGTGGCCAATAACCAGTGGAGAAAGAAGCCTTTCAGTGAAGCCTGGTGTGATGCTGAGATAAGGTTAGCTGCACCCAGGAGGATTTTTTGGTTTCCCTGTTTGGGGAAGGGGGGTTTGCCACAGGTTTGCCTGCGTTCCAAGCAGTTCATAGTTGTTAAGCAGCTGCCAGGCAGAAATGGAGGAGGCTGAGGTTTAAGAAGTTGACTGGAGAAATGATGTGGAGACATCTGAAAAAATAAACCTTTTACAGTGTTATGGATAATTATGGAGTTCAAATTGGAAATGTTCTGTGCATTTTTAATCCCTCTGCTAGGAGGAGGAGTATTGCTGGTTTAATGTTTAATGCATGTACAGTAATAGAAGGCTGAACTGATCTCCATGGGGCCATTTGTTCCATCACTGTCCAGAAGGAAATAAATTAAATTCTATTTTAGGCTATGTTTTGGATTTGGATGCTGCAGAGAGGTCAGAAGAAAGAGAGCCTGGGAGAGCTCTGTCCCTCCGCCTGCCGTTATCTGTCCTGGGAAGCTGGCAGAAGTGTGTGTGCTGGGTTGGACCCAAGGCACAGGTGGCAATGTGGTGTCCTTTGGAAGGGCCTCTGCTTTCTAAGCAGGAGGAAGATTTTTTTATTACAGAAAATCAACATCATTAATTCCAGATACCTATCACTTATGCTTTAAAAAAATTTCTCAGATCATTGCAACCATGGTTGTCTTTTCTCCTGAATATGAAGAAACCCCAAATCTAGTATTTTAACTGTTCTAACATTTTCCTGTTAAAACCTTCTAATAGAATGTAGCTGAAAGCATTTTGGCTCCCTAGAGATGGTTCGGCTTGAACTTTCCTGCTGGGGTGGTCTTGGTGGTGTGTGATCAGGAAAACTGTGCTGGTGCCCTTGGTATAATGGCATTTTTAAATTGGTTCAATATTTTGAATTGTTTTATCTTGATGGTTTACCTTCTGGTTTCTTGTATTTCATATGCATGGTAACTCAGGAGTAAGAAGCATGCTTACCATGCCTGAAGCTTTATTAATAGAGGCTGAGAGGGGGAGCAGAGAACCATCTGCCTCCAGATGTGCAAAGATACCAGCGGTGGTGCTGGTGATGCCCTGGTAGTCTCTGGAGCTGCGTGGGTGACATCCCACATTTTGGCTGTTTCCTACCTCATTTTAAGGGATGGTTTTTAGATCTGTTCCTTTTCTTGCTTGTCTCCTTATTCTCTTCCTAGGAGAGAGAGTAAGATGAAGAGCCCACTACAGCAGCTGTACTTGTCATCCTACAGGTAGATCCCTCCTGAGCCGCATACCCACTGCTTGTCTCCTCTTACTTGTGCTTTCTTTACACTTGTACTTATTTACACATATTCTATGAAAACAGAGTACTTGCATGTGCTTATAATACACACAACAATATACTTAACACTTGTTAATAACAGATTTTTACCAGTGCCTACCCAGTGTGATGTGTTGATGACTCCAAGTGGTCTGTAGCTTTCTTCAGACCTCCTGTGGGTTTTCCTTACTCTGGTTTCACACTGAAGGAAGCTGCTCGTGGTTGGATGCCTGGCTGGGCTGCTAATGCAGCATCCAACTGTAGGATGGGGTTGCCCTTTCTTCCCTCATGCTGGACTTGCTGCTCCTCACTCTCTGGTCTTACCAATTGCTCTGCTCCTCAGGGCTGGGGTTTCTCCTACCCTTCCCACTGTGGTTTAGTCTTTTGACCTCTTGTAGCTTTTCATATTAAGCCAGGACAAGTTTTCTGTGTTTAAACCAATTCTGCTCAAGGAACTGAACCTGCAAGCCCTGTTGGATGTGGGGAGATAATCTGTTGTTCACCTCCCCCTCCATCCTACAGGAGAGAGAGACTTCTTGATGTGCATTCCTGAGCTGCTGACAGTGTTTAAATGCCTGTCTCAGTGGGAGAGGTTTGGGGAGTCCCCTCCACGTTAGACACCTGAGATGCAGACCACAGCCTGGTCCACACAGAAGGATGATGCTCGCCAAGAGTGCAGAGGACACTTAGGTTGAACCAATACTCAAATTTTAAAGGCTTTTTGAGGGGAGACATAATATTCGTAATATGGTTTTACATTTGATTGAAGCTGGGTGATGAGTCCCCTGCAGGTTTTGTGTCTCAGACCCTGGATGTCCTTGGAGGGCAGGTCTCTGGGTGCTGTTCTTCAGAGGTGTCGTATCACAAGTCCTGCTCCTCTGGATCACTCAGCACCCACCTGAAACTAAACCTGGTTTGTGGCTGGCTTTGTAAAGTCTTCTGTGTAGCAACCCCATCCAGCAGGCTAACCCTTGTTTAAAGAACACACCAACAAAAAAATCCCACCACAGCAAAACCTCCAAACAAGCCAACCCCCAACATTTATATTGTCCTCTTTAGAACTCTTTTCTGGCTACTTATTGTTTATAAACTTCCAAGATTTTGTTTATCCTGATTATTTCCAAAATTTTAAATATTTGTTTTATAAAATGTGGCTGTTGGAAAAACAATACTTGTGTTTTGTCAAGTCCTACAGCTACTTCGCTGTAGGAGCTGAGGGGGAGGCTGTGCCTCCTACCTCTTCTTGCAGGGCTGGGGGAGGCCTGGGTGAGGGATCACACACCAGGGGATGAACCTATCTGGCTGTGCAGCCCTTGGGTTTTTTAAGTGCTCTGGAAAGGAGTATGGAAAAGCTGGTTTGGAATTGCTGAAGGTTAACTCACCTTATGCACTGGTCTTCTTTCCCTTCTTATTTCATATTGTATTTCTCTGGGATCTTACACAAAATGGATTGTGTAATTAGTATGAAAATTTCAAACAGATATAATTTTCTTCTGGGTTATGGGAGCATTCTGGAGATGTATGATGCTACTCAGTCTTCACAGCTGGAGATGGGAGGCTGGGGCTGGAAGCTTCTCTGTGCTGTGGGCCTTGGTACATAACTTCGTGTAGAAACACATCACATCATTGTCAGTCCTCACTGCTGCTCACTTTGTCACAAGGATAATGTTTAGTAAAAAACCTGCAGCTTTCTGCTTCTGAAGGTGGCTCCAGACACCTGGAGTGGGTTTTTTTCCCCACTCCTGCCTTTACTGGCAGGAGTCCGGCCCTGGTCTTTTAAGTGGTGATGCTGCTTGTTTTAAGAGTTTTACTTGTTTATTAAAGATTGAAGCAAACATTTTAAAGAATTTTGGTGTGAAAATTCTTATTTCAGTTTAACTTACGTATTCTTTGCCCTAGTGTTCTAGATGGGAAGTGGGAATATGTGATTTTGCTATGAGAATATCCCATCCCTGATAACGAAATCTGCTTCAAGAAAACAGCCAGCCTTGGTAGAAATTGGTTGCTGGTCTTAGAGAGCAAGATGTAAACTGTCCCTCTTGAGCATGCTCAGCTGAAGACATTGCTGACAGTCCTGAGTGAGCAGCAGCTTCCAGGGCTTTGATGACTTAGGGAAAGAAATAATTGGAGCAAAAAAAGCTGCCCCTATCTAGCTACTGGAAAAACCCCTTTTCCAGAGGAGCAGGGCAAGGAACTGAATAGACATATTCAGTGAGAGTAGATGATTTGGTTTCCAGTGCTGCTGACCTTTCTAGCAGAGCTTTCCAGTTTGTACCTGTTTACCAATTTACCTGCCTTCAGACTGTAGCTATACACGATGGATTTGAATCAATATAAGTTTATCCCCCCATGTCCCCCCAGCCTGTTTTTCTCTTTGCCATGTGCCTTTGCACTCTGTGCTTTTCCTGATATTTAAAATATCAAGGTAAAGAAGCTTTACACTACTAGAAGCCTGGATTTTGACCCTGTCCAGTTACTTTAAGGCTTGTGGAACAAACCTAGATTTTTTTGGTCTATGTTCCAAGCATTAAATTGAGGCTGTGGAGAAGAGTGTGCAGCAAATGTCTGGAAGTCTGATCTAAGATGTACACTGATTTGCATGAACACAAGAAAGCAGGGATTTTGTATAGCTTGGAGTATTTTAAAGCCTCAGTTTCTGTGCCAGCCTTTCTGGCTAGAAAGGGTATCCTCCATGAGTTAAGCAAATCACCCTTTTATACTTGCTTCTGTTTGATTCTTAATCTTTCTTTTTCAGTTATGTAAATACTGCAAGAATAGTATTAACTGTGTACTGCTACTAAGCTGATTCTCTTCCTCCAAGTTATCAGGCACAAAAGCACCACAGGGCTGATTTGTAAATTGAGTTGGATTTTTCTTACATCTGTGTTATTCCAAGGTCTTATGTAAACGCTTGGGATGCAATTTCTATATATATATTCAGCTTGTTATGCAACTTCCCTGTGCAGTGATGCCAAAGGGATTTAATTTTCTTATCGGTGGCTTTTAGGAGAAGTGATCAAGCATTCTTTCTGTGGAAAGGCCAGAGAATGATGAAGTGAAAAACAATAAAAATGACAGAAAACAAGGACAACTATGAGTTTTAAAATGGAGGTGGGGAAGAAGTTAAGATGTTCTCGAGTTACAAAACTATTTATCTTGGCTTTCACTGAATGTGTGATTATTGCTCCAGCACTGTTTGCCTGCATTTGTTCTTTATGGAAATCACTGAATGGTTCAATATATACATCTGTTTCACAAGCTGGATGAATTCCTTATGTGCTGTTGATGAAATATGCTTATTTATAGCAGAGGCTGTTTGGTGGGAAAGCAATGGGTAGGGCTGGAAGCCCCTTCCATCAGACCTCTGGGCTGGTGCTTCCCAAAGATGATTAGCATGTCCTGAGAGCAGGCAGGGGCAGGCACCCACACACCCCCTCTCCTGGGGGATCACTGGGCCATCAGGGGTCTCTGCAGGAGAAGAGGTGGGCATGGAGCCAGCCACCTCTCTCCAGAACCCTCTGGGAAACCAGGAAGTTGCCTCACATAAAAATGGGTTTTTAATTGATATAAAAATTAAGTTAAATAATTGTGAAATATTTTTTCAATTAATGTATGATATACTAAAAAGCAAACACTGAAGGAAGTACTGAGGCTGCAAAGTCAAATGCTGTGGGTCCCAAACTGCTCTAGCACAGTTCATGTAACCCTTGAAGGGCTTTTCCATATGTGTTGGTGATGTTTTGGTAAAGCCAAAGCTGAAATCAGCTGAAATCCATCTCTCTTGATCCCAGCCAGGCTCCTCCAACACAGGAGTCATCCTCCAGCCTACCCTGTGCAGGGTTTCAGCCAACATGGAAAATCAAAGGTTGAAAATAAGGGAAAATTTAAAATGATGACAGCAAAAAATCTTTCTGCATTAGTATTTCCCCTAGAAATATTCCTTAAAGAATTTTTTGAACACAAAAATGCTTCAGAAGTATGTGTGGAGCAGTGCTGGATGGCTGTGGCTGATCCCTGGGGAGCTCTTTCAGAGGAGCAGCTGACAGAGCTGCAGCGGTTGTGGCTCATCTGCTGCGTGGCCCCTCAAGGGGATATGGGATTCTCCAGGGGGATGGAGTGGAGGCATCATCCCAGAGCCCTGGCAGCTGAGGGACAGTGACAGCTCCGGCTCAGGAGTGGCAGATGTTGGTGTCAGCCTGTGAAGCAAAGGCTTTGCAGAATGACAGGAAGTTTGTTTTTTTTTTGCACTTTGGTGCATGTTGTCTGTAATGAGCTTCACAATGCTGATGGAAAAAGTTTCTGGCACAACTGGCACCCTGGTGGTGTTGGTTGTCACCCGTGCACCCCCTGTGCAGGGCTGGGGCCTCTTTGCCCTTGGAGGGTCCTGGCTTTGCAGCCTGGAGTTGTAGTCTGCTGTTCTGGATCTTGGGAGAGCAACAGAGCTGCATGGGAAGGCTTCTTGGTGTTAATGGTGGAACATACCCAACAGTTCTTTGATCTTTGTGCAGCTCTGCATCACTGTTCAGAATGTTGTCTTAATCTCACATCACCCAATTTTGTGTTTTCTCTCTTTTCTTAGGAATGTGCCTTACTTAAATGCCTCTGTTTAAAGCTCAAGGGGTGGGGAGTGTGTCCTAGTTTATAGCAGTGCAGAAAACTAACTAGTTTCTTTACTGGCTTGCAAAATGTTTTGGAGTCCCAATATGATCTTTGCAAGTTTAAGTTGCCATAGGCTGTGAGCAGGAAATAGGTTTGTTTGTGTAGCTATTTTGAACAAAGAAAGTTGTGAGTTTCACCTGGAGGGGAACTAAAAGTGTTTCTTTATAGTTTCATTGCTACTATAAACTTCTATGGTCAGGAAAGAAATACATTCACCTTTTTACCACCCACAGCACACTGCTGCTCTTGTGTTTTGTCCTCTTTCAGTAACACAAATAGTTGTATTAATTTAATTTTGTATTATGTTTCTCATCCATGTAATGAAATCCTGTTCCTTTGTTAATCCAGCAATCAAAGCATCCACAGTATAGGAGGAGCCTTACAGAAGAACACTTAATCTCCCCCTCTTGTTTCCCTCCAACATGTTTTTATCTCGTTTAAGTGTGAAGTGAGAGCAGCTCTGTACAGATGAGGCCAGGTGTTGCCTTTCTTAAGTTACTGGGGAAGCTGCATCCAAGCCCCAGGGAATTATTAGTTTTTTTATTAAGTTGGGACTGTGTGTGTCTGAGTGTTTTATACAAAAGACAAATTGATTATGAGAGTGAGGTGGCACCTCTGCCAAGCCCCCTCTCCCTGAGCTGTCAGGCTCCCTGCTGGCAGCACTCGATTCCCAGGACCCCGTCACTGTTGTGCACTATTAAATTGTGTCAGGCTGAAATCTGGCAAAGGAGTTGTCAGCACAGTGTAAATCCTGACCCTTTCCAAATGGGCAGTGATGCGTCTGTTCATAAGCTGTCTTTCAAGGTACATTCTCAGGCTTATAAATTGTGAATTGTATGGATCTGAGCCTTCCCCTCAAAAGAGAATGACTAAGTCCAGGCATTCAAAACATAATTTAAACTTGAAATTTGAAGATCATCCATCCATAATCCTACTTAATTTTAGGTAGTAAAATTGTTCCTACCTGCTTTCCACGGTCAATGGAGACCTCTGAGTCTGCTCACCTCTACAGACAGAGACCAACACACCTGAGAGCAGGTGCCCTGAATCCAGGCAGAAAAGGCGAGGTGGGTATTTAGATTAAAAAAAAAGAATTAGCTCCTTGATTAAAGCAGACTATCTTTTCTCTTTAATTTTTGCTAATGACAATTGTGCATTCTTACTCATTTGTTCCCTTTTTTTGATTCAGTTCTGCCAGATGTTTCATGTCAAAACTCGGGCTGGCAGTAAACAAGCTTCTGTTCATCAGAGTAGCTCAGGGACTTCTCCTGGGAACAAATTTCAGATTGTTTCTATCCCAGCCCCAGGGATGTTCCAGTGCTGCTACTTTCAAAACTACTGCAGATCCTTGGGTGCTCTGTATTTCTGGTCCTCAGGTGTCTACATACAGAGCTGGGAAGTGAACAGGGGCTTCCACTTCCAAGATGTGGTTTTCTTCTTGTCCAAAAGGCAAGCTTCTTGTCCACCCAGGCAGCTAGGTGTTGTGATGACTCAAGAAAGGCTGCTGAGCTGGGCTGCTCACCTCTCAGCAGGGAGAGTATCCACTGCTGGTGCATCTGCTCTGTTTCAAAACCAAATGGGTTTTTTCCTAGACCTTGCCCTTTATTCTGGAGCTGGCCCCAGCACCCTCCCAGTGCAGCCTCACCCAGTAGTGCTGCCCATGTCCCTGCCCAGCTGTGTGCAGTGTGATTTATTGTCCAGCCTGTACAGCACACCATGCTGGGCTCACACACAGCACACCCCCCTCCCCATATGAATTAATTTAATTTATTAACAGACCAGGTCAGCTGCCAGCTGTTTATCATGTGGAAAACATCCCTTTTATAAGGTTTTTTTTTTTTTACAAAAGACACATGCAGTCAGTCCTACCAGAGGCACTGGCTGCCTGAGGCCAGGGAGCTGCTCAGGCCTTTCTCCAGCTCTTCATGATACACAAAGGGAGATCAGCCCTCACACAGACAAATCCTAAATCCCAGCTTCTGGCATTTTAGGGAAGCCAGAAACAAAAATTGCTTTTTAAAAAAAATAAATGATTAAACAAACCCGTGGCCTAGAACCATTGGTGGCTGCTTGTACCAGGTTTGAAGACAGCTTCCAGCATGGGGAATAATGAATCATTTAGGGCTGGGAAAGGCTGTGGTGGGACAAGTCTCTTGCCAGGCATGCCTCTGCCTCACTCCTCTCCCTTGCCATCTGCTGTTGGTGCTTGTTGCCATCTGCTCCAGAAGGTGCCAATGGCACAGCTGCTATTTCCTGGCAACAAGGCCAACTCGTGGAATCACAGAATGTCAGGTTGGAAGGGGCCTCAAGGATCATCTGGTCCAGCCCTTCTAAGGTTGTTGTTTATATGAGATGTCTGTGCACTTTGTCGAGCTGAAACTTAAAACTTTCCAAAGTGGGGGAATTCACCACTTCCCTTGGGAGACCATTCCAGTGTCTGAACTCCTTAGTGTTTGCTGTCCATGATCCAAATGCTCCTCATAGTTATGTTGCTGCAGAGCATGGGACAACTGTGGATAGGGTGGGGGGCTTTTTTTAGTATTGCCCTTGTAACTTTTTGCTTATAACTGCTGCTTTGGTGGAAGATCATCTGTGCCAAGGCAGGAGGAGCTCACACTCTTGCTGACTTGGCTTTTTAAAACACTGAAATGAAGGGAAGATTTGGCAGGCCACAGCTGGCACATCAAAGTGAGTAGTGAGCAGCCAGTGTGGGGTGAAGGGTTCAGTTTAATCTTACCTTTTAGAAGTCACATTATTATAAATCTGTCTGCTGCCTGCAGTCTGGTTTGTGTGGAGCCATGTCCCTGTGGCAGCAAGTGGTTTGTCACCTCCAGGTAGCAGGGGTGTTTTTGGGAAACCAGGGATCTGGGCATTGCCTGTCCTCTGGTGCCTGGTTGGAGCATCCCTACCTAGGAACCAGCACACTATCAGAATTGTGCCTACTCAGCTGCGGAGACAGTTGGCAGCTGGCTGGGTATGGACAGGTTTTCTAGCTCCACATGAGCCCACCCCCTTCTCAAGACCTGCAGCATCTTTCCAGGCACAGGCTGGCTGCTCTCAGGCTGCAGAGCTCTGGGGTGGGTGGCTTGGGACCCCCCAGCATTGACTTCCCTGCAGAAAGGCCTTGGGGTGCTGCTCAAACTTTCTGAGCCCCTCCAGAGCCAGGCTCCTGTGCTCCTTGTCCTCCCTGGTCCTCTCCTCACCCACCAAACCACCACCTCTGGTGAAACACCCAGGAGGCCTTTGGGTGCTATAGGAATAATAAATAGGCCAAGCAAGGATGAGTGCTGCAGCTCTGGATCAAAGAAACCTCATTAGCCTGGGAGTTTGGTTGTGGCTTTGATTATTCACAGCTCTGACTGCCCGTGCACACCCCCAGCTTGGCTCTGCCCTGAGGAGCAGTGCATTTGCAGTGAACCCACTCATCAAATTGCAGCAAACACTTCTTGGTAGGGTGCCTGCGAGCACCTCATGGTGTGCACGTGTAACAGGCACCCTGGCAGGATCAACCTGGCAGGTCTTATTTTTCTTCTAAAATTATTTTTACTTTCTCAATAGAAAATTCGCCAAGGAAAATCACCTTGGTAATCAGAAATTATGCTAGGGGTCCTCTGAAAATGTACTGCTAGTTTTCATTGACTTCCAGGAATGACAATAGTGGTAAAAAGTCCTAATCAGTAGGTATCTTGCAAGTGTGTTAGCTCTGACGCTAAACTGAGGGCTGCACCACTCTAAAAAGCAGAGTTTTAAAGGAGGAATAGCATGAAGAAGTGACGCTACAACAGATCAGGTATCTGGTTGGAGGGTTTTAGTTGGATGTGTAAACACTAATAGGTTAGAAGTGAAATAACTTATGGCTATTGATGCGCTCAAAAAGAAAAATCTCTGAATGCCAAAGTGAAAGCTGAGTGGGTGAGCTTGCAGTTTTCAGTTCCTGGAGGGACCTTCCTTTAAAGCTGGCCTCCTGCCCTCTGGGGTATCCAGAGAGGTGCTTGGGGTCTTTCTTGCATCTCCTCTGCTGGGGATGTGGATGTGGTGGTGATTTTTCTCGTCACAGCTGCTCCACCACAGCTCTCAGCCACATAAGAGTTGTTTCTTGGGAACATTTGGCTTGTGGAAATCCTGCCTCTGCTGAGAATTAAACAAAAATGCTTTTTTGCACTTGTAAAATGCACTGCCCATGCTGATGACAGATGATTTCCCTGGCTGAATTCTGTGCCAGGAGAGTTATGGAGGCAGCCCCCTTTCCTCCAAAAAGCTGCTCTACTTCCAGCATGGTTTTGCTCTGTTGTTCTGAGCTAATGGAACAGGTTTTTATCTCTGATGCCTGGCTGGGTGTTGAAGTTTTTGCACACTGTGACTGCAAATCTTCCAGACCCTGGGAAGCCCCAGCCCCTGTCCCATGAGCTGCGTGGGCCCTGCATGGGAAGCACCAAGGTGCAGAGGCTGCTGTGGACACTTGCACACTGCGGCTCTCCTGAGAGCTCTCCTCCAAAGGGACAGTGTCAGGTGGAGCTTCGGGTGTTTGGGTGTGGATGTTTGATTGTGCTGGAAGAGACACCAGGAGGAGCTGAGGACACCAATCCAGTGCCTTTTGAAAATCCACCAGGGGAAGGACTCGGAGCAGAAGTCCTCGGAAGTGCTGGTGCAGGGTTAGGCAGACTGGAGTATTGCTGCTCCAAGGGGCTTGCTGCTGATTTCCAGAGGTGTGTGTTTGAATGGTGTCATTTTACTGTGTTTTCTTAGGGCACCACTCTAATACATGTGGCTACACATTCCACCAGGACTATTTAACAGATAATCTTGCTCAACTCTTAAAAAAATTGCTTGCACAGTGTTTTTTTAATCATTTGGTGTAGGAAAATGAGGTCCAGCTTTTTCTTTTGGTGGCCAGCAGGGCAGGCTCCTTTTGTAGCTTTAAGCTTCCTACCAGCAGCTGTCTGTCCATAGCCTGTATTTTTTGCCTCTGCTTTATGAAGGGTTGTTCTGAGCTGGTGACCCCAGGAGCTGGGGGTTGCTGTGGCAGGTGCTGGCCATGATGAGCTGTGGTGGTCCCAGGCCAGGCTGAGGGGGTCTGTCCTCCCTGGGGGTCTGCCTTGGGTGTTGGGTTCAGCTGGGAGCATAGAAAAGCCCAGGCTGGTACAGGCTGAATTGGTATAAATGCTGTGCAAAAAAAAAAAAAAAAAGAAAAACCAAAACACCAACTTGTTTATTTTTCACCAAATAGAAATTCATCTGCCACCAAGCAGAACATTTTGAACCTCTGTTTAAAAATGTATGAAATAAAAACACCTAGATCAAATGTTCTTTCAGTATAGCAATTGTTAAATTGTTTGAAGATGCTGTCACAACAGGGCTTAACTTTGCAAATGTTGCTCAGGACTTTTTTTGGTTGTTTTTTCCTTGGTTGGGTTTTTTCTTTGTTTTTATCCCCTCCCCCTGCTTTGTTATGTTTCTGAACAACTGTATGAAATCAAGGTGTCAGTAAAATTTTTTTTTGGTGGTGGTTGAATCAAGTTTAAAAGCAGTTTTTGGTAAGGGCAGCTTTCTGAGCAGTCCTGCAGAACTGTGGCTGGAGGGCAGCAGACTCCTGATGGTGTAATAAATGCTTTCTGTGCCCAAAGAAGTTGTGCTGGCTGGAGATTTACCTGGAAACATGTGAGATTCACCAGGGGTGGTTTTCATTTTTCTGTTTCTTGCTGGTACCAGTGGTGAGCTGGGGCATAATCTGTTTTTTCTGGTGGTGATGTTGGATCAGTTTGCAGAGACAGGACATACTTTCCTGTCAACTGGTTCTCGAGATGCAGAGAAGGAGCAGCTCCAAAGCACTTGCTGAGGTGCCTGATGGGCAGGGGAATGACTGCCAGATTAGTTCCTGGTTCTTGTGACATGGGGGACATCTCATACAACTCTCCTACAGCCAATATGAGCAAGGAGAAATAAATCTTAGCTGGCGGTGTGGATTTTTGTCCCTCCCTCAGGGCCAAGCTGGTTGGGGTCACTCCTGTGCCTTGTGTGATTGACTCCAATTAAGGGCTGAAGGCAGGAAATGATGAATGATCCCCAAGGAATGAAAGTCTGAGCTGGAAACAGCTTGGTAACCCTCTGCAGTTTGCTCTTGGTGGTTGTTCTTCTGGCTTTGTTTGTATATAAATGGTGTGGCTGGGTGCCAGGATCCAGTGCAGGTCTGGGGCAGGGAGCATGGTGGAGACCATGCCCAGCCTGTGCTCTGCCCACCAGTGCTGCCCTGGCCTTGCTTTTGGTGGCCCTGGTAACTTCCCAGGAACCCAATCCTGCCCACCTGCACAGCCAGGTCCTCAGGTGGGACAAGCAGCAAAATCTTTTCTTTCTCTTCACATTTTAGGCTAGCTCTTGCATGAGATGGAGCTGTTTAGCACACCTCTGCTATGAAAAGGAGCCATGCCTCTGATGAGGCTCCTGCATTTCACTGCTGGCTGGGCTGTACATCACCCACAGGATCTGAATTAAAAACCAAATGAAGAAGCAACCCCTCTGAACTTGATGGCTTGCCCTAGCCTGACCTTAGGGCAAAGGGGTGGAGAGTGGGGAGTTTGCCTGGTGATGAAATTGTGCAGTAACTGCAACACGGATCTCCAAAGAGCATCTCTTGCAGTTTTCAGGGGCAGTGCTCACGTTGATATTCCTTTGTTGGGTTTCCAGACCTCAGCGAATCTCTCAGATCTCACTTTCGAAGTGAACAAACAAAAACCCCTGGTTGGATCACTTGCAGTATTACTGAGCACATTTAAACTGTGCCAGGGGATAGCAAGGAAGCTTGGCTGCTCCCTTGTTCTCCCCACAAGTTCCTCCAACCCTTTGTGTGTGAGGTTTATTGTCAGTAAATAGCAAAAGCTCTCCAAGGCCTTCTCGGCCTTTTCCCTTGTTTGCAGAAGAAACCAATGCTCCTGACAGCTGAGGAATTCAACCCTGCCAGACTCAGGAGAGACCCAGCTTGTCCCTATGCCAGGCTCAGTCTCTGATCTCACTCTTGTGTTTCCCTGCACTGGAGACAATCTCTGCTATGGGCAGTGGGATTGAGTGTGGATTATGGTCATGTGGGGGAGAGAGGTTTTTGGGTGCTTGCTGTGCTTCTCTTGTGTGTGAAGATGGAGCAGACCAAAGCCCACCAGTTGATTGTGGTGCAATAGAGACCCTGGTAGGTGAAAGGGCTGGTGCTGGAGCAGCCCTGCAGAGCACTCCAGGAGCTTGGATCCCATGGTTTTGTGTCTCTCCTCTGGCAGGCAGTCGTGATTCACTGGGCCACCACCACTGCCATCTAAACATGCCCCCAGAGAGCAGTGCAGAGCTGTGTGCCAGTGTGTCACCCTTCACAGCAAAAGGGCTACAGGAAGGGTTTTTGTATTGGAGGAAGCAATGCCTGTCTCCTCCAGCACAGCAGTGTTTGAAAAGGGAGAGCAAGCCTTGTACTCACCTGCAGGGCAGACAGAGAAAGCTGCAGGGAGCAGGTGAGACTTGGTTATCCCATCACACCCATCCCTACTGCTAGACAGGGACCTCCATCCCCACCATGGTCCTGCCAGATCCTCACCAGGGCTTTTCTAGGAACTTCTGAAAATGATCCCACACTTCTGGGAGGGAAGAAATGGTGTATGGGCAGGATGAGGGAAAGCAGTGCATGGCACGAGGTGGTGAGGCACACTGTGGTGACAACCATGCTCTGGAGCCGTGGTGGGTTAAACACAGACCATCTCCTCCAGTGTCCAGTTGTGAGTCACTGCTTGGGTTCACGTGAGGTCCTGATGCTGCTTGGAGGGATTGTGCTCATGAAGGTGAGTACATACAGTTATTAATATGCATCCTCAAAACAGGGAGACAAACAAACAAGCAAGCTTAATCCAGCAGAAACAATGCTGGGTTCTTTGGTGGAGAGTGTTCAGTCCAGTGGACTGGAGATGACGCTGTCCTCCAGGCAGGGAAGCTCCTGGGACAGCCTGTCCTGGCTCTGGAGCACAGCTCCTTTTGCTGACTGATTGATGAGACTCCTCCACAGGCAAAGAGACTCAGGGAGTAGAGGCTCAAACCCTTCTTATGCTGATAAGGAGAGAACACTGCTTTCCTGTCCCCAGTGGTGAGCATACAGACATCCCAAGGGAGCTCCTGACCTTGCCAGGGAGGCTGGCAGTAAGTTGCTTGTTATCCTAATGCTCTCCCCTAAGGAATGGTTTTTGGGATAGGCAGGGTAATGCCCGCCAAATTCAGGTAGAATCCAAGAATCATTTAAGTTGGAAGAGACCCTTCAGGTCATGGAGTTCAGCCATAAGACTGCCTCCGATTTCACTGTTGGCCTCCTGGAGGCCACAGCCTGAAAAATCTGTTGCTTGAGTGTCAGTAGTAGCTTGGGAGACACAAACTTTTCACTGTCACTTCCAGCTTCTCCAAGGTCTGTTTCTAGGCTGGCACCTTGATGCTGTGCACAGCAGAAGTGGTGGTGGCCAAAAAGCATTGGGTTCCTGTGGCCAGGGCAGTGAGAAGAACAGAACCCAGGGATATGCAAGTTGTGTGAGCCCATAGCTGTGTCTGCAGAGCTTGCTGCAACCACAGAAGAAAGGGGAAGTGTCCACCCTCCTGGTGGCTCTGGCAGAGCTCGGCCATCGTCTCCTGCCAGGGTTCCTGTGGCTGGAGCTGCATGGCAGCAGGTTGCCCAGCCGGAGAGTGGAGCTGGGCAAGGTGAGTGGACAGCCCCGTGGTTCCTCCAATTTATGTTTGTATTCTTTCTGTGTGCCTGTGGTGCAAAACACCCTAGACAGCTTGGAAATTAGGAGTGTAATTTGTTGTGCTATTTGGGCCACTTTCTGACATTCCTCCAGCTCCTTGGGGTTTAACAGTGCTTACATTCCTTTTCAGAACAGTTCCAGGGCAAAACACTTCTGTCTTCTATGATTTTTTTATTGTGTGTAGGCAAAGAATGGGATGGGTTGGGTTGGTGCATAAGTTTGTTAGGCATAAGGAGAAGGTTTATAAACAGAGGGACAGTGAGGTGCTGCAGTAAACCTTGTGGCAGATTTAAAAAGCAAATTAAGTAACTCTTTGTGAGCTATGGGGTATAGTCACCCTTGTCTTCAGGAGAGAAGAGGGATGGGTCCCACCTCATCCCCTCTGCATGAGTCCAGCTGCGTGTAGAAAAATTCGTGATGGGGTTTGTAACCATGTTGGCAAGAAGCCATGGCAGCAAACCTTTTAACTTACATAAAGAGTTCTGGAAAACTGTGCATTGACTGAGGAGGGGGTCCAGGGCACACAGGGGCACTTGTCCTTCAGGGAAAACAACAGAAAGTGTCAGATGAGGCCTCAGGCCAATATTTTTGCTCATTTTAGTTTATTGGGATAACTCTGGAAGTTGTCTCCTGAGAGTCCCTGTATGTTTCATCCTACATACGTAACGTGTTATAAATAATACACATTTTTATTTATCGCAAGTGGCTCTGGCCTTGTGCTGTCTCTTTCCCTCTGCTCCCCTCTGCCTGGGAGCAGAGGAATGACTGTTCCTCCCCCAGACTCTTCCTCAGCCTGGAGGGGTGGGTGGGCAGTAAGGTTCCAGCATATACATTCACAGCAGTGGTACAAAATGCCTTGGAAGTGCTGCTCGGAAGCAGGCTGGTAGGAAAGCTCCTGTTGTGGGCTGTGCCCATGCTCCCAGCAGCAGGAATGTGCCTTGCTCCTTTTAGCAGGGGGTGAACATTTACTTCCCCTTTCTGACCCTGTGGCTTTAGATCTCCCTGTCCTCTTCCAGCACTGCCTACTGGCGATGGAAAAATGCCTTAGCCAGGGCTAATTTGTTTTTCCCCTGTGTAAAAGCCTTGGGAAACAGGATGGACCAGGGCATATTGGGCTGCTTTATGTGAGTAGGAAAGATTAAAAGGAAAAGACAAACTTATGAAAATTTGTAAGCATAATTCACGGGGCCAAGCTGTGAGTGAGAGTAAATTAGTTACTTCTTTTCTGGGTTCACTCTGTTTCTCACCACAATGAAATGCTTCTCGGGGCTTCCCTTTCACGTGTGCCACACAACAGGGCATTCAGGCAACCTTTCTTTTTTTCTTTTTGCTGCCCCTGAATTTGATATTTATGCATGTCAAATATCACAAACAAATTGGCAGTGTATCATAGCTTTGCACTTGTTTCTTGATGGGCTTTTTTTTTTTTTAATTTTTCCATTAGGAAGAAGGCAGCATGATTGCTACACATCCATTGATGTGTGTGATTTGAAACTGGCATCCCTGCTCCCTGGAATGCCAGGCACGACTAATCTGTGGTGCTCCATTTTGTGTGGGATCTGGCCTTCTGGTGCTCTGGGGACCTCAGGGATGCTGCACCCAGCTCTGAAGATGCCATCTGGCCACCTCTGCGCAGGACAGCTCTGGGGAGATCTCTGGAAAAGGTACACTAAAATGCTGTGAAAATGCGAGAGTATCCTGATGCTGAAAATACTATAGCAGCTGCCACTCTCAGGACAGCTTTGATCACTTCTCCACCCTCTCTGGTCAGATATCCAAAGGGCAATCCACCTTCCCTTTTTTTATTCTATTACAGAAGTAATAGAAAAGGTTTTGTTCCTTGCATTGTTTTATTTCAAGTAACTTGAGATTGAAGGTAGGTGCTGTCTCACTTGGGTCCATTCTTGTTGCAGTCACAACACTAAAGAGGATTCAACTGTTACAATCTGGTTTCTGGTTTTGACAGCCATGAGATCACAGTGATCTCGGGGAGAGTTTCCTGAATTCTTCATCTTAACATCTCATTTCTACAAGGGGAATAATCTATGTCTGGTTTGCTGCTCCTCAGACTGTGAAATGGAAGGCAAAGAAAATGAAGCATCTGGTGTGGCAAATGCCTGAGCTCAGCTGGCACTGTGCAGCCTTTTGATGCTCCTGAAAAGCCCTGTGGTGCAATTGAAGGTTTTGGATTACCCTTCCACTTGAGGACTTTGTAACCTTTTCAGGGTGGAATTGCACTGAATAGAACAACATAAATATTTTTTCTAATTTGATAGGAGGCTCTTTGCTTTGTTCCAGCCTCACTGAGCTTGGGCTGAAGCTTCACTTTAAACCAAACACTGAGTATAACCCAAAAACCTGTCTGCTGTCCTGAGACCTTTAGAGCTCCTGGGAACAGGGATGAAGCTGCAGGCTTCAGTATTAATTCTGGATGTTGTGAAATCTGCAGGCTTGCTTTCTCTTTGCACCATGTGAGTTGAAAAAAAAATTACCGTGTTTAAAATTAGTTAAGACCAATGTGTCACTAAGGTAAATATGTACTTTAATCCTGTAACTGGATTTTATAGAATACAGCAAAGCTGCTTCCTGGGCTCTGGTATGGAAAGCCATATGCCCCAGCTGGGAGGCAGCTCTGATAGTTCCTGGGGACATCTTCCTCAGTGTGTTTGTTCAGCTTCTTCCATGGTGTCGATAAATCACAGTGGTACTTAAAGGTGTTAAGTGTGTCTGTTATTTATAGTTAACTGTAAATATTTGCTTTTTTCTCTAGATATTGTATTTCCTGCTATCATACCTTTTTGTCTGCCAGGCTCTAAGATGAAGCATCTGTACTGAGGGTGAAAGGGTAAATCATAAGCAGAAACTTTTTACCTAAAGCCACAGATTTAATCACAGTGGGATCTTTGTGGCCCTGAGCTCAAGCAATAGCTTGGATTTATCCCTGTTAGAGCCCTCTGAGCCCAGCAGTCTGCCATTTGACTCATAACCAGGAGCCATTTGTCCTGTTAAGACACAACCCACCGGAGCAGATGCCCACATGCAACCCTGGCAGGTCATGAGGTGCTCAGGTCCTGGCCATGCTTGCTGCTTTGTAGCTTGTTGCTAGTCCCTCATTCCAGGACCAATTCTCTAGCTGCAGAAGGTGCTCCTTCAGGTCCCAGATTTGTGCTGTGAGAGCATGTGAAGCCTTATAAAAGCCTCTGCCTTCTTTTCTAACCCAGCTATCATTGTCTTGGAAAACCAAAGCAAGGAATTAGCAAAACCAAAAACATTAAAATAGCCAAAAGTATTATTAAAACCATGACAGGAAACTCAGCTGCCTTTCTGTAAAATCTTGCAGATGTGCAGAGTGTAGTGATTGGGGCATTTGGCCATCCAGCTGAGCTCCAAGCTCACCCTCTGCTGCCTTGTGCCCACCACCTCCCCTGGCAGAGCTGCAAGGAGGCTGCTGCTCTCTGCCTGCAGCCCAAGGCATTCAGTCACTGCCCTCTTGGTGCTGTTGCATGGGTCAGCTCTGAGTACAGCAGAAGACTTTCCATGTTTCTTGTTGTAGCAGATCCACCACTGCTTCTAACAAATCCCCATCTACCTGAATCCTGAAACTGAGCACGTTGGTCTTGGCCTTTCAAACAAGGTAATTCCCTGCTGAGGGCTGCAGTGAGATGTTGAACTGGTGATGCTTATCTCCATCCTCTTCTGTCCCAGGGGAAAAGCCCTGTTCTGTGAAGTCTCACAGTTTTCAGTGAACCTCAGGATTTAGGAATAGCTGAGGCTGGCAGCTCTTCTATCCTTGGCTTTCTGCCCAGGTGACTAACTATAAAAAGACATGTTTGGATTTCTGTGCCGTTCATCATTAATTTCAGAAAACACAGCAGCATGTTTTCAGGCAGACCCAAATACGGTCACAGCAATGCCTCTGCCCTCCCAGCTCCCATTGAGGTAAAGGAATCACTGGGGTTCCAACACCTTTTTCTGACACCAGGGATACATCTGCAAGGCTGTTGAAAGCGTGTGGAAATTTGCATGCAGGGCAATTAAGTAAGTGCATGGCAAAAGCAAATTGTCTGTTGTATGACCCTTTGCCTGCCTTGTGTTCACAGCGAGGAGCTGGAGGGGAAGGGCTGCTCAGTGTGACGGGGTCCACCTCTTCCCTGGGGAAAGGGTAGAGCAGGTGGTCTCTGTTCTCCCCAGCCTCCAAAACCAGAGGCTGAAGGATGCTGAATGCACCTTCTGCTCCCCCCTTATCTCCCAGAATCTTTCATTGACACAGATCTCCACCTGAGTGTCTGAGGTTAGGAACTGGATTTTCCTTGATACATCTAATCTTCGTATCTTGTTGTGATTTATGCTGCTTGAAAATCAAGGTTGGTCCTAGGTTAACAATAAATAAAAGTTAATTACAGGGAATCACAATTCCAAAACCTGAAGCTCAAACCCCTGCATGCAGATCTGTCATCATGGTTTGTGTGTGAAGGCTCTGCTGGGGGTGAGACTGGGGTTTGTCTCATTCCCTGTGCAGAGGGAACAGACCATGGGTGGGTTTGATTGTGCCCAGATGTGTGTGTGTTGTTTAACAGTGTTGGCTGAATCATCTCTCCAGACACACACAAAGCATCACAGGCAGCAACAGATGGGGGAAGGGATACAAACCTCCTGCTCTGTGTAGCATCTTGGGGGGGACAGGGGAGTTATCCCTCACAAGCATTTCAGGAGGATCCATCCTTCCCTGGAAGGAATAACCACTGCTGTGCCCATCAAGCCCAGGAATGAGACATGAAGCTTCTACAGGGTAAGAAATTTAGGCAACTGAGAAGCAGTGAAAGCTGCAGTGCAGAGGGTGCTTTTGAGGGTGCAAAAATGGGCATTGAGAGCCAAATTCTTGAGAATTAGATACTCGCTTAGATTAAAAAAAACAAAAACATCTTTCTCTCTCTCCCATGCCAGCACACATACCCTCTTCCTCTTCCTCCCTCCATTTTTTTTTCCTGGACTTACCAGCATGCCTTGACCATGGCTACAACCACTTGTCCCATGTGGATATAAATCTGGGAACGTGTTTCTTTTTAGTAGTGCTAGGCACTGTGAGAGCTGAGCAGCTAGCTGGAAGCCTGCAGAAAATAAAAAGTTTAGTTTTTCTTGGGGGGCAAAAATAAAGAACAGGTGGTTCATTGATTCCCAGACAGTCATTGGGTGCACAAGGGTCTCAGCAAACTTAAGCCAAACAAAGAGAAAATTTCAAAGGTTATGAAGTTGATGCTCCCCAGGATCTGGGCTCTGGAAGCAGTGGAATCCGCAACTCCAGGGCTGCACCTCCTGGCAGTGAGGTGTGCAGGAACATTGGTGGCACCAGGCAGATACAGGAAACCTGTTTCACTGGAAATCTGAGGTTTCAGCCTAAAATTGCAGGGCCAACTGTTCTGATTCTGGATGGGTCTCTTGGCAGTGGTTATGTTCATCATTTCCACAGCAGAACCTTGTGTAGATTTTTATTTCCTTTTTTGTTTCCATTCCCCCAGCCCACCCACCCCCTCCCCCCTGTTGCCTATCACTTGCTTTTTGGTTGTTGGGTTTTTTTATGGTTTTACCTGGGTGAGATGCAGAGAAGTCTCTGCACACATAGGCTGCCCAACCAGATTTCAGTGGGCTTCCTGAGAAGCACTTGCAGGCATGGCAGGCAGGATGACCACTTGGGGCTGCTGTGCTTCAGTGGTTGCAGAATCAGTGGCTTTTGAGGGAGTCCTGGCATGGACACTGGATGAAGAGCTCTACATAGGGCTGTTCAGGGGATAGAATAACACTTGTTTATAAACAGCATTAACACCCCTGCACTTGGACCTGCAGGCAGTTACTGTAAGCAAGTGTAGCAAGATGAAATCATTGCTTAGATGGGAGAGATTGTGGAAAGAGAGGTGTTTCGAGATGAAGAAACCATGCTGAGCTTGTCCTTCCCCACAGGGTGCAGGGTGAGCACCTGAAAAGCTGAGCATGATTTTTAAGAGCAGAACCTCTGCCCAGCGTATGCAATGTACATGCTGAAGGATGCTTTTATCTGAGGTGCAGTGGTTTGTTTATTTTTTTGATTCAGTTGACTAGGCTTGTAGCAAGCATCCTTTGGATGACCTGTCTAAGCCAACATAACACAGTGCAGTTAATGCCATGGGTCAGCTGAGTCAAAAATATTTGTATCTGAGCTTCCCAAATGCCTAATGTGAAAAAAAAAAACCAACAAAAAAACCAAAAAAACAAACAAACAAAAAAAACCCCACCATGACTAAATTACAGGGCAGTTATTTCTAGAGAGTTGCAGAGTAGTGTTGATTTTGCATTATTAAGACTTCATCAGAGAAAATAAATAGGGACGTTTGGAGAATACACGTGGGCTTTTTATTCCAAGCCAACAATGGGAATTGCTATTTATACAAGAGGCCTGGTCCTGGGAACAGTGCACTCTGTTCAGCAAAATATCCTTTGTGTAGCTTCAGCTTTACATTGAAAATCATATCTCAGGGAAGGCAGGTAACAAGAAGTGGGGGGACACATCTTTATTGTGTTCTTGGAGAGACAAATAGTCAACTCCTCTGCATTTGACTCATGAGAAAGGGCTGAGCCCATGAGAACCTGCACCCTCAGCCAGAGCAGCCCAGAGAGACTGGGTGGGCAGGGCTGTGTATGAGGGTCCTGGGGGCAGCCAGGCACCCCCAGAAGGACTGTTTCCTCCCCAAAGAAGAACCCCTGGGCTGTGGAGAGGAGGAGAGTAGTGTTTCTGCTCCATCCCTGGGATGCCCAGAGAGGCTCCTGAGCGGGGACTATCCCCCCTGAGCTAGTTTAGTATGAGGGACATGGAGAGACCCTCCCCAAGGGTTTAATGACACTGTTGAGTTAGCAGAGAGTGGAAGGGGTGACACAATGGGTAATTAACTTATGAAGATGGTATCTTGAGCAATAGAGAGTCTTCTCTCAAAGGTTGGCTATTTACTTAAAATATTAGTGCCTTTGTAACGCTACATCCTAGCAGGGAGCAGAAACTGAGGGCTTGTTTACCTCCCTAATTCATAGCATCACCTGTGATTATCCAGAATGTTGGGGAAGATCACTACAAAATGTCTTGCAAGCAGCTGACTGGGTTCCTGACTGCTCACCTGATAACTCTGAGCAGGCAAGGTGGCTTTGTCACCACCATGTCCAGGGGGACTCAGTCCTGGGTGCCCTAGCTCTGCACCCTGGAGTCCTTATGGGCACAGTGAGGGCTGGTGGTGGGAAGGTCCTGAGGCTGCAGGAGGTGCCCCCAGCAGCAGTCCCTGGGGTGCAGGCTTGCTGCCAGCAGCAGAAGGGCTTCACTGAGTGCTTGGCTCCTCTGTGCCGCCACCTTAGTTTTTGTTCCTTGGAAGCAGATGTTCAGATGGTGGTTCCTGGCATGTCCACATCAGCTGATGGAGAATTGCTCTCCTAATTGAGTTCCTGAGCACAGGAAGCAGAGATAAGCCTGCATTTTTAAATTTAAATTAGAAAAAAATTGATGAAAAAAAATGATGACCGGAAGTTTAATTTTCTCTGTTAATTTTCTTTGTTTAGGCTTAAGCTTTGTCTTAAGGCAATTAGGAGCACAGAAATGTCTGTGGTTAACAGCCAGCATTAACTAACAAACTAATGGAGAAGCAGTGTTATCTATTAGTAGTTTAATGCCAGCAGCTTTTAAAAAAATTCTTTGAATTTTTTTTTTTTTTTTCTACATAAGTGGATTGCTTAAACTGCATTTAGCTTCCATGGGGTCAGTCCTACTCTAATTTAAAGCTGCCTTTATATTATTTAAGTTTGGAAATGACTAGAGGTAAATCAAATTTAGGTCATTTTTCTTCTAAATAAGAAGCACTGAGGGATTGAATACAGTTTAACTAATTCACTTTAAGTCAAGCAGTGACTTAATTTAGATTATTTTTCCTGAGCATGTCTGTCTAGATAAGACCTTGTGCAGCTTTCCAGCCCACCCTACTTTACCAGGGATATAGCACTGTGACAGCCAGCAGAAATTAACCCAGTTATACCAGCAGAGTGCTAGGTCCTGAAGTGTGAAACTAAAATATAGATAGACAGATAGATAGATAGATAGATTTGGAGCAACAAAGTGATGGTCTGGGTGAGATTTTCCTTCTTTCAGCACATATCTCTTCAGGAATAAATACAGTATATTGGACCAGAATTTGAAGCATGCCCAGTGGAAAACTGCTTTGCTCTCCCTTGATCTGTACTTAATTCATGTTGTTTGAGGACTTGATCTCCTTGCCAGGGCTGTTGGGGTGACCTCACCATTTGTCCCAGGGTACAGATCTGGCCTGGGGCATGAGGAGCCCCAGGAACAAACCCCAGAGCCTGCTTGTGGGCCTGAGTACACAGGTGGCCACATGAGGACATCAGGATGATGTCATGGTCCCACCTGACTTCAAATTCCATTACTTCCTTATTAGTTTTTACAAAACAGTGTCCTGATGTGCATTAATTTAATGCACATGGCATTTGCGTGGCAGGGTTGTTAGGTATTACAAAAAATAATTAGGGCTAATTTGCTGCTGAAACAAATGAGAGCGCAGGTACATGTTGAGATGTAGATGCCTGCCTTTTTAATGGTCATTGTTCACACAGTGTTGCCTTTCATGTCAGGAGTTTCATTTATTAATGCAAATGACTGGAATCCTGGCTGATTAATTAGGAGTTTGATTGGTCTCACAATGCCGCTTTCACCCTAATGGGAGCAGGGAGTGGTCTGGGTGCCTTTCCCACAGCTCCTTCCCTCTGCCAAGGCTACTGGGGTTTCTCTTCACTGCAGCCAGTCCTGGCACATCCAGCCCCACAGCCCCGGGGGTGAGGGCAGGCTGGGGGGGAGTCTGATGTCACATAGGATTTGAGGAATAACCCTCCGGCTTTGGGGGCAGCCACAGCCTGGCTGTGGGAATGCCAGAGGTTTACACTGCATTGCAAAGGTGTGCTGAGTAGCAAAGACACTTTAAAAAGTAAAACAGAGCTTTTGCACTTAGTTTTACATTGATTTCTGATGATTGGGGTTTTTTTTTCATATAATTTAAGATACAACATTTTAAAGTAAATTTGACTGAACTGCAGATACTGATTTTCAGGCATAAATGTATCTTAATCTAATTAAACAAAATACTAAATAATTTGTAAGAGTACAGTTTTGCATTATAAAAGTCAAGCCATGTGATTTGCTGTAGGGACAAACTGTTTCTCAAATATCAACAGCATCATTCTCACCTGTTGACATCTAAAGGATACTTTCGGTCTAGAGTTTGAGGAAGTATTTCATCTAAATTAGGCTGAGCGTGGTACTGAGATGAGCCAGCCAGGAGCTTGCTTATTTATTTCTTCCATTACATGTATAAAACCTTGCTGTGAGATGGTATTTCCTGGGTTTATGGTGCTGAAGGACTTGCTGGCCATAAGCAATCAGATCAAGTTCACTAGCTACATGTAACTCCACTATAGCTTTAGTGCCATCAGTCCCTTTGGAAGGCAAAACATTTTTATGAACAGGTTGCTGCTGTGTAACCATTTGAGGAAGTTTCAAAAGCTGTTTTGTGTATACGTAACCCTGGCAGAATTAACAGATAAAGTTGCCTGTTAAATTTGGGATGGTTGATGTGTGTGTATGTGTGCAGACTGACTGGGTTCTGCACAAAAAGGAAATGTTGCATTACACCAGCCAGGGGACTACACATGTCTTTCCTGTGGCTAAAAAAAAACCAACCCATCACCACAAAACAAGATCAAAATTTGATTATTTGAGTTAAGAATTGCTGCTTGCTGATCTAAATTATCAAAGTCACCAAATTGGCAATGGGCCTGCACTGGGGGCAGCAGGGAGGACATAGTGCAGAGGATGATGGGTGCTGGGATGTGCTCTACCAGCAGATGTCTGGACAGACCCTCTTGGTTTGGACATGAAAGCAAGTGCTGTGGATCTGATGGATTAACAGGTGGTTCTGACCAAGGGCACACTGCTCCAGTGCTTGCATCCCTTGCTCCTGGCAGCTTGGAGTGCAGATTGTTCCTCAGCTTCCTACTCAGAGCTATCATGCTCATTTTCAGCAGTCCTCTTGTCCAAAAGGACAGCACAACAAGGCCAGGGTTCCCTTTCACCCTGCTCCTAAAGGGAGAAAACTTGCAGGGATTTCCTCTGCTTCATTGCCTTGCTGCTGTCTCCTGGGACGTGAGCAGCAGCAGCAGCAGCTCTGACAGCCTTTGAGTGGCTGTGGGTGGTGGTGATCCAAAGACCCCCTGGCCAACAGGTGCTGACTTTGATTGAGGGAATTCCTCACTTTTTTCCATTCAAAATAAGTTTGTGCTTGCTTTCTGAGGCCATATGTGCCATGCTCAATGCACCCAGATTTTCAGTGCGGTGAGAGTGGATGTTGCAGCTGGTGCCTCAGGCTGCATCCCCACTGGGGGAGTAGAGGTTCTCATGTGTTCAAGCCTGTGTTCTTCTTCACAGGATTCATGTCTCTGATACTCTCTTTAGCAAATGGAAGACTTTATTTAACAAAGCTGGTGGAGGGGTATGTTAAACGCTGGATATCTGGTGTTCTGCTCCCTGTCCTGCATGGGGTGCAGGCTTCCCCTTGGTAGCACAGCATCTGCTGGGCTGTGTCACTGATAGATCAGAGAGGCTGGCACAGAGCTGGAGCTGAGTCTTAGTTGGTGTGTGCTGTAACTGGTTGTTGTGGAAATGAGGAGGCAGTCTGCACAGCACCCATGGCCTTCTACAGCCCCTGGGGATGTGCTAGTGTCCCCAGGGAGGCATGGCCAGGAACTGGGGACTCTCACTGTACTCTGGAGTGACCTGGGACACAAGCAGGGGTAATAATTTCAACATCCTTGTGCTCAGCTCAAGGGAAGTGCAGAGAGATTTTGTCCACTAGTATGTTTATAGACAGAGGTGAGGTAACATCCCCACTGAATCTCTCTCTTGGTCTTTTGTCGACTCAGGCAAGTTCCATTAGGGGTTAGAATGCCAGTGAAGCTTCCTACATTAACTTCTCCATCTTTTTCTATATCTGGACTTGGGAAAGAAATGATAAGTGATAAACCATATATCTAATCACAGGAAAGATGAGCACAGCTTTCTTCCAGTGACTTTAATTAAGCTACTTCAGATGGGCCAGGAAGTTTAGCTCATTCAGCCAAGAAGCAACGTTTCTTATTATAATAGGGAATTATCTGATGAAGCTGCAGCACTGTGATCTGATTGCATCAGCTAATATGTGAAGTGCTGATGAGCTGGTTTTGGATAGGGACCCATAGATCAGCCTACGGATCTCTGACACGTACAGGTCCTGCCAGTACTGAGGGAACAAACAGCCCCAAGGTTTGAAGGTTTTATGCCTCTCCTGCAAACAGGAGCTCCTCTGCTGCCAGCAGCAGCCATTTCCAGCCTTGCTTGAATCAGGCATCAAAAGGGTGGAGGAAAAGGAGGAGAGGGAGATTTTATTGTGGTCTGAGGGAAACTGAGTCAGAGAGGTCTGGGAGAGGCCAGGGGGTGACCACAGGGCAGCTGATGCTGTGCTGCTGAGGCAGCCTGGACCCTGGAGGGTCCCTCCAAAGGATGTGGAAAGGAACAAAGTCTGCTGTGTTGCGTTGCTGCTGGAAGTCACAATTCCCATGGCGGGTCCTCACCTGCTTGCTGGGCCTGTTGCACCCATGAGATTCAGGTGTGCCTTCCCCACACCCCATACCCTGAGTGCTGGGGTGCCAGGGGCTCAGCATGGCTTTGCTGGTGACCAGTGTCATGTTAGTAGCTCCAGGCCTGGCCAGAGGGGCAGAGAGGGGAGTTTCTTATACAGTGAGCTCATCAGAACTTTGTGCTCAACAAGGAAGCAGCAGGAAGGTTGAGGAAAGGCAGCAAACAGAAGGTGCTTTCATACAGGCCAAGTGGGAAAAACTCATGCAAGGAATCTGTGAGAACTGCTGTCTGCAAGGGCAGGTCTAAGGGGGACAGGGACAAGGAAGAGGGGGCACCCAGCCAGCAACTCTGACCTGTGATGCTTTCTGGAGGGAGCACCCCTGAAGGCAGGCCACCACAGGGGTCTTCAGCAGTGCAAGTGGATTGGTGGGGATCTGAGCTTTAAACTTCTTGATCTTTTTTTTCTAGGACCTTTACAAGCTGTAAACTCTGAACTCTGGATATACTAATATTAGGATTAATTCTGACACTGCTTTTCTCAATATTTATAGTTACCCAGCCTTAATTTGCATTTCACAAACTTTGTTTGGCCCCAGCAACAACTTTCTATGGCAAAGGGTCTCCCAGGGTAATTTCTCTGAATGTAATAGGGTTTCATTTGCATTTGCTTTGAATTTTCTGCCCCTTAATTTTGTTAAATGCTTCTGTTTTCCAGTGCTATCAGGCAGGTAGAATAGCAGTTTGCAATATGCCTTTCAGTGGCCCACTGGCTGCAGTGCCACCAGTCCCTCCTGTGACCATACGTGCCGGCGGAAGTGAAGCAGAGGGTGAGAGGATGTCTGGTAAGGAGATGCAGAATTTCTGTTTGTACCCCAGGCTGCTGATTTGAGGGTGAACAAGCTGGCTGCTGACAGGCAAGAACGGAAAGCAGAGTCATCCCGAGGCGTTCAGCAATGAGCTATGCAAGACATAACCTCAAACCACAGGAAGCCCTGGTATCCCATGAAGAAACAAATATTTTTCTATTAATACCAGCGTTTTTTATTGCCTTGTTCATCCTGAAAGAACCCTAGTTGGCTTTTATGCTTTGCAGACTCAACTCAGTAATTATTTCTCCTTGCCACTGAAATACAAGATATTCCCAAAGATGCACTGACAGCAGAAGCTTAGCCATGGGCATAAGCTCAGCAGTGGCCCTGGGTCTGGCCTGAAGGCAGAGCAGTGCTGGAGCAATGGCTCCATGGGGTGAAGAGCAGAGTTGGGCAGTGCCATCACCCCCTGCTCTGGTCCCAGAGGGACAGTGTGGATGTGCTCTATGTCCCAGCCTGGGCTCCGATCCAGGAGGGCTTCGGGCTTCCCTGCCCCATCCACCCTGGCTGGCTTCAGTACAGGAAAACAGGACCTACAAAAGGGGTGGGGGCTGTGGAAGAAAATACTTCCCAGCCTCAAAAAGGGACAAATAAATATAACGTAAAAATCTATCATGTATTATGCCTTCCATCTCTTTGTTCACCTAGGTATTTAATTGTGAATCTCCAGTCAAGAAAGAGAGGATATGGAAAGCTTTGGAAAAATCTGTCTGAGGGAGCATATAGAAGGGAAATGTAGTAAGAAAGCCAGATGCTGCTTCCCTCCTTTAACCACCAAAAGAAAAAGGAAATCCCTCTGGGAGAAGGTGAGCCAGAGATGAACTCTGTCACAGCTGGCTTTATTTTCCTGAAAGGCTGCAGGCTGGTCCCCTTGGTACCACAGCCTCCCCAAACCCATGGCAGGGAGGGACAGCACAGGCTGGGGACTGTTGGGGACAACAACACAGGCTTGGGGTCATTGTCTTTTCTTTTCCCTCTGTTCAGTGGCCCGAAGGCCAGAAGGAACACCTTTCCCTGCCCTCAGCATGCAGCCCCCATGCTTGGCTGGGCACAGGTGGCTCTACCAGAGCCTGATGCCCACCCTGCTGCCCCTGGGCTGCTGTGGTCCCTGTGACCAGCTGATGTTTTAATCCAGCAAGTGCTTCTGGTGTCCTTCCGCAGGGAGAGCCTGTGGCCCTGATGGGGGTGTGAGAGAATGTTCACTCTGGTGGTGGAGATTATGGACCTTGCTGCAGGAAGACTTTGGGTCATGTCAGTGTCTCCCTAGAGTCCCAAATCCCCCCCAAACACATAAGCACAAATATTTGCCCAGGGGTTTCAGTCCAGGGAGAACTGACAGCCCTCACATCCAGCTTTATCCTTAAGCTGCTCCATCTAAGCAGATGCAAACTTATTTAAATACACTTAATCAGAGGAGAGCGGGCGTGGCCTAAATTACTGCAAACTGTTTTTACATGGAAAGCCAGACAGACTGGCAGCCTCTGGAACCACTTGGAAGCTGGAGGATGAGTGCATGACTGGAAGCCACTGGTTTGTCATCGCTTTGAGTGGCACTTGCCATCAGCTGCCCAAAGCCACCATCCCCAGCTGGCAGTGATGTCCCTGCAGCTGGGCAAAGGAGGAGGGTGGACACTCCAGTTAAAGTTACTGACAACAACATCATCAGCAAAAGCCATTGAGGTGTCTAACTCCCCATGGGAGCAGGGGAGGGTCCATGCAGGGCAGAGGGAGCGACCATCAGTGGTGACCAGCAGCGTGTTTCATTGCATCTGCTTTGTGTCCTGCAAAGAGGGTGGGTGGAACAGCTGGTGTGAGCCAGCCCCTCTCACTTCACAGGAGAGAAACAACAGTGCCTGGCCAACTCTGTCCTGCTGATAGCCTCCTGCTTTGCCTTGTGTACTTCAGCTATGCCCAGCTCTGCCAACAGACTGCTCAGAACATGCGTACAACCAGCCAAAGACTGAGGTGAAACTTCTTATGAAGGCAGAGACTTGGAGAGATGGCACAGGAGCTGTGCTGAAAAAGCAGGGCCCTAGACTAAAACCAAGACCAAGGAAGCCTCCTCTTAATCTTTCTGTTCTGCCTTGAGTGCCTCAGGTGGGTCTTCATTAGCAGTTTGGGTGTGAAGTGCTGTATCAGTAACATGTAGCACTTGGTCATGGAAGCACTGCCATAGAAGTGTTGGAGCTGGTTGCTGCGTGGACAGCCATACTCAGACCCAATCTCACAGGACAAGTGGCCCCACAGGTGTTTGGGCATGGCCCCAGGACAGCTATTGAGCCTGGTCTCCAGTCCCCATTCCATTCTCCAAGCTCCCTTGGGATGCTGGCCACAGTGGGAGACCACAGTACCTGGCAGCCTGGATTCTGGATGGGTAATGTCTACCTAATGATGCTGTTCTGCATTAATCCTAAATATTTTTCTCCAGATCTGAAAGCTCTTTGTGAGTGTAATCTGCCAGTCCAAACAACAGAAAATCTCTCTTTGGTCTGAAGAGCAGAACTTGGCGTGGTTTGCAGGGGAAAATGCCAAGGCTGTCGCTCCCCTTGAAACAGTCACAACTGTTCCTTAGCTGCACTAAGGCACATCTGGCTGTCATCTCTGCACATCTGGGTCCCGTGATTTACAGTTTTCTTCTGATGCTTTATGTAGTTTTATACTGTGATGAAACTCTGGAAAGAACAAAAGCTCATCTTCCTGCCCTCCTGATAGCCAGCTCTCTGGGAATCATCCTGGGGTCCTAGCAAAGCTGACAAGACTTCCTCCAGAGTCTGCAGCAGAGCATCTCCACAGCCCTCTCAAGAAAACAGTCTGCATGGCAGCAGAGGTGCAACTAGTGACTTGTAGGGAATCCACATGCATCACCAAAGCATTGCAGGATGCATCTGGAACAGGAAGACTTTCCATAGCAGCTCTATTTTTCAGCCTCCAGGTGAGGCTTAATGCATGCTTGAACACCATTACATGGATTAAGACTTATAGTACAGGTTAAACTTAACAATACATACTTAAGACTGGTTGCTGGCCTGATAGGTCCAACAGGAGTTTCACCCATGCAGTCCTTCAGCTGTTATTTTAGGAAGGATCTCACCATGCATGGCACCCGGACACTGACTGAAATCTGTGAGCCAGTGCTAAAGGCATTAGGGGTTTCCCATCCTACAAAGACTGCCATTATATAAGAGAAGTTTGTGCATCTGCTACCTCCCTTCCTCAGCCTGGCTGATGCTGAAGCCAGCTAAATAGTATTTCCTTCCTTGGGTTGCAAAAGGAACTCCAAAGAACATGTGGGGTTTCTGCTGCCTGCAAGCCACCTCCACAAAGCCTCTAACATCCATCTTTGCTGACTGGCATTCAAAATGTGCTGAGATTATCAGATTATTTCTTTTTAAAGAAGTGGAATTAGGTGGTACATAGCTAGGATCTGATGGCTTAAATGCAACACCCTGAGTCCCCACACCATTCAATTAGGTGATATAGAGATGGTCCTTGAGGAATACCAAAATGGTCAGAAGAGGAACTAAAGTGAAAGAAAGAAATTGGAAGAAGTGATCTAAAGCAAACTATATATTCATCAGCATATTAGTCTTGTCTGTTCTTTCTTCAGCAGTTAGGGTTTCTTTCTTCCAGAAAGCTCCTACTGAAGATACATACAAGAGCTTTTCTCTTAGAAGAGTAACATCCATGGTGATTCCCTTCCTTGTGTTTCATCCTGCAGACAGATCAGTTCAAAGCCTGCTCCACCCATGCACTGGTTTATTAGTGGGAGAGAAGAGGGAATTCTTGCCCGTGCTATGGTCCTCAGAAATGGAAATGCTTCTTGAATTAGTACTTACTATGCTAGTGAGGAATTTGCAAAATTACTTCGTGATTCTGAGAAATTTGCTTCTGAGCTACTCAGGCTCCCCAGATGTTCCCAGTCCTAATTCTCCACACAGAGAGCTCCCACCTTGGTATTTACAAACAGCTCTGCAATGGGATGGAAAGGAGGAGGCTTATGATGGAGGGGTGAATAATGATTTTGCAATGACTTTCAGGGTCACATTTGTGAGCAGTTATAGACTTCAAAAGGACATTTAGATTTAAAAGGAATACAGTCATACTGCTCTGTCATGTCAGCAATGGGGATATTCACCTACAAGTCTCCCCTCCCCCAGAGCTGGTAGATTGCATTCACATGGTGTTGACTTAGGGCAAGCAATGAGGTAGGTATGGTCTGGTTCACAAACCAGGCTGCCTTCTGGTAGTGTTTAACAGTGCTGCAGGTTTTGGAGTTGTTTACCTTGAGACAAAACCTACCCTGATGGGCAGGAAGGGAGTGTGTTCTACCTGGAAAAATCTCCATCCCAACCAAACCAAACCACTTCTTCTGTAGTTGCATCCTAGGACAGTGGCTAATTTATTTTGCTTACTGTCTTGGATGGTAACTGGCTCTGTCTAGCTGGGGCCAACAGGGACACCAGCATTTCTAAAGTTGTGTGTAGCAGTGTGATCAATAAATCTTTAAGAGCAACGGTTGAAAACTGACATCCTGATTAAGCTCAGAATTGCAAGAAACCCTGAGAGGAGAGGTTGGAAGCTGAGTGCCTAATGAGAGGCCGACCCCAGAACGAGACCCCCACTAATGAGAGTGGTTAGTAACAAATCACAAATATTGAGAGCAGTGTTTCCTTTTATTTCTGTCTGTGTGCAGCTGACCGTTGCAACTCTTGGTTACTATTTAGATAGCAACAGATATCTTCTACTTTCTTGTCCATCTAATTGCAAGGTGGGTCTCCAGTCAGCAAGGGTTTTGATGTTGTGAGCAGGGTGATCTGTGGGGGTGTACTGAAATGAGGATGCTGGGTGGCTGCTGCTGTGCCCCCGCCCCACAGCCCAGGCCTGCCTGCTAAGTGCCTGGTGTCTCTTCGGCCAGCCAGCCAGGCCTTTGGCCAGGAGAGGTATGGAAGAGCTTGCACAAGGTAAGGGCCAGCCCTAGGCTGGTGCTGGAGCAACAGAACTCCTGTACTTGTGCTGTCAGCTGTGGGGCTGTTGAGCTGGGACGGGTGAGAGTCAGAAAGCACTCTCCATGCTGCTGTCTATAGCCTGGGTTTTTTGGTAAAGAAGTATTTTAACTTGAAAATGATGAAACATCTGAAATGTTTTTGGAGAGTTTCTGTTCTGTCATTGCATCAATTTCTGATTTAATTAATTGTGTTCACACTGAAGACAGCACTGTCCATGCTTCTGCACTCTGCTCCCATCCATCTCAGCCAGTGCCTCTCGCTCTCACCAGCTTGCCTGCAAATGCTGTGGTCAGAAAGGTGAGGCTGGGAAGCCCAGGAAAGTCCCAGGCAGGGGCTCTACTTTCAGGGGAAATGAGGTTCAAACATCATGTGTTTGAGGTTTCTCAGTTTTCAAGTTTGTTCTACTTCCTCGGGTAGATCCATCACATAACTTCAGTGCCTTTCCTGATGAGTGGGAATGACAGTGTCTCTTCACCACCATAGGCAGGTGCTTCCTCTAGTGAGCACCGTACTGAGTCTCAGTGCAACCAGTAGGTGTTACCATTAATGCTGCACTAATATTTAGGATTTTGAACGGAGGAGTAAGGACGAAAAGGGTCAGGCCAGATGAGGTTTTGAAACCCGGGACTGCAGGATGGATGGAGTGGTTGTGCCAGAGGCAGTGGAGCGGGAGGGTGCTCACCCTGCGAGTTCAGAGCAGAGTGTAAGAAAAGAGGGAAAAATACCCCACTGTGAGGGTGCTCCAGAGTATGGAGTCCCGAGGAACTGCAGCACGGGCTGCCTCCTTTTGAGAGTGGGAGACCACTGGTGGGAGGTCTGGAGGTTTTCGTAGCAGCACGGAGAGGTTTTAGCCCAGGTGATGTTGGAAGTCTCGGGCAGCCCCGGGAAAAGCCGGCTGGAGTGAGGGCTGGAGAAGGTCTGGCACCTGTGGCGGTGGCGGGGTGGAAGGGTGCCTGCAGCGCTAGGAGGCCGGGAGGAGGCTGGATCCCGGCGGTGGGCGGGCGTCTCCCGGTGTGTTCCACACCGTGCCCGGTGTCCCGCTGGGCGGCCGTCCCGTCCCGCCGGACCCACGGCGGGGGGAAGGGCAGGGGCGTACGGGGCACCCCGGGGCCGGGCAGCTCCGGCTCTCGGCCCCCTCTCCTCCCAGGAAGCCGGCCCGGCCGCCGACGGCAGGGAGGGGGCCGGGAGCTGGCCAGGAGGTTGGGGCCCCCGCCTCTCCCCTCCCTGCCGCCGCCCGTGCCGCGCAGGGGCGGTGGGCCGGGCTGGGGCTGGCGGCCGGCGCGCAGGCGGCGGGGGGCGGGCGGGGGCGGTGCTGCGGCGGCAGCCCGGGCTGGGCTGGGCTGGGCTGGGCTGGGTTCGGCTCGGCTCGGCTCGGCTCGGCGGGGCTCGGCGGAGCGGAGCGGCCGCGATGGGCGCCTCGGCGGCGCAGCGGCAGCGGCGGCGGCGGCGGGGGGAGCGGCTGAGGGGACAGCTGGGCGCCCTGGCCGCCCTGGCCTTACTCCTGGCCGGCTGCGCAGCCGGTCGCGGCGGTGAGTCGGGGCCGGGGCCGGCGGGCAGGGCGCGGGGCCGCGGCGGCGCGGGGCGGGGGCGACAGCGGCGCAGGGGGGATCCCCCTCCGGGCGGCGGGGAGTCAGCGGGGAAGCCCCGGAGTCTCCCGCCGCGGGGGTCGGGGCCCTGCCCCGGGTGTACGCTGGGGGGGGGCAGCGGTGGCCCCCGGGGGAGGGGAGAAACTTTGTGGGAGCGAGGTGGAGCGGGTCCCACGGGAGAGGGTCCGGCGGTGCGCCCCTGGTGCTGGCCGGGGACCCGGTGTGGAGCCCTCGGGACACCGCGTGTGCTCGGTCCCCGCGGGAAAGGACAGCCGCGGTCCCGCTGCGGGGGGTTTGGGGCAGTTTGAATGGGCTCCGCCTGCCTGGCGGGGAGATGAAGGTCTTGGCAGAGGGACACGCGGTCTCGGGTGCGGGGTGACCGTCTCCTGCTTCCTTCTGCGTCCAACCGTACGGAGAGGGTGACAGAAGGCAATGCGCATTTTGCATTGCAAATATGTGAGTGTAAGCAGAATTTACGCAGGGCTTATTTTCCTTTAAGTGAAGGAGAGCGTACCCCTCCGTGACTCGAATTTGCTTTTTAAATAAACAGACGTGTCTTAAGGGTTTGATGGTGTGCAGCATGGTGTAAGGAATGCTCTGATGTTTAGGGAAGAGTGCAAACACCAGCTAAGGCTTGAACATAGTTTTTCTTACAGAGTATAGCAATGCTTGGTTGGGTTTTTTAGGATTTGGGACCATTGGGCCCTTAAATTAATAAAATCTTTTTTGAATATTCTGAAAGTGTATTCTAAAAGTTATGCTTGTTTTTCATGAGCGTGGTGATTGCTTCTGAGAAGTCCGGGAAAGACAGACACAAACATCCTTGTAAGTAAACAAGGCTATATGTGTGTACTTAAGTATATTTAAGTCTACCCACACAGCATACAGGATGCGTGACACTAATACCGGTCCTTCTTTTACATCAACTCCAAAGGTGTTTCTTCAGGTGTACTCTGCTTCTTATGCCAGTGGGGACAGACCTGGGCTCTCGCTCTGCTTTTTGTTCATGGGAAAACGAGCCATTTCCATCAGAGCAGACTTGCTGTTTGCCTTTGCCTTGGCCATGTAATCTACAATTTAATGTATGGCAAATTTCAGACCTATTTTAAACGGTGTGCAGAATGCAGTCTTCTCTCCTATGGGTAGCATGGATTTCCAACCTGTGTTTTGCTCTCCTTGGACATGGTTTTCCTGCTGATGCTCTGCCCTGAGGCTCTAAAGGTCCGTGCCACGGATAAATTTGTCCGTGATTTGCATGAATTGCTGAAAGTGTTCCCCAGCCAGCACTGCTAACTTTTGTTATGGCTCTTGTTATTTTTCTTCCCTTTGGGAGAATATCTCATGATATCTGTGATTAGAGTTAGCTTAAAATTAACCTGAGAGACAAGAAATAGCCTTTGGTGCGATTGGCATGGTATCCTGTGTGTTTGCTATTGCATAGAGCTGGGAGTGACAAAGAGAGGAATCATTTCACAGGTGGAAATTTTCCACAACACCCACTGCATCCACCCCCTCTTCATGGGACCTCAGTGACTAGGCTCTCTGGTGAATCTCCTTGGCATCTGGCAGCCTGATTCTCTCTGGAGTTTATGGTTGTGTTGTCATTAGACAAGAGGTAGAAAAATGCATTTTGGTTTAGTGATTTAAATACTTTTTCCCATGTAAAAATGTATAGTTCAAGATCAGATTTAGAGTTTTGACTTGGCAGCATACGTGGTCAATGCACATCTACTCTTATCCCTGGTGCCAGAGAGGCTGATTATGGTGTAGGTGTAGGTTTTATTGGTGTGCAGTGGAGATGCCGGGGACTGCTGCTTTCGTAGAGCTTTTGCATTGAGGTGTGCTCCAGCCCAGCAACCCTAGGCTTGAGTCACCTTTTTTTGGATGAAATGTTCTTGCTTTTAATATTGATGCTTTTCTTAGCCAGTCCCTTTCTCCTCAGCCACTGTCTTTGCCACAGCCTGGAAACAGAGGAGCACAGCTTTTTGAGTCACGGGTGACTTCTGTTTGCAGAGAGTGTGAGGTGCCAAAGCCTCATTCAGAAGGTGTATGTACTTGTATCTACTCACATCTTCCTGAAGAGGCAGGTAACGACAGCATTTTAATTAATTTTAATTGATAAACCATATGCAGTGTGTGACTCTATAGGACAGGGCACAAGATGTGGGTTTCTGTTTTGGTGCCTCAACTACGTCCCACTTAGCTGGGTCTCCAAAACAAGATCTCCTTTTCAAGCCTCTTTGAGATCTCCTGATACTAAAGGATTTGTCATGATAAAGTGCTATAAAATGATAATGTTTACATTAAGGTCTTTCTGTTCTACAAGGCTCAGGCTTTCAAAAGTGAATACAGTACAAATTAAGAAGAAATCTAGGTTGTAAAGTTCATCCAGGCAGTGAAAGTACAGCTGGGGTGCCTCGTTCTCTCTTCTGGGCAGTGTAAGTCTATGATTATGCTCTGACATCAAGGAAGTCACACTGGTAAATAAGAGGTGTAACTGAGATCAGACATGGCTCTGCAGACCCAAAATACAGCTGCCAACCACTGAACAGTTACAGAAACATCTCACTCATTTGTACTGCGTGAGTTCCTTCCAAAACTACCTGACTTTGCCATGCTTGCAGAAAGAGCCAAAATAAAGCAGGTTTTTTTTTTGTTTTGTTTTTTTTCTCTGACTCTTAAATTCTCTCTTGTAAAGAGAAGGATTGGAGAAGAGTGGAAAAGAGAGACTTCTTCGATATATGAGACCATCTTCCAAATTGTGATGATTCAGGCTTTTCAAGGGAAGCTTCTTAGTCAAGCCTTTTACCAGATTGCTGTTGTGGACAGGAAAAATAGTGGGGCATCAGACAGTGGGATTTTTGTTTTCTTCTTTCTGTGTGTTTGTGTTTTTGGCAGGTATGGAAAAGCTGGGTCTGAGTCTGCAGGCTTTACTCATGGGGATGGGCACATCCAGGCAAACGAAGTTCCCTGCATGATTCAAGCATGGAAGATCTGGGTTGCTTTTCAGTCTTGTTCTAACTTGACAAGAGTGAAATATTGAGAATGATGGAGCAAGGCCTGCCAGGTGCACTGGGGCTAGCTCAGACTTACTCCAAATCTAAATCTTGGGCTGTTTTACAGGACTGATTAGTGCCCTTCCTTGCATTCTGTGGTGGGTTGAGAGCATTATGCTAGCATACTTACGGAAGGATTCTGAGCAGTCCTGGGTGGCATGGTGGGAGATGGGGAGCAAAGATCCCAGCATGTCCACCCTCCACCCCTGCTCTAGTTGGAGCAGCTCACAAGATTGGAATGAACCACGTAGGCTCTTTACTCCTGACCGCTTTGTCACGGGCCCCGCCTCAAAGGGCTTTTCCTTACAGATCTTCTTACTGCCAAAATAGAGTTGAAGAACCTTGGCCTGACAGATCCTGATCCTCTAGCTGGGAATTAAGCAAAAAGTCCCTGATTTCATTTGAATGTTTTGGTTTTCACTAACCCAGAAACCCAAAGCAAGCTTTAGAGGTCATGCAATGAAAGCACAAAAGCAGTTGTTTTCTTCACCTCTTCGGTGAAGCGTAATCCTAGCTTCAGCAGGAGTGATCCTAGCCCAGATGTAATGCTGTAATCGTTGGACCCCTGGATATGGGAATTTACCCTCATCAACTAGGGAGAGGCATCAGGCCAAAGTGTGGTATGTGACCTCTTTGGCAGGGAGCTTGTTTGGCCTTGCAGGAAATGACTTGTTCATTTATTTAGTACATGTTCAAGGTCCTGCACCAACAGCAAACAGCCTTCTGTGAGCAGCAGGGACAAGGCATGTGGCTGCCCTTGGAAGGAGCAGGAGGAAGCATGCTTAAAGATGCATTCAGCTCTGAGCATCTGCTTACACTAGTGACAGAGCAGGGCTTGTATGCCTGCTGGTGGGTTTGTGATTGCCTCAGGATCTCTCTGAAGGACCATCTTAAAATGTCTAAATCTCTGTATCTGCCAGTGTTTTGTGTCCACTTAATTAGAATGTTATGGAAGTGCCAGGATGGGTGCTCAGCAGAGTTGGGTGTCTGAGGTAGACTCCAGCACACCACCTAAAATCACAGGGTCTTGGTCCTCAAGATGTGGCTGCAGGATGCTTGGGAATCCTGGCTTCAGCAGGGCATGAAGACAGAAAATTGCTGGCTTCCTTGGCTATTCATAAAAAGAGTGAATGCAGGGCTTTGAGACTGTGAACAGCAGAAAAATTCAACAGTTTTTATTTCTTTAGTGCCCAACAAGGGGAAGAAAGGCTTGTGGCTCCATGTCTTCCTGTAGTGATCTCACTGTAAAATGCTTGGTCCTGTCTTGTCTGCTGCTTACGGCTGCTCCTTCCCTCCTTGCCTCTTTTTGCATGGGCTCTGGTGTTTTGGTTGCCCTTAGCTCAATCTTTTCAGCAAGCTAACCCAGCAGAAAGCAAACCAGCACAACTCAAGGGTGTTCTCTGTCAAATTAGCACACTAAAGACCCTTGGTAAGGGGTCTTCACAAGCCATGGCTGAACAGAGAGCCCTTGGGTGGTGGTTGTGATCAGAATGGCAAAGCTTATGGTAAGGTGGGCATGGTCTGTTGGTTCTGTCTAAGCCCTTTTTCAGTAGTTCCTTCCTGCTGCTAATCTTAACTGCTGCCTAATGTTGAGAAGCCTGTCTGGTCATTTTTGGTTGAAGATGCTCAAAAAGAAAGGCTCAGTTGGACCTGTCACATACTCATATGGCAGATATGCATGTCTGTAGCCTCATGGGAGTGAGACTGTTAGACAAAAATCTGTCCTGAGATGAGAAATGGTAATTTAGAAAATCAGAAGCCAGCCTTGCAACTGGAAAACTCCTCACCACTGGAGCTGACCTTGTCTCTAAGTGTTAGTCTGCTCCAGGGCATTTGTCTCTTTGTCTCTGTCCTCTTTTTAAATTCATGACAACTTTATGGTATCTAAAAAAAGAAAAGTTACCCTCTCTAGCTTTCCTATCGACAAGAAAGCATAGATAATTTAGTTTTTCTAAGATAAGACTTGAAGAAAAGAGCTGAGTCTCATGAAATTTCGGAGTTTTGTTTTGTGAAAGCAAAACCACATGGGGTTCATAGACCATAGGGCCTGAGTGATGCATCTGGTTAGTGCCACTACTTAGAAGGCAGTGCAGCTTCTTCAGGCAATTTCTGCAAAAACTCAGGTTTCTTCTGCAGGCACAGCAATCATCTGCTGTGCTGCCATGGGGCTGTGCTCTGCCACCTGGTCAGAGGCACGCAGCTCTTCATAGCCACCAGCCAGGCAATTGAGGTGCAGTGGTGCATTTTTGCCAAAAAAAAAAAAAAAAAAAAAAAAGTCTTTGCTTCTTCCTGCCTTGTCTACCATGCCTTTCTCTAGACCAGTCTTTAAGCATGGTATTTTAGGAAGCACTGGGGAGTCTCAGACGCTTTGTTCTGCTCCAGGTTTTGCCTTTAATATCACCATGAATCAAGTCAGACAGGTGCCACGAGCCATTGGTAACCTCATCCTAACCTTTTTCTGATGCATTGGCTTTATGAGAAGAAGCAGTGGACAAGCTCAGGTGTGGGCAAGATGTTTATGGTCCTGACACTTTAATCATCATGTCCTGTAGACATCCTCTCAGAAGAGTAAGGTTGCACAGTGAGTAAATCTTTGTGGCTGGTCTGCAGCAAAGCTGTGTTAGTCACAGCATCAAAGGGAAACATTGTGGAAATGAAAGTGGTAAATGTGTATAGTCTGAAGCTCATGAATGGATTCTTGGCTGACCCTAAAGGGATGAAGGTGTTTTACCTCTGCCTCTCCACTGAATTGTTGCTGGATTGTCAGACTGTGCTCCAGCTCTGAACACTCCTTCGGTTACTTACTGCCAAGGGCATCCTGACTTGGGACTTTGCAGTTAGCTACTTGAAACCCCAGAGGGGCAGTTCTAGCTCCCTTTATCTTGTCTCCCAGCAAAGTTTACATTAGTTTTCTTGCATCATCTTCCATAGAAGGTCAAGTCTCCACAGCAGTTGGAAAAGTACCTATTCAGGCAAGACTTAGATCTCATTTTTGTCATCTTGGAATTTGGTAGCAGTGGAGCTTGATACAGAGATTGTTGTGGGATGAGCCCACCACACCTGGGGATTTTGGAGGTTGTTGAGGCCTCTGTCACTTTGGCAAAGAAGTCAAATACATCCAAGGAGCATCTGTACCTCCGTAAGATTTTAAATATGTGCAGTCAATGTGCTGGTACCATAGCATGACTGGATTGCAGTTTAACAATCAGATTTAAAAATCAAATGGGCACAGTCTCTAGATTATAAGATTTTATTTAGGAGCAGGATGAGAAAACTCTGGAAATTAGGGCATTTAACTTTGATTGTTGGGAGTTAAGGAAGGAAGAGGAGCAGGACAAGATGCTACATCCAGCAACAAGAGCTGATGAACAGAAGCCCAGAGTAACTGGAGACAACCCCAGGATTAAACCTCCTGGATTAAAAGATGAAACTTGATGTGAACTGAATATACTTAAGCTGAATTTTTTTTTAAGGGTATCGCTGCGACTGGGAGCACTGCACATGGGCTCCAGGGAGGAATCCTGGGTCTTGTTCTTCCAAAGAAAGGGAGGCATTGAAGAGGAGTCCAGATGTGATGTCCAGGGAGAAGTCTGTATGGGACTGTACTTGCTGGGATTTTATTTGCATTTTATGGACTTCTTTGGCTAACAAGTACTGCTGAAGAGGTGGGATTGAATGTCATTTGCCTATGAGCCTGTCCATGGGAAGCAGACAGTCCCCAAGTCCTGTCTGTGACCTGGAAACTGCCCACAGGCTCAGAGGAGAGGGCAGTGGGAGCATGTCTTCTGTGATAGCTCTTGTTCCATGCCATCCCTTTGCCCAGCCCTGCAGGTCACACGTGCAGTGTTCGTGGATCTGACTGTGTGTATAGAGAAGAGGATATGCCTTTCATGAAGGAACAATGCTCTTGTGCACCCAAGAGTGTCAAAACTGGTTTTGAGGCACAGATTTTGTTGTTTTGAAACATTCCTTTGCTGAGCTGTGAGCCGAGCAGCTGTGTGAAGTGGTGGAGATTCATGATCTGGTCTGACCTTTCTATACCTCCAGTAGTGTGTGTGGTACTTTGGCCAGCAGCCATGTTTGTGTGTCCATAGGCAGTTAGGACATGATCCAGGGAACAAGTGCTTGACTTGCAGCATGTGAACTACAGCAGTTGACTTCAAGTGGGCTCATGTGTGTACAAGGTAACCAGATCCTTCCTCACTCCAGCCGTTCCTCAGTCCATGCCCTTTTCAGAGGAAATGTGGCAAGTCCTTCAGTGGTAAAGTAGGGAAGGTGAGAGATGAGTTTGCAGGACTCTGCTGGCACAGGAATGACAGAGCTCCGATTGGGGTCCAGATCTGCAGATGGGTTTATGCATCAGTCCACAGTGTACTGATATTTACTGATCTTTACAGATCAGGCCTGGGAAGTCTCTGGTGGCCCCACAGTGGCTGGGGAATATAAAAAGCACACAGCCAGGGTGTTCTCTGTAAGTGCAGTATATGTCATTTGTTGCTGTGGTGGAAGAGGAGAAAGACATGCTTGGAACTTTGATATGGCAAGGGTTGCCCTCAGTGTTGGCTCCTGTGGCAGGCATCACCTGTCAAATGAGGACTGCAAACAAATTTTAATAGTACAGTTAGGACAGAGCCTGCTAAAGTCTAGGAAAAGAATCTTTTTTGATGTGCAAGCCAAAAACATGCTTACTGAATTACAAACAACTGAAGGGTCTGTTACTGAAATAATTCTCATTCAGATAGACTCATCTGTCTTTTTTCCCCAACATGGTCAGAACATCCTGTAACATAAAGCAGGAGGAGAAACGAGCCTTACATGGACATTCCTTTCTCCTCTGAGAAGATCTGCTCTACAGTTCTCAGTGCACCTCTTTGTGATAATTGATTTGTATTTTGTTGCCAGCTCACAGGGAGAACAGGGACAGAAAGAAACTGTTTGAAATAAACATTGTACACACTGAGACAGTGCAACTGTTCATTTTAGGGGAAACAAGAACATGAACCATGTCAATTGATTTTGTACACTATGATGTTAACTGAAGACTCAGCATTTGGTTCTGTTGCTAAAATAGAGTAGACATGTATGATGTGCAACTCCACAGGATAGTGGCAAGTAGAAGGGAGCTGTTAAATGCCTTGCTTTTGTGCTCAGCAAGTGCCATGCAGTACAGGAGCTGGAGTGGGTTCTCGCTGTGATCCTGCTTGATGTATACGTTCTGCTCCAGTCTCTGCAGAAGATGCCCTGGTGCTGCCGAGGGTTTTGGGGCAGAGGATTCTCTTGAGCCCTGCAGACCACAGCCTTCCCAAACTGCACAGTGAGAAGAGATGCTATTGATGAAGTGGCATAAGGTCCTCCTAAGGATGTGGGCTGCTGGAGAGCTGGGTGGACCAGTCCCTTGGTGTAACCAATGTCTGGTGCCATGGTTGAGATCTGACTGAGCAGTAATCTTGTGGCTTAGGCCCAGGTGGGCAGAAACCATCCTGCCACAATAATGAGTGTACGGGTTACTGCCGTGGTTCTCACAAGCCCTGTGGTGAAAACTGAGCTAAAACCCCCCTTTTGCCTTCCTTCCAACCCAGTGAAGTGTCATATATAGTTTGCTTGATCACAGCATGCTTGTTCTGCAGGTTACATCAATCATGCTCATGGCAAGGTGTTCCACGCTGTGGACTTCTCCTTGTAAAGCAGTATCGGTGGAGAGGAGGGAGAAGCAGAAGAGTTGATGCTTAAAAAAACCCCTTAAGTTAATTTTGCTGCTGACAAAGTGAAATGAATTATGAGCTGCATGTTCTTTGGATTTATTCTTGCACTAAATCAGAGCAGGCAACAAATCAGGCTTGTTCAGAAGTGGGGGAGTTTTCCAAGAACAGAACTGAGTAATGCACAAGCCTCTGGAGTCAAAAAACAATCCAAAGAGAGGTTGCAGAAGTGCTGTCTTGCCATCGCAGGCTGCTGAGAGGTGGTCAGTGTGTTCCAGGGGGAAAGCCTGTGGACCTAGGAGACCTCAGGAGCTGTCATCATGGGGATCCTATATGGATTATAAAAAAAAAAAAAAGTCAGTCACCACCCATTACTGTGTGCTAGAGTTAAAATCCTCAGGGATTTTGCATCAGCAAATGCATAACAGACTGTGAAGCAAAATGACAGCATTGATGGGTTTGTTGGGTTTGTTTTTAAAGCCTTGATCATGAGGATCATTAAAAACAGAAAGGGCTTTTTCCTTGTTTTAGTGAAAAAAACATTTTCCAAGGGAAGCAGGAGTCCCATTAATCCCACTACCTGTTGGTCAGACAGGTTTCAGAGCATCTCTGGAGCGGGGCTGCATGCCAGCTGGCCACGTGGGCTGGGCAGGGGGGCTGGGGACCCCGGGGGCTGTAGGACTGGAGTCTCAAATTCTTTAAATTGACTTTGGTGGCACAGTGCCAGCTGACACCAGCTGAGAATCTGGAGAGAACAACTTGTCCAAGGTCACCTCATGGGCTAATAGCACAGCAGTGAATTAAACCCCGGTCTGCAGAGTGTCACTTGAGGGTAAATAAAGAATGTATACTGCTTCTTGGAGGATCTTGCCATTCTTAAAGCCTTATAAAGAAAGGATAGTGTCAGACACTTGATTCTGAGGTGGTGTGGAGTGATACCTCTTTGTGCCAAGATCTCTGGTTAAAAACAGAAACTTTTTTTTTTTTCCCTATAGTGTTATTTATTTCCTTCAAATATTTAGTAAAATCCCAAAGTAGAACTATCCAAGAAAGATGAAAAGATGATTGCAGGAGCGAGTGGAGCTGGGCCAGGCTCCATTCTTAGATGAGAAAGGCTGAGGTGCTGCTGTGCTGCTCGTGACCAGTACCTGCTTGGGCTTGTCTCTGCCTTTGTGCCTTTCTCTTCCAGCAGGTAGGGAAACATTCCCCAGATGACAGAGTAAAAGTCTAGTGAGCAGTTTGGGCAGGGACTGCATTCATGTTGTATACTTGTAGGGACGAGCTGCCTTGTCAGTGATCTGTGCGCTTCAGTCAAAACTTGGTACAGAAACCCTTCTTCAAAGTGTTTCAGAAGGCTGATACACAAGTGTCACACTGGCAGTATGCTTAAGGGCCAATCTAAAATCCATTGAAGTCAATGCTAGTTTTCTCTGTTGATCTCAAGGGTGACAAAGATTCTGTTCTTTGAGTCTTCCCTTGGTTTTGGAGTGAGATTTTAGTAAATGGGCATGATGTGTCTTCTCGGCTTTCCACCTTTCTGAATATTCTGATATTATAGACCACTTTCCTCCTTGTGTAGTTTTCTCCATGGGGGAAAGATCAGACGAGAGGGCTGGATTTATTCCTTATGGTCTGTTTGGTCAGGCTGGCTTCAGTGGTTAGTGGTACACCTCTACTTCATTTACACCATCTCCCTGCCTCACTCAGAGGCTCCCTATGTGAAGCAGAGGTTTCCAGGTCCATGCCAGACTTGTACTGCTGTGGGACTCCTTACAGGACCTGTCTGGAGAGGTGAGCTGAGGGAGCCTGTTGCCAGCTCCTCACCACACCCTGGGGTTTGGGAAGGTCTCAGGTTGGCTGTCTGCCCAGATTCAAGAGCTGACCCATGCATTCAGCATCAGGGAACTTGTGATAGCTGTGTCTGACCAGAAGACACCTTCTTTTTACCTTTTTTTTTTTTTTTTTTTTTTTTTTTCCAACCTTTGTAATTTTCTGTCAATAACCATCATGTTTGGATGTCTGTGGGAGAACAGGAGGACCAAACTGAAATGCAGGGTCTGCCCACAACCATGAGTGAAGGGGTGAAGGACTTGCTGGGATGGGAGAGGACAAGGGACAGCCTGAGGTAGCTCAGTGGGGACACCTGTTGACTGGGAAGATGGCTGTGCCAGTGGTCTGAGGTTAGGAGATCCTGGGAGGCAGGAAAGACCAAGGTGCTTTAGTGTGACAAGGCTTGGCTTGTGTCACCAGCATGGAAGAGAACAAAGGAGACAGCGTCTGCTGGTACAATGCTATTAGAAGTACCTGTCATGGGAGGGGAGCTGCAGCAGGACACGTCTCAAATTTTCCAGACAGATGAAACTGTCCGTTTTACTGTGACAGATTAAAATGTGCCTGTTTCCAGTTCTGCCATTCCCATAGCTGGTGGGCTTTGTCTTTCTCTTTCCTGATTATCAGATTTATTTCTAGATAGGTTTACTTCTGATAAAGAGACGGAGGAGATGTCCTGGGGTGTCAATATATATTTGTCTGTAATTAAGGTAAGATTAATTGCTTGAATTTGTTTTTAAGGGCCTGTTACGAGATCAGCAGATAGGAGCATAGGATAAAATGCATAATGAATACATTATGTTATAAATAATGGACACAGACAGTGCACAGGCATCCCTGAAAGGTAATAGCTCTTTCAATATTTAATTAAGTGGGTACCGTAGGGAAAACACTCTGTGTCACTAAGGTAATTTTCAGCCTGGCTTAGTGACACATAGATCAGCCTGAATGAGGGCAGAAACCTGCGTGCAGCTAGGACCCTGAATAGGCACAGTTCATGGTAATCGTAGGGAAATGTGTGTTGGCTGGAAGAGGAATAATGTTTAGGATTAGTAAGAGAGGAGACACTGTTAGCACCTGGAAGATTTTTTGTAGCAAGTGGTTTATTAATTTCCTTAAGACAGTGTTGCTAACCTAGTAGCACAAGAAGCCTAGTGATTCAGCCTTTGTAGAAGGGTCAGGCTTTCCAAGAGGACACTTGATGGATATTTTCTTCTGCCCTTGGAGGTAGCTTGTGGCAGCTCCAGACCAAATCCACTTGCTGGCCAGTGGCAGAGAACAGGGTTGAGTGAAGGACCACAAGCACCGTGGAACATCTAAAGCCCTCTGTGTGATTTGGAAGCCATCACAACTTTTCATAAGCTCCTTGTTGAGGTTCTTCCTGTGGCTCATGCTATCCAGTGTTAATTTTTAGCCCCATGCACTGGGAAGGAAAGAGATGTGTTAGTGCAAGGAGTTCAGTTTTGTGAAGGGGTGAAGCATGGAGGCCCATGGCTGCCCTTCAGCATGTTCTTATCTGTGCTAATAGTTGAGTCTCGCAGGTTTTCTGATCAGAGACAGGAACGGGGAAGTATTGCCCATTTGCAAGGCCTAATTCACACATGTGTCCCTGACTGCTCACCTCCTTTCCCATCTCCTCCAGGCTCTTATTTCATTATGTTTTATCCCCTTTTCTTACACTGCAATTTTAGCTGGTGCCAGTGCAGCAGGCAGTTAACTGAAACACCTTCCTGCAAGGCTTGGGAGGGTTGGAACATCCAGCCTGCCCTCCTCTGTATCTCCCCAGGTTTTTCAGTAGGCTTTCCAGCTTTGTCTTTCCTTGTCTGGCTATCAGCAGGTTTTCCTAAATTTCATGGCATGTAAAGAGTGCTTTTAGGGAGCAAAATCCAGATTCAGTATTGTACGCTGGAGTTACGTCTCAGCTTCTCTGGGGCTGAGACCTTGTATCTGTTGCAAAGTGCCTAGTGTGTTCCCTGCCCTATGGAAGCAGTAAATAATAATGATTGAACAAATACCAGAGATTTATGTAGTGTTACTGCATGGAAGCACAAGGGGAAGAGAGTTGTAAAGCATAGGGAAGGGAGAAATATCCTTTTTAACTTGAAAAACATGTTTGTATTGAAATCAATTACAAAAGCTCCCATTTCCCTCTTGCTGGTTTATTTTTTGCAAGATCCATTTTTTTCTTTATCTTTTGTGGGGAAAAGCATGAAAAAAGCCCTCTTCTGCTCTTTTGTGATGGCTGTTGTATCACCAGAGCCTTCTGGTGTTTAGATAGTGGACTGGGAGCCAGGACTGATGGTAGTCTTTTTTTTTCTTTTTCTTTCTTTCATGAAAAGGGTGGCTTATTTTTAGTGCTTGCAACACCCAGCTTGTTGGAAGGACACAGCAGGCCTGTTCCTTCCATCCTCCCCGGGAGGGTCACATTTGCTGAGGGAACAGGCTCCTCTCCTAGTCTTTGTGCAGTTCTCTGTTCCCTTTCTGGCTGATTGTAATTTTTTTTTTTTTTTAAGGGGAAGAGCTGCTATGTTGTTTCTTTTCCCAGCATGTCTTTATGGTATTTTCAGACTAATTCTACATAATTATATTTAGCTAAAAGTGCAAAAGAGGACAAAAGAAACCAAAATAAAATACTTTATTCCAGGCTGACTACAACATTTAATTTGACCCAAAAGCATCTTGCCTCCCACCATAGCAGCTCAGGATTAGGAAAGAAATATATTAATGTGGGTGAAGGAGTAGTGGATGTTTGGCTCCTAAGCAAACAACATGCCCAAACCCCAAATATTTTCCTGTCTCATCGGTTTGGATTACAACTAATTTTCACTGTTTTTTAACAGGTAAATGTCTCACTTGTGCTCTCACTGCAACACATTACCTGAGCCTGCCAAAGAACAAGGATCTGTTTGATAAGAGTGAGGATTTGAATTACTCCTTTCTCAGCCATGTAAGGTCTTGATTTCTAGGTGCAGTCAGCTATAGGGTCTTGGGGCAGTATAGAAAGTAGCACTGCTACTGATGGAAAATCAATCTTAGGTTATTTTTAATTCATTGTTGCTAATGATTTCTTTTCTATCTACCATGAAGAAAGAAAATCATGGTATGTTTTCGGGAAGAGCGCAGTGGACAACACACAGATTAATATAATCGAAGTATTGCCGTTTATTGAGAGTAGCAGTAGCCTTTTTATACACAGTCAGGCTGATAACATAATATAAGCATGTTGCTGATTGGTACAACACATTCTTCATATGCCACAGTGCACTATCTAACTGGTTAAATACAATTGTTTATGTGCTGTCTATGTGATGCTTTCCCATTCTGTTATTCTTCTTTTCTGCTGCCAACTCCCTTATCTTTTGCCCGTAGCTGATCTTTTAATAACCTTGCAGCTGGGCCTCAAGGCCCATAGCTCACTCTGGTTAAAGCTAAATAGTCAGGATTGCTCACATGTCTGTTTGTCTTCCAAAAACTCTCCCAACAGTATGTGAGCTTGATATGGGAGCCTGGGTTGAGCTGGTTGACTCATGTCACATAGAACATGCTCTTAGTGCTGTGATTCTTGCCCTTTGTTTCTTTGCTTTTGCTCTGAAGGAGAGGGACCTCTTCTATTGGTTTCACTGCTCCATCCAAAGCTCATTTTTTGGACGGTGGACTGGGGAGATTTTGAACAGCAGTTTAGGATTGCCAGTAGCGGGAAGGCTTGGTGCATTGTGTTGGGGAGGTTGCTCACACAAGGTGGGAGCTCGGTGTTGCTGAAATGCAGAAAAAATAAGGAGAAGGGAGTCTGAATGCACTTTGGGACTGCCCAGCATCCCTTGCAGGGAGTGGGGCCAGGAGAGTGGCTGAGAGGTGATGCATGGGAAGGAGCTTGGATCCAGAGGGGAGCTGGCAGAGGGAGAAAGGGATTTATTGCCCATCTGCCCTTCATGCCTCTGAAAACTTCCTCTCCATTGGGGAGGGGAGAAATGCTGGCATCTATGGCAGGGTAATGCAAAGGATGCTGCTTTATCTGTCCCTGAAATTCACCTCTACAACAGCCACAGGAATAGTGGGAGGCAAAAGCAGAGTTTGCTGGCTGGTATTAGGAGATTGTCCCATTTTTGGAACACCACAGGGCAGAATAAATGGGCAGCAGCTCTGTCAGGAAAGACGTGCCGTGCCAAGACATAGTGGAAATCATGCCTGGCAGTCAGCAGCTGCCAAGCAGCAGAGATAATATCAATGGTGTCCAGACCTTCCATTTGTTACAGGTGAGATGGTAATGAAATAAGAGTTCCAGCCGCAGAGTTAAGATACCCCTGAGAAATGAAAGTAGAGAATCAGGCTAAAAATACCAAATGCTGTTCTTAGATCAGTGGGAAACAGTGTCACCTGTGGTTTAAGCAGAGGCACAGAGGAATGTCCAAGGAAAAACTATGAAATTATGAGAGGCATGAAAAGACAAAAAAACCTACTGTTTAGTTTAGAGGGGAGCTGAATCACAGGAGGCAAGGCAGGGAGATTTAAAAGTGGTATTTTTCCAGATGCTAAACTGTTCCTTTTGCACTTGTGTGTGAAAGAAGAGGAAAGGAATGGTCAAACTGATATGAATAATATGAATATTGTTATAAATATGATAGGAATAATAAAGAAAGCATAAATTTCTGCACAAATTGGTACTGAGCTGTCAAGGAAGACTGGAATATCCAATGACATTTTTTGGCACAAGACAGGGAACAGGAAATTTTATCTTTGTCTAAGTAAGCATAAGTCCAACAATGTTCAGGATGTTGAAGTCCATGCAGGAGTCCCAGGTTTCTCATGGAGTCTGTGTACTACCTAAACCATGAATTACATTTAATGGCTGGTCTGAGGTGGAGGTGTTTTATTGATCTGAAGAACTAGTAGACCTAGAAAGAACTAGCTTTTTAATGGCTAGGTTTTTTTTAAGAAAACCTTCTGTTTATTAGTAAATAAAAATAGGAATATATTTATAGGAATAAATTTATAGGAATATGAAATGTCACCAAGTTCATAGATTTAGAGAAAAAACAATTGTCTTTCATACTTTTTTGTTAATGAAAGAGATTTTCCCAGCTAATTGCTCTTTTGCTTTCCTTGAGGAAAAAAGCTATTGCTTTTGGCTTTGTTTAAAGAAGGGGAAGTGAAAGGACAGGTAACATGGAAACGCGTGCAGTCTGTTTAAATTGCTACTTAAAATCAGTTTTGGGGGAGACTTCTCAATGTTTGAAGTGATCAAAAAGGAGAGGACACAAGGCCACTGCACCCTCTCGAAGCTGGCTGAGCTGCTGGTACCCCAGCACCTTTGGTGATGGCCACAGTGGGGGATCAAGTGCTGAGCCCATAATTGAGCATCTGGAGTTGAGTCAGTGCTCTCGATGACAGCAACACCTTGTGAGGCCATGCTGCCTGTGCTGGGGTGCATTTATTTGTTGTGTCTCCCTCCAACAGATGTGCAGGGAGAACCAGGCCTTGTGCAGAACTGAAGCAGGTGAAGGATGAGGTTAGTGACAGAGACAGCAAGTGTTTGTTTAAGTCACAGTAAGTTTGTGGCAGAGTGGGAACTGATCATCCATCTCTTAAATCATTGCCTCATGTTCTGGTTGGGCAGGCCCACCCTGAAGTGGTAGAAAACTTGATGAGCAACCACTACTGTGAGTGGGCTTTAGAAAGTGCTGCCTCACCTTGGAGTGCTCTTTGCCTTTAAGGATGGGAGCAGAGGAAGGCTCAAGCAACATCCACATGGAAATTTCACTTTTGGATGGTAAGTAGCTTTTCAGAGTTAAAATAAGCTCCAAATCACGTTTTTTTTCCCGGTCTTCACTTTGTGTTGAGAATTGTAGAGCAGTTTGACCTTCCAAGTGTGCTGGGCCTGCCCAGCAGTAGCTGTGCTGTCTTGGGATCCTTGCTGCCATCTGCTCCTCCTGAGGGCTGTGATGGTTGAGTGGGGCAGGGGCTTGGTGGGGCCCTTGGTGGGCTCCTGGGCTTTTTGTTGAGAGAGGGATAGTGAGCCTCTGCCTGGAGGTGCAGAGGAACTAGTCTGGGAGTTTCCTCTGGGAGGGAGGAGCAGGACCCTAGCTGGTAGGTGCACAGGAGTGTGGAGGCAGTGTTTCTGTCAGATGGGGGCCTGGCCTTCTGCCTGGTTCCTCAGGCAGTATTTTGTCTTACTGCATGGTGTGTTTGAGGTTGGTACAGGTGTCTGGGCTCAGAGAGTCAGCCTATCTCATCTTTCTGAAGGGGTTTTCAAACTGGAAGGAGGACTGGTTTAGACAAAAACTGTGTGGCCACTGCTGCTGGGACAGCAGAACTGGTAGCTCACTCCTCCAAGCCTGTGACTCTCCCCTGAGACCAGGCTGATCTTTAACTCAAGTGGTGTTGGCTTCTGTAGCAGAGAGAGCAGTATTTGGGATATGTTGTCTGGTGGTTTTTCTTATCTGATGAAGGTCACATACAAAATACTGCTAAGTTGGAGAGAAAGATACTGGCAGGTGTGTGTGGTTAGCACTTAGACATTATTTCTGCCCTTTTTTGGCTCTGTGCTGGAGCTTAGGCTCAGGTGTTGCTGCCTTGGCCATTAGCAGTGGTGAAGTCCTGGGAGGTGGTGTCTGCCAGCCCTGCATCAACAGGGAACGAGGGCAGAGACAGCCAGGATGCTTTGCTTGGTTGAAGAATGGCTGGGCACTGATCTCTGCTCTGGTTAAAGTGTAATGACTTCTTCCAAAGGAGCAGTTCTACAGCCAACAAGGTATGAAGTGCTGGTAGGCTGCAGGGTCACCCTGCAGAAGGTGTGGTACATCCAGGGTGGGTCTAGTCACAGGAGTCTGGCTGAGCTGGATGACTGCTGGCTGGGAATCGAGTTTTGAGAAATTAATTACAAGAGCTGGGGTAGGATAAATCAATCATGCAACTCTTCATTTGCCAAGACCAGAGGCCTTGTTCCATGGGGATTTGCAGAACTGGTGAGGAGAGATCTGTGGGCATGGGGTCAAGTGCTTCTCAGTGCAGGAACCCTCTCCTGTCCATTAAGCGGCTGTAACTTGGCTCCGGCCTCTCTGCCCTGCTCATTTTGTACAAGTATTAGTAACTTCCCATGCACTTCCCAGCCCTCCCAGCCCTTCTGCACCTTTCCATCTAGGTCTGTATGTGTGGAAATACAGCTTTGAAATTGGATGTAAGGAACAGGCAGGAACTGGATGTAAGGAACAGGTGTAGGGCATCTAGTTTGGGTGGTGGTTTTGGTGTGTGTGTGTGTTTTGGGGGGTTTTTTGTTGTTTTTTGTTTGTTTGGTTTTTTGGTTTTTTTGTTTTGTTTTTTTAAATTCCTTTTATGAGGATGCTCTATTTATGTTTTTTAATGATTTTGAAAGGAAGGCATCTCCCAAGTCAGCCTGCAAGGAGATAATCCACTTGTGGAGTGCTTGTGCAGTCCTGAGCTCAGATGATGCTGTGGCAGTCTGTGGTAGATCTGTTTGTGCAGGGCCTGGTGGGATCTTCACTGGCAGGTCTGGGGTGGTGGGACAGAGGTGTGGAAGGACAGCTCTGGAGCCATGCCCTGGGTAATTTAGCTGGGTATTGCTTTGCCAAGAGGATTTGCCTGGTCTATCTCAAGGTGGCAATGCCACTTTTCCCCATCACTGCTGGTAACTTCATGTGGGAGCTTGTGCTTGGCTGCTCTGGCCATTTTCTTCCACAGATATTTCCCTGTTGTATTCACTGTAGGAAAATTTCAGGGAGAGGGAGATAATCCAGCTATTTGGAAGGGAGGTGTGTGAAACCTACCATCCAGAACCCGAAACTGCCACCATCAAAACAACAGACAGAAGGGAGACAAGAGGGAGAGCAAGCATTTTTCAGAAAAGCTGTGCTGGTTTTGGCTTCAGCCAGCAGTATCTATCAGTTTGCATTGAAAGTAGTTCATTGTCAGTGAGAGCTGAGGATACCTGCCAGCTCTGCAAAACCTGCACTGCATTGTGCTTATGAAAGGCTGTGGTGACAGATTTGTCCCTTTGGTTGGGCTGGCCTCAGGCCTCTCAGATCTTCCCCTCTCTCACTTGCTGCTCACGAGCACCTTTATCTACATTGCACCAATGTGTTCTTGGGCCAACTGTCGTACATCAGATTTTGCACCAAAGTTCAGGGAGTTATCCCAGTTTTGCCCAGCTGAACATTATACCTAGGTATTTTTTTAATCCCCTTCTATTAATCTAAAGTTGACCACTGGCAGCCTCACCATGGATGAGCATTAGATATACTTAGACATAGGGCTATGATATACTCATGTTGAGTTACTACCATACACCAGCCTGATCCAGGAGGTTGTTCCATGACCTTCCCTTAGCAAGCCTCACGCCCTGATTTATCCACTCATCTTCCTCTCCTTTTTGTGGTTCTCCACTAGTCAAGGAGTAACAGATGCATCAGCTTGGATGCATTGACCTGGTCACTTTATGGCCAGGCTCATGGAATGACTCTCTGATCTCAGTGATGGGGACACAGGAGGTGTTTGTTTTTAAATCAGAAGCCTGGAGAGAAAGATGCTAAGTCTCCCACCCTCGTCCGGTGAAGCTTCTGGCTCACTGGGGTTCCCATGTCTTGATGCTGGAAATAAATGCAGTTGTCTGAGATCAGATGGGGAGCATTGGTGTGTTGTCTAGCATTATAGAGCAGTGTTCTTCCTGCTGAGGAGTGCAGGTCAGGATGTGTTCAGCTGCGTTTCTGAAGTGCCATGAGTTGTAGACTCCAGCCAGAGCCACCTGGAACAGTGTAAGGAGTTCATGAGTTCCCACGTGGAGATCTGGGTCACACACACAGCATTTGCAGAAGTTTGAGCAGCTTGATCGGTTCTTCTTTCCACTCTATTTCATTTTCGTAATTATAACAGATCAGCATTTTTGCTAGAGAGCCTGTTCTCACCAGGCTGCTGCCCAGACTTGGCAGGGACAGGAGCTCCCAGCAAACAGCCAGTGATGTGCTCTTGGTTCTTTAAAGAGAGGCAGGCTGTGGAATTGCACCGTCTTGTCTGATTTGTATTATGAAATGCAGTACAGGCACAAAGGCAGGGGAAAGTGACTGGTATACTTGTCCATGGGAATATCTCTGGGAAAAGAGAACAAATGAAGCTCTCTGGTGCTGGGTTACTGGAGTTGTGGAAAATAGATTGTGGTGATGTTCAGTCATTAAAAAAACAATTCACCCGTTTTGAAATGTGATACAGTATGTATGTAACTTTGGAAAAGCTCTTCCTTGGAGCACAGTTGTCACAGTCTTATCTTATTCTAAAGCCAGCAGATACAACATTAATAAGAAAAGTGTCTAACCTATATACTGCTCTGAACAAAATGGCAATGTAGCTAATGTCTTTATGTCTGCTGAAAAGAATGGAGAAAAAAAAAAAAAAAAAAAGGCTTTGACATGTTTGCTGTTAAAAAATCATCCAATTCTGAATAACTGCATTTTCAGAAAGAAAGCTGTTAGCTTTCATCTAATAACCTTTCCTATTTTTCCTCGGAAAGTAGAGTTTTGCTTATTCCTTGCTGTTCTCATAGCCCCTCTGTGGAATATCAGGTTCTTGCTCTACACACTGCTGGCTGTGATGTAGTGTATGTTGAAACCAGAGGATGGGGCCCTCATTTAGTGACATAAGGGCTCAGGTCCTACAGCTTCTGGCAGCTGATCAGAAGCTTGGGCTCAGCTCAAGTTTTGCCTTAGAAGAGGTGAATAAAGGATTGCAAGTACAGTCTAAAGTGAGAAGCCAAAAGTTGCAAAAAATTTTTGTGTACACTGAGAGTTTGTGATTGTTGCGTATGTCTTTTTGAAACTGTCCTGGGTGATGTCCCTGTTACTGGGTTCTGCAGTACTCCATGGTGGTGATGGTTCTGCCTTGTGCCAGCACATAAAGCAGGCAGAGATGCCTCCTGCATCCCACAGACTGAATCTGCCAAAACATGAGCCCCACTTTCTGGGTTGCCTTCTTCAAGGGCTGATAGGAGCAGAGCTTGTGCCCAGAGGGCAGGCACTGAGCTGCCTCCATCCGTGCCATGGAGAGCTGTTGCCAGCGAGTGAGGAAATGTGGACCCTATTTTAATTGTTGTAAAATGTCCTTGTTGGCAAGGTTAAAATCTTCACGTGTCCCTGTTCTCACAGGGAAATCCTTGGAAGACCAGAGCTTTGAAGAAGGCATCCCTTTCATCTACATGTCCTTATTTTCTTCTGCTCTGTTGAGCAGAAGTTTTGGAGTGGAGTTACCTACAGCAGGGTTTTTGGGGTGAGTGGCTATCAAGTCCTGCCATGGGACAGCTGGCCCTACTCAAACCTGGCAGCACCAGAGGAGAACTTGGGCTGGTGTAAGTCACAGCCAGGCCACCAGTTCAGCTGTGGACCGGTTCTGCTGCTGTTTGCACTGATTTGTGGGTAATGTGGCCTTTCTAAACACTTTTATTGCCAAATTAAGCTTTTCCGTTCCAAAGTCACCTCAGATGGCTTCTTTCTTCTTCTCTGCCCCTTGGAAAAGTGCAGTGTGAGAGAGGGCAGGGTGGTGGGTGGGAAGGGAGCAGGAGAGGTTCCTGTGGGGTCTCTAGGTTCTTGCGTGTTCTTCCTCCTGCCTTTCCTCCATGCAGCCATGCACAGCTGAGCATTGGCTGCTTGGAAAGCAGCTTGTGTGTGGAACTGAAACTGCTGTGCTCTCCTTACCAGAGCCTGTTTGTTATTGTGGGAGATGCCCAGTGCTGTGTTCTTGCCTGTGCTTCTTCTGTGAAACCCAGTCTGCTTCTGTCAGTGGTGGTTGTGTGTGGGTAACTTGCAGCTTAAGCTCTTCCTCTTGCTTACAGACTAAACAGCATTCTCCAAACTTTATAGAGAACAGCAGGTACCAGGGGCTTGAAGCTTCAGATGGTACTTAATTTTCCAAGCTAAACACATTGCTTAGAAAACAGGTGTGTTGGGTACCATGGCTGCCTGTGTAGCCATGGTTCTTTCCCCAGAGGTGCACAGGGCTCAGTCTAAAACTCTGCAGTGGGACTGACACATGAGGATGTGCTTTTGGCTGATTGGGCAGAGATGAGCTGTCCAGGGCTTGCCACCACTGTGCCAAGCCTATCCTGAAAATCTGCCAGCTGTTTTTGTTGACATTGCTGAAACAGTGTCACTTAGCAGCACCAAGGCCCAAGAGGGCAGTAAAGCAAGGAGAGAGTCAGAAATAATGAGACAAGGGAATGTGTTGCTTTTGGTGGGGTTGCCACTGTCGTGTTTCTTGTGCAGGTGTCACATCCCGCACTTACTTCTCAATAGTCCAGGCGCTGGCTACTTTCATCCTTTGATGGAGTTGAAGGTGTGCTGCGTCAGTCTCCTTGTTTTAGTGCTCTTTGCTACTTCCTTGCCTTCCAGAAAGGTATTCTTTTTTCATTTGATGGCCTAGGGAATACAGTTTGGGGGGGTTTCTTGGTATTTGCAACAGCAGTTGTGCAGCACTGAAACTGTGTTTGTAGCATGCAGCTGCTGTGCAGTCAGGTCTGGGTCTTGTTGGTGAGCAAGAGCAGTGAGGCTGGTGCTGCCAAAATGAGAAGTCATTGTGCTCGCACTCCCTGTTGGGAAAACAGCATGGTAAAGAGCACACTTGTCCCCCTGGGTCTGAAATGGTTAACTCCTGCTGGGCTGGGGTTTATCTGTCCTCAGTTTTATCTAAAGTATGTGCTTCTTGTGTTCATAGGTATTTCTCAGTGATTGGAAGTAGGGAGGGGGACTGGAGCGATGGGGAGGCCTGCTCTGGCCTCAGTGAGATGATGCCAGGTGGGACCATCACTGCAGTTGGACTTAATAGGAAACATTTTGAAAATTAATAGGGCTATACTCTCATGAAGTTGTTTCCATCAGTTCCTTGGTGAGCAGAACCTGAAGGATGCTGTAGGTTTCATGTTTATAAATGTGCACTCCTCATGTGCTGAGCTGCTGCCTGGCCTTGTGGTAGGCACATTCAGGAACCTTTCCACCCTTATCATTAGACTTGGGGACAAGATACTGAAATGGATCCCGATTGATCACTCCAGTGAAAATAACTGTTCAGGCTTTGATTACAAAATGTAATTTGAAAACAGTGATTGCTCCTGTGCTCACCCATGCCAACAGTGCAGGTTGCTGAGTGCTACCCTTGCAGGCCTCAGGAACCTCACTCTGCTGAGGCAGGGCTTTCCCACTCTGAAAAGTGTCACGGGTACTTAACAAGAGTGAAATGCCTGCAGAAGTAGTAAGTTGAGGGTTTGGGTTTTTTTGTTGTGTATGGTGGTTTGTTGGTATTTTGTTGTTCAGTTTTGTTATGTTTGGGGTTTTCTGTGTGTGTGTTTTTTTTTTAACCAAAACAGTGGCTGGTATTCCAGTTTTTTACTGATTGAAACTTACAACTTCCTGTGAAACCATAGCTGCTTTTCTGGTATGAGCCTTTGAAGCTGTGGAGGAAGGAGCCTGACTCCTGACTCTTGTATTTTAGGGACTAGCTGGGATGTGGAGCTGATGTCAGTGTACCTTTCCAGTGGGATTGGAAACACTGCTGTTTCTGAACCAAGGGACACTGGGTTTGAGATGCAGATGTTGTGGCTGCTTCAGGCATTCAGAACAGAATCAGGACTTGCCTTTCCTGACCCATCTCATGTATCTACTGCTCTTTTCCTTTAGGTTATGATGCCCTGAGCTATTCTGTGGAAAGTAATGGCAAATGGAGTGGGAGACAGCTACTGCAAGTGAACGAGGAGAACACAACCAACATCCCAGAGGATGAGGGGAAGCAGTACGTTAGAAATTGCACTGAACCAGGTAGGAATATGTGTTGTTTCTGGTTCCTCACTCTTACAGTTGGCTTTCTTACCTCCAGTTATCTGTGCTGGTACTGCCAAAAGTTTACGCTTGCTAATTTTTAAGTAAATAGATGTGATCCTTGTTTTCTTTGTACGTGTGCACCATATGGGTGTTCCAAACTGCTTGGGCAACTGGGGTCAAGACAAGGGACTGCTGTCAGCTGGAGTACAAGACAGTGTGTAGTATATTCTAATAGCCAAGTGGTGAGATCATAGAAGCTTGTCTTCTGTGGTTCTTGAAGAAACACGGTGTGTGGTTCTGTTGGTGAGATGTACATAGTGACAAAGTGTGCTAGTAGGAGTATTACCTGATAAACTAGTATCATTGTGTGTGTAGTACAAGTACTTCCACCAGCAGTGAACCCAAAGAAAGTCTTCTGCACTTTGAAGTTGGGTTAATCTGCTGGTGAGAAATAGGGCTCAGTTCATAACACAACTTTTTCCTCAGAGAGGGACCTTAGCAGCCCTCCCCCCCATCTCCATGACTCCTGCCTTTATGATTCCCGTAAGAACTTGTTGTCATTGAAACTGCTGCTCTGTCCTGTTTTGTTGAAGTTGGTTGTATATTCAGAAGCCTTGGGGGGAGGTGGGCACAAAAAAGGTTGACTGAATACTGTTTGGGTTTTTTTTTTCTCTGAGCTATCATGACATTATGGCAGAAATCATTTTGTAATAGCAATGATTAGAAGTAATGTAGAAAAGAAAGTAGAAGTAACAAAGCTGAGGTCCTGTGTGTTGTTTCATGGATTTCATTTGGGCCATTAGCATAGTGTAAATGTAATTCATTAATATTAGGCTGGGTGGCAGTCAGGAGTGTTTGAGTTGTTGTGGTTTGAAATTGGAGCAGGGCTCCATTGAAGTGTCTGAAAGTCCTCAGGGGACTGCAGGCCACCTGTACAATATTTCATTCTGCATGACAGCGAATTGAATTTTGATTCCAGAGCCTTTCAGGGCAGCAGGCACATCCCTCCTTGGCTGTGCAGCTGCTGGGTCAAGCTGGACAACCAAGACCTGAAGTAGGGCAGTAGTCAAGAAGTGCAAGAGTTCACCAAGACTGACTGCCTCTGCCTTCTCTAAGTGCTGGCTTGTACTGTGCTGCTCAAAGAAATTGAGGCAGTTTGGCTAAAACTGTGATGTTTCTGAGTATAATTCACACGTGGTGCATAACCTCACCCTTGGGGCATCTGTTGTTACTTGGGAATCAGCAGTTTAAACCTCTTTAGCATCCCCCCAGGACACACACTTACATGCATTTGGCCTTCAAGTGCTTCTCTTTCCCATTAGGTGAGTATTGGTAGGAAAATGCTGCCTGAAAAGACAGGTTGATTTTCCTGCTTACTTCCAAAATTACTTAGTGTAAACACCTACAACTAGGCAAAAGTGCATGTTTAAAAAAAGCATTTTCGCCTCATCTGTTGGGGAAGGGAAATAAAATGCCTCATTTTGAAGTGTTTTGTGGGTTTTTGCACCACTTGGCTTTCAAAGTCTGTTGGCAATAAACACATATTTACTTGGTACAGGAAAGATCTTTTTTCTTTGACTGCACATATATTTTCAGACTCATCTGGAAGCCTGGCATGACATTTGTGAACTGCTATTTTTATTTTATAATGGTTTATCCAGTGAGCTATCTAGTAACATTTTATCATCAAAACTGCTCAAAATGGTGAGGTTTTTGCTCACTCCTCCTTTGAAAATATACATTGTAGAAATATTAAAGGGGTGAAAGGGACCAAATCCAACCTAAAGATCTTGTGATTTTTAAATTTTTTTGTGTGTCCTTTTGTAGTTTTTCACTCTGAAGCTCTTGCAGTTGCAATTGCAGAACACTGCTTGTTCTGTCCTACGCAGCTCTGGTTCACTGAACCCCTGGGGAGTTTTCAGCCCCACAGTACCTGGAAATAAATGTTGCAAGGCTCAGTCTGGAGGATGTTGCTCTTGTACCAGGATAGCAGATAAGAAACTGTTTCATTTTGAAAATCTGTTGAGCAAAGGTGATGCAATGAAGACATGGCAACCTTTCTCCTAGCTTCCTAGCCCTGTCTGTGCAGGCAGAGGTGGTTGATGGTTGTGCAGGTCCTGCTCTGGGAATGACCTGCTTAAGAAGCTGGTGCTCAGCTGCGGGTAGCATGGGAGTAAAAGTGCACTCAACAAAAAAGGCAGGGAAGGTAGCAAGGTGTGCCAAATGGGTGAGATGAAGTGCTGCCTTCCAAAGAGGATGCCTGTCTTTGTAAGGCTGTTAGATTATTTTAGCTTAACTTTAGTTAGATTATTTGTTGCTGTGGGATCTGAGTACTTGATGGTGTGTTTTGGAATGTCAATTTAAATCTTAGTGCTATGTGAAAGAAGCTGAAAATATTCATCACTTGCACTGTCCTGCTGCTGCTATGTTTTATTGTGTTGAGTGCTTGTGGAGACAGAACAGCAGAAGATTCCACTTTACCTTCTAAAGAACCTCTGGTCTTTTGTTCCCTTATCTTCCAGTCCTGTAATCCTTTGAGCTTTAACTCATCCCTCTTGGATCCATAAAGTCTCTTTAAGGGAGTATCTTCCTGTCCTTTTCTCCTTGTGGTATCCATGTGAAGGTGTGTGGAGCTGGACATGGACAAAAAAATGGGACAGTTTATTGGCAGAAAGAGCTATATTGTGTAACTAAAATGCTTGCTAATTTGGGGCTAAGTTTGTCAGCTGGTTGTAGCTAATACTCTTGAGGCAATGTATCATTGAACCAACTAGTCCTGTTCAGAGCAGGACTCTACTGGAAGCCAGCAGAAAGGCTTAAGCTGGTTTAATGTTGAGCTTTGGGGTCAGGTCCATGTGCCACCAGATTCAGACCTAGGTGCGCCCTGGAGAAGTTCAGGGAAACTTGCTGTTAATTCAGGCTCGTTTTAACTGCTGTTATGAAGGTGTCAAGCTCATGGGCTGCATCGGGATGGGACTTAATGCATCTAGAAACTGGTGGTGGAGGCTGCTTGTCTGTGCTGTGAGGAGGTCCTGGTGCCACCCCTCATTAGGTCCTCACCAGACTGACATGTTTCTTCTGGCAAGCTGTCATCATGCTGCTCCCCAGTGTGACAGCTTCCCACGTGCTTGGTGGCTGTGCCTGCCTTGGAAAGGCTGCAAATAAAATAACAGCTCTGCTTAAGTGTGCTGTTTTAAAGTCATTATCAGTAATAGCAGGAAATATGTGATTACTAAAAGATCTTGGTATATTCATTTAGACCCTGAGGCACAAAAGTGTTTAATTTAAACATCCAAAGAAGTTTTTATGCAATTTTTTCTCACATTTCCTCCTCTTATTTCAAAGCAACTTTCTCTTTTATCTGTGTTTCTCCAATGAGTCACAGATTATGATAATATAATTTGTAGTGCTTGGCTATGAAGTAGGTAACTTCTCCAAACTCCTGGCTTGTCTGTTACAGAGTCTTTAGAGCCCTTTTTGTGTTGGACCACAAACCTTAACCCAAAAAACCCACCTGGTGTGAATTTGTGCTTTCTGGACTTGCTCCTGTTCCATGTTTCCTCCCCTCTGCTCTCTGTACCTGGTCAGGGAGGTGGTGGTACCACTATGGGTTTCTTGGTGAGCAGCTCAGTGACCAAGCTCTGCCTGGTCTGTGGCCTGGGCTGAGGGCTGAAGGAGAAGCAGCAGTACCAGGTGTCTGTGCTGGGAAGGAAGCCATCTTTGCACCCTCACAGACTTCTGCACATGCTCACCTTCAGGTGCTCTGGGTTGTATATTTGGGTGTAGAGGGTGGTGGTGCCTCCTTCACCTCCTATGTAACATGGACTTCTTGCATCTTGGCCTTTGTACCTGAAGATATACCAGCTTCTTCCCTTTTTAAGCATCCATCTGCTTTTTGCCTCTGTAATATGCAAGGAGTGGTATCTTTACAAGCCTAGACTTTGCTTTGGTGGGGTGGGCTTGTGGATGGGAAGTGGGAAGACATGGAAAACACAACTTGACTGGAATTCCTATGGAAAGGTGCTGGATATAGCTGCTGACAGAGTGAGTGAGACTGCTCTTGCTCCACCACTGCCCAGTTCAGGGTGCTTCTTCACAAGCAGATGTAATATGCTATGGGAAGAGTAATTTTTTTTTTTTCTTCTTTTTCTTCTCTTGTCTGAATCAAAAGGCAATAAATAATAATAATAAAAAAAAGGCTTCTTTCCCTCAAGCAAATTTTTTTTTCCTAGCAAAATGAAAAGGAAAACTTTTGTTTCATCCTAGCATGTTGCAAAACCTTGCTTTCGCTTGTGGAAACATTAGAAAAATAAATTACTGTAAGTTTAGTAACAAAATGTCCTCCAGGAATGTAAAAAAGACTCTTTCCTCTCTCAGCCATAACAGCTTCATGAATTTGACAGAAATTTGCTAGAACTTTCTGCTCCCACACACTGCTTCTGTCTGTTGATTGCTGTCTTCTGCCCACCCCCACAGCAAAGCAGCCGAGACACCAGTCAGGAGTGGGGTTCCTGCCCAGGGAAGGCTGGGGGGAACAGGGCTCAGCCAGCAGCCTCCCCTCAGCAGCATCTTCTGGGAGCCTGGGGTCTCCTGCTTTGGGGGTGGAGGTCACAAGTGATGCCCCAGCCTCTGATGGCTGCTGTGTTGCTCCTCATGCTGAGCAGCGTGTGGAGCTGTTAGAAAACTCAGGTGTTGGGGTTAAAACCTCAGAAACCAAAATCAAGCCCATGCTTGCTTCTTGCAGGTTTGGCTGCTGGCATGGGGTTGGGTTATCTTCTGCAGCCTGGGAGGAGAGGTGTTCTCTTGATGGGAACAAGAACTGAAGTGGCAGTGCTGTTGCCTGGCCCCAGAAGCTGAGGCTTCAAGGGTCAAGGCTCCGGGGCTGGCACCTGCCTTTTGACTAATGTTGCTTTTGCCTGTGCTGCATGACCTGTATCTCTGGCTGAGGGGAAAAAATGAGGCAAGTGTTGGGTTTGAAGAGTTTGTCCTTGCTGAGCCTGCCTGCTTGGTTCGTTAGAAATACTGCAAATGTTCTGCCTTTCCCTGTGTTTGCCACGGGCCATGTACAAATGCATAAAGCGTGGGCTGTCACAGTGTTGATCTGGAAATGGGTATGCCCAGCTCACTCACCTGTAATTTTTAATTTTTTTTTTTATTTTTTTTTTTTTTGTGTGTGTGTCTATGTTTGTTTTTCTTGGCAGCAGGAGTGTGTTTCTGGAGCCAAGTTCAGATTCAGGTGAAACTGGGTCAGCAGAGACATGCACATCATGTCCCTGCTATTTCCAAGCCTCCCATCCTGTGTCTCGAGTAGGAGAGGCCTTCTTGGACACGAAGAAAAGTACAGTTTGATTTGGGATGCAGATATTCTCATCAGCTTGTGTCAGAGAAGTTGACCTGTGGAAGTTATCATACCCATTTGATGATTCTAAGTTGTACAAAGCTGCAGGGGGACTTAAAATTATAATTTGCAGATGGTGGGAAGTATTCTGCTGTTTGTTTTTTCATGCAGTTATTTTGGGGTGGGTTTTTTTGAGGGTATTCTCCACCTGTCTGGCCCTTGGAATGATTTCTTGGGCTCTTGCAATTTTCTGCAAATTTTCTGATAATGTCTTTATCTTCTCTCAGTGGAGTCAGATTTTTATTTTTGTGTGTGTGTGTCTTGCAGTGAAGCAGAATGAGAAAATACTTTTGTGACTGGGAAAACATTTACTCTTTTACTGGTGGCAGTTGCAGTGTCTGTCTGCTACCAAACAGGTGGCACTGGGGAGAAATTGCAGGGACCAGCAGAACCTTGAACCTGGTAGGGAATGGTTATGCCAAGGAATGTGTGTAACAGGAAGGAGCTGTTTGCCACGGTGAGAGCTGGGGAAGGGAGAGAAAAATCCAGCATCTTCTTCCCCCTTCAGGAGGAGGAGGGTTCAGGTCACCTCAGCTGCTGGGAGCTGCTGCTGGGTGAGGTGGGTGCGTGCTGGGTTTGGTTTTGGGTGCTGTGCTTGGCAGGGCCTTGGTTTGTGTGACTGCAAGGCCACTCTTTGTGATCAGAGGTGGTCATAGTGCTGCCTTTAGGGCTTTCATTGATCTCGATGGGCAGCAGCCCCAGAGCTGCAGGGTTACACTGTGTGTACCTGGACCAAACACCCCAGGGGAAGCTTGGAACAATTGCTTTTTGCTGAGTACTTGCAAACTCTGAAATGATCTCCAAAATTATGTACTTCTCTGGAAAACTGGGCCCTCTGTGCACATGAAGGAGGCCAGTAGCATTCTTTTTTGCTGAAATTTTGCCAGTGTTCCCACATGATGATGCGTGTGACTTCAGGAGCTGAAGCTTTAGGGGGGAAAAAATGACACAAGCTCTGTGATTAAAATTAAGAGGTGGCAGTGCTATTTCCGAGTTTATCCTCAGTGTGTTCTCTTGCATTTATGAAACAAAAGAATTAGAAAAGGGAGGGGAGCTGAGTGGCAGAACAACAAAGGGAAACCCAAGTCCCAAAACCAGCAGTTTGTGGGCCGAGGAGAGGCAGTGAACTGCTGTGAGCCCATAGTGCCCTCATCAGCAAGCTGCTAGGTTTTGTTGTTTTTTTTTTTTTTGCAGAATACATCATTGCATATGTATCAAACATGTAATTAAACCAGTACTTGTTCTAATAGAAAAGAATCTCATTAGACCCAGTGGCTCCTGGCTTATGAGTACTTAGCCTCCAGCCCTCAGCATTGCAACATGGCCAAGATGTGCACCAGTACTCTGCAAAAATCTCACCTACTGGGACTCGTTTGCCTAATTTGTGATACTTGTGATTAGCATATTCCCATTGTAGTTGTTTCTGATGGAAATTACTCCATTGTCATATGCTAGCTATGCAATAAAGGCCTTGCAGAGTGTTTATGGAAGACTTGTATGTCATGTTGGATATTGAGCAAAGGATGCCAAAGGACAATTGACTGTTGTTACACAAGAAGCATGTTAATAATCGTGAGAAATGTTGGCAAGGAAAAAAAGAAAGGAATAATCCTGTAGGGAACAAGGAACAGATCTTATGCTGTACACCTAGTGCTATTGAAGACACAGGAGGACATCATTTGAGAACAAATTAGAAGAGCAACTGTAGCTTGGTAGCATGGTAGTTCTTCCTAATATCCCATTTATCAAATTGGTGGTCTGCATTAGGCTGAAAATGCACTTTGCTGACAAAACCTGAAATAGGGAGTGGTGCACATGGAATTGTCAGCCAGGGGAATTTAGTCCAAGTGGTAAAGAGTACACAGCTGCAGTACCCCCATAAGGTCCCCATCTGATACCTTGAAGAGGTCTTTTGGTGCAGATTATTCCTTGCTACTTCAAGCCCTTGTTCCCCTTCCTGTTCATGCATGGAAGCACCTACAGCCAAGTGGGTTTGCCAAAATCCAGACCTTAACCTATAGTATTTCAGTGTCTTGCTAACAATAGGCTCCTTAATTATTTAGTTTTCCAAGCAGAGTACAAGGGTTTCGGAGAGGTACTCAGCTTAAAACTGGGCCATCTAAGATGGGCATCAATAGAGCTGCAGGCTCTGATCTCTCTTCTCTGATCTCTCTCCTTGTCTTTGTTTGGACTGTAATGAAATGCCCTGCGAGCAACCATTTAATTAAACTTGTTCTCTAATCCAGCAGCCTTTGGCTGGTGCTAAATGTGAAGTACTAGATGTGAAATACTGACCCTGATGCTTCCAGTCATGACAAGAAATCTTTGCCTCATATATACTTTTACTAAAGCTCCTGTCAGGCCAGGGACTTGATCATGTCCACTATGAGCTTGTGGCATTCCAGTCTTACTTGATGGAGTGATCCAGATTAAAACAAATGGGTTTTTAAGAAGAAAGGAAATACGAGGTGGAGCACAGCTGTTTTGCAATGGAATTCGGATACTTTCTGGGAGATCAGATCAGATGTGTTGCATTCGCGCACATAACTTCATGGGTGACAGACACATTTTTTCAGTTACATCATCTTTAAAGGAGCTACCAACTTTATCTCTGGAAAAAAAACTACAGGTAACAGGTATCAACAGTCTTCAGTACAAAGAGTGGGGGAAATATTTTCATAAGTACATCATCAACCAGTTACTATAGTTATATAGAAAACTATGTATGTGTTTGGAGTAACAGCGATTTAGAGGGGGAACCCTATGTAAATTTGTAGGACTTCCTCTCCTCCTCTCTGAAATGACTTGGAAATTTTCAGAAATTTTCAGTTTTGCTTTTTGGGCTTTTTTGGTTGATCAGGTTTTTAGGTTTTTATGTTCTTGCTGTCTAGGGGAATGATAGCTTGCTTCTTGAAACTTTCAGCAAACCTGGGTTATTCCTGTGCTTATTGTATGTTGTGGAAAAAGCAGCAGAGGGGTTTGAAATCCTGAAGAGGGATGGTTGCTTCCAAATCTTCACATTTAGAAGGTGTTAAAAAGCAGAACAGGACTTCAGACATGAATAAATATCATGTTGTACCTTTCTGAATTGGGTTTTACTTCTCTAATGCCTGGGGATGCCAGGCTGCTGCAGGGCATCCTTGAGTAATCTGAGAAGTCCTCCATGAAGCACAAGACCCGAATTGCTAAGAAGGAGGTAAAAAAAGATTATCAAGCCAGACATACTGATTTCTCTGGGAAGAAAATGTATTTGGATTGCTATATGCTGAGCCTGGAAAGCAGGAGGATTGTAGGTTTTTGTGTTGGCGGTTGGGAAGACCCATTGTGGTCCTCTTGCTTGATGATGCTTGTTGATGCCAGCATCCTCAGTGCCTCTCGTCCTGCCAGTCCCCTGGATGAAGATGGGCAGCCCTCTCCCTGCTGGAGGGGTCTGTGGAAGGAAGCAGCAGACAGAGGTGCTCAGGGTGGGCGTTTCCTCCTCCCAGTGCTGGGGGGGGCTGCAGGGAGGGTGGGTTTGGGTCCCCTGCATGCTGCAGCAGTGAGACAGCTGACTGCCTGGCAGTGTGGGACATGGCTGGGCACACCCTTGCCATGCTCTTGCTGGGCTCTGCTGATGAAAAAGGGGGATCTAGGGAGCTATTATCAGTTAAAAATCTGTAAATTGGAAGCGATTGTGTTCACCATGCTTTTTGGACCACCTTTCTGATAAAGCCCAGTGACTGATGCCTACACAGCAGATGCAAGCTGCTGGATGCAGCACAGCCTTGGGGCATTGGTGAGGTATGAGTGGCTCGCAGATGTAAAAAAAATAAATGTGTACCAGATGTAGATGCTCTAGATTGGCCAGATACCAGAGTAATTTGGGTTTTTTTCTTTTTCTTTTTGCATACCTGAATTATTCTTCTGCCATGGTAAATACAAATTGTCCACTTAAGCATTTAAAAATATATTGCTGCATTTTTGTAAAATGTCATCATTCTCTCCAGCAACCTATTTCCACCAGACTTCTATTTTGTGAGCATAATGCCTGCAACATTTTATTATGCTGCTGGTTTCTCCCAGAGTGATGACAGCTGGATTTTAAAACTATTCTGGATCTCAGAACAGATGTAAGTTCTCTCAGGGCTGCAGAAGTCTGCAAGCCATGACTGTGCTGTAGGACAAACAGATTTTGGGAGCAGGACTTGTGAATAATTTATGTTTCCTGTCTCTTGACAGTAGAGAGGTTAAGTTGTTCACCTGTGAACAGACTCTGGGCAGATCCTTAGATGATGTAAGACCAACAGGCTGTGCTGGACTTAGCTGGCTTACAGCAAAAGATGGTTTGGCCCATGATGAGGTGATGTTTTCAGCATTCATGTTTGCAGGTAGGACAGATCCAAGTCCCTTGAGCAAAACTGGAACAAGGAGGGTTTTCTCTAGGACCCCAACAGGTATTCACCACTGCTGCCACAACATTTCTTGCTTCCTAAAGCAGAAAAGGGTCACAGCAGCAGCATCTCAGCTCTGGGATGTGGTGATGCCCCCGGGCTTTGCCATCGTTGGGTTTTGTGTGCAACCAGCCCATCCTCTGGGAAACATCAGGGAGGCCTGGGATGGAAGTAGACATCTAGTCCTAGCTGGAGCAGGTTCTCTAGCTCAGACGATCTTGTGTAAAATTATGCTGTTTTAAGAGCAACTTTAGAGGGTGTGCACTGAAATATAAAATGTTTTACCTTCTCAGGTTTTCTGGGGTTCTGCATAGCTTGGGGGATTTGGGAAGTGTGACAGGGGTGGGAAGCATTGCCTTTTATGTCTATTGTAAAATCAGGAATAGAAAGCCTCAGTGGTCTATGATGGCAGACTGAAATTCTGTGTGGGTGTAATTCCCATCTCCTAGGCCAGGCTCTGCTGCAGCTCTTCCCCATGCAGGCAGCGTGCCTGGGCTGCACCTGAACCCCAGGCAACCCTCTAGCAGAGATGGAGACTCACAGCTTTCTGACCTGGCCCAGAGCCAGTCCAGCTGCAAATGCCCACTAATATTTAATCACTATTGTGCAGCCTTCCTCAGTATAAATACATAAATTGTGTTCTATTTTAAAGTCTCTTTGCTTCAGGAAGGGTAGGGGGAGTAAGCTTGATAAGGAAGAAAGTCAGGGCAAGTGGTTATCAGCCCATGCTTTGGTGTGTCCATATTTTACTGATACAGTGAATGTGTAAATGAGGGTCTTGAGCCTTAATCTAAATATCAGTGCCTTCAAGGGTGAAAGCTGATGTACCTCTGAACTCTGTCCCAGGACAAGTCTCTCTTGAGCTTCTGGATTAAATTTGTTATTTTTGAGCTATTACTGTAAAAGAAGAAAAGTAACATCTGGCTCCATGTTGTGAACTGGATTTTTGTTGCTTGTTTGTAAATTTTTGCCAGTAGTAAGCATTTAAAAATAAGAGTTCCAGATTTTCCACTGTTGTAAATTATAACTAGCTCCATTGACTTCATGGAGTTTACTCTAGTTTTAAATGACTGAGAATCTAATATGACATCCCAAGTCAAGATTTAATACAGCCAGGATGGAGTCTTTATCATCTGTTATTTGCATTTTAAGCAGTGCTTAATTGTATAGTTTTTATACACAGGCATGTGCATAAACTCACTTGTGCATGCACAGAGTAATGGTTTAACATATTAGTGCTGAAGCAGTTTAATTCACTGCACAGCACCGGGTGAAGTAAAAGTATTTCATTAAAATGGATTTTTTTTTTTTCATGGACTGCATAAAGATTTTTCCAGATTTGGTATTGGTTACCCAGGTGTGCAAGTTCTTTGTTATTTCCTTGCTGTCCCTGCTAGAACTGGGCAAGAGGAATCATTTTTCTCTGTGGAAGCTGGGGCAGAAGTGTGAGTGGCTTGGTGCTGGTGGTGAGTGGCAGGTGGTAAGGTGGAGACCTCCTGCTAGGGTTCTCCAGTAACATTTGTACTCATGAAGGGATCAGAATGCTTCGTGCCAGGTGTGATAAAACCACACAGCAAGAGAAATCTTCTGTGCTCGAGTGGGACTAAGATGGGACAGAGGTGATATGTCTGGTACCCCGGGCTGGCTGGACAGGCAGGGAGAGCAACTGGGTTCTGCTCCCCAAATCAACACTGTTCTGCCCCACCACCCTGCCCCAGAGAGGTGACAGCAGTGTTCCTGGCTCAGCGCCCTTCCTCCTCTGCCACACAAATTGTGTGTGGGGGCACCCGGCACTGCTCATGTGCTTGGTGAGCTAACATCCCAAACACAGAGCTATCTGTGAAGGCAGGGCATGCTCTGGGCAAAACCAAATACTCCTAAAAAAGGATGCCATCTGCCTTGACCTTTCAAACAGGTAGACATCCCTGCTTTCCAAAGTCACTGCTTTGATGTGGTGCTGGCTGCCGTTTGCAGCATGGAAAGCCTCTTGTGCCTTGTGTTTGCTCATTCACAGTTAGTGGGAGGTTTTTACATTTGTTTCTTTTCCATCCCAAATTTCAGGGTTTTAGGATACTGTCAAATAACCTAAACTTTCAAGATAGTGTCAAATACGGAAGTCCAAAAGATACTAGTGCTTCTGTGAAAACAGCAGCAGTTCTGGGGGGAGCCCTTGATGAGCTGCCCAGCTGCTGCTGTCAGGTCCAGCCTGCTCCTGCCTGCCCAGCTTGTCACTGTGCTGGTGGCCCAATGTGAGTGGCCCAGCAGTTGTGCAGGTTTCTGTCCCCGCCAGCAGCCTAAGGAGCAGCAGGCATCCTGCACCCAGAGGCATGGGCTGGATGAGGAATCACTGGGAAATGTAGAGGTTGTTTGGGCAGCAGTGGTTGTACATCTCCGTTGGAGGGGGGAGAGGCTTTGAAACATGCCCTTTTATTGATTTTATTCATGTACACATATGCACAGATAAAGAGAGAGATGAGGTAAAAAATGAGAAGCAGTGACCAGTATATTTGTAACTGGAGACAATCCTGATGATTGTCAGCACCCTGATGAATAGAGAAGCAGCATTAACCCAGGCTCCTGGTGATGGACAGGTGGGTGCTGAAGGGCTGAATGACCGCATCTAATTAGCAGTCATTAACAGTCAGAAGAAACTGACTGTAGAGTTAGCTCCTGCACTGTTAACTGTGGCTTCCAGGTGACCTGTGTGCTGTGCTGTGCTGCTCTGTCCTGCAGCCTGGCAGGCTGTCCCTGCCCCAGCCAAGTGACATTACCTGCTCAAGCACCCTTGTGATTACCCACCACACCAGCTTCATATGGCCAAAGGCTGTTATTAGTCATGAGCAAGAGGTGCTGCTGCCTATCTCCTAATTGATGGGAGAAGTAGAGGGAAGGAGGAGGTGATAATTGTTTTGTGTTAAATCAGGGCTAATTACTGCTATAGAATTGCACTAGAAAACAAAGTAGCAATTAATTATTCATTGTCAAAACTGGGATGGGGATGGCAGAGTCATGGTTCAGGGCATCGTTTGGGCTGAGTTATGGGAGGGTGGACAAGGAGCAAGCCTTCCCCTCTAGGTGCTGGGAGCCTGTGTACTGCACGGATGGTCCCACAGCAGGATGTTGTTTTGGGGTCTGGCGGAGCAGCTGCCAGCAGAAACTAAACCTATTGCTCCATAAAACATGGCTGCATGCCAAGTGCCTCAGGGCATCCCTGCCTGTGTTGGTGGTAAGATGTGGCCTTATCCATGTGACACAACTGGGTCAGCATGTCTGAAGAAGGGCCCTGCCATGGGAAGAGGGGGGCTGGTCAGGCTACAGGTCCATCTGGCACTGTCTTCTGGCTCTGTGTGTCCAGTGACACCTTCACAGGGAGAAACGCGAGGGAAGTGAGAGATGTTTTTACTGCTGGGATTTTGGGCTGATGGACTGAGTGATGCTCCCCAAGCATAGTCCCACATCTCCCAGTAATCTGTGGGATGAAGAGTCAGTGACTGGTTTCTTTGTAGGTTAAATAACTCTCCACGCTTTATTTTCTCCAAGAAGTTGAGTGCTTTCTGAGCACTCAAGGCTCTGTGTGAGCCTTTGGCATCTGCAGCCAGAGCTTCTCTGCTGAGCTGTGCCTGTTGTGAGGATGTCTCACTGACAGAGGAAAAGGGAAGGAACAAACACAGATTTGCTGCATGGAGGCATCAGCTAGCAGAGAAGGTCTCACCCAGCAACCAGGAGGACTCTTTAAAGGATGTCCTCTAGGGCAGTTTGCTGCAAGAACCTTTGGTGAGGTTGGATGCAGCAGCTTTGTTGCCATAGCAACTGTTAGGGATGTCATGGGAACTGCTGGCATCCCTGGACCAATAGGTATGGGAGAGAGGTGGAAATGAGTGTGATTTCAAGGTCAGGCAATACATAGTAAGCCAGGGTCACTTCTGGCATACTTTGGTGTGCCCTCAGCCTGGGCACTGGGATCCAGAGTGATGGACACCCATCACTGAGCTCTCCCCTGGGAGGTCAGGGTGGTGCTTTCACAGATTTATTGGAGCCTCCCATGGCACTGCCCAGGTGAGGTTCAGGAATCCCTTCTGGTGCTCATGTCCCCTGTGTCAGATGGGATAATGAGGGAGGTTTGCCTCCATTCCTCTCATAGCACACTGAAACAAGGTCCTGAGGGTTGTGCCCTGGCAACACCGGGGGCTGCCTGGGCTCCAGCAGCCCCCCCAGAGCTGAGGAGTAGGAAAGGCTTCAGTGAGGAGAGCAGTGGATGAGGGAGTGCAAATGAATGCTAGCACATAAACGATGTCTTAAAGCAAGATAGTTGAATACCTACTGAGTCTGAGGCTCCTGTGGGTAGTGCTAAGCCTTCCTCTTTCTCCTGTCCCCTTCCCAGTAACCAGGATTACAGATTTAATAAGGATGCAGGAGCTGACAAATTCTTGGACTGGACAATGGAAAGTTCCCTGGCCACTGCTGTTCATGTGCTGGGGAGAAGCAGCAATGGGGAAATCAAGCTGTTCATGCAGCCTCCATGCTTGAATTCATTTTATGTTCTGCTTGCACTTGGGTTCCTCCTTTTGACATATCTTTCCCTGTTCCCTAATTATTTATTTATTAAAAAAGTAATTCCAAGCAGAGCTTCTGTTAAAAGCCAGCACATCACCTGCTCTGCCTCTGCTGCATCCATGCTGAATGCATTTGGACTGAATCACAGTCTCCTGGGAGAGACTTGCAGGGATATTTATCTTATTCACAGTATAAGTTTACTAAAGAGGGTAGCACGCAGGAAGGTGAGAAAGGGCCTGGAAATCCATAGCTGAGTTACATGTGTGTGTCATGACTAACAGTCTGCTGTAACAGGTTTCCTTGGAGCTGTTTGGTGGTGTTCAGGGTTGTCTGGAGGAGGCCTTAGTGCACGGGCATGCCTGTGTCCTGTTCCTGAGCAGACGTGCAGGCAGATTGGGTGCCCAGGTCTTGTTTCCGCTAAAGAGCAAATTGAGCTGTGTTGCCCTGCGAGTGACAGTGTCATTAAAGACAGGATTGACCTTTCCCTGTCAATTTTTTCCTTCTAGGAAATTCCCTGTTGTTTAGAGTCTATAAATCAGGATCAGATGGCCTTTTAAGGCACTGTGCTGCCACTCAGTGTTCCCCATCCTATTTTGATTTTTGCAGATCCGTGACACATTCTCGGTGGAGGTGTGGACTTGTCTACAGCAAATTCAGCTGAAAGAAGAAAGCAGACTGGCTTTGCTTTTGCTCCCATTCTCAGCCCTACCAGAGCAGGCTGTGTTCCCCAAGACCCCTCCAACCAGCAAGACCACAAGTTGCTGGTTGCTCTGCCACCAAGCTCTGGTGGCATCCTGGTGACAAAGTGGGTGCTGCAAACCCCCCTCAAACTTTGGCCAGCAGAGCAGTGGTAGGGTTAAAGCAAGGTCAGTTGCCCGATTTCAGACAGAAATTTGCCAGCAGATCAGGCTTATTTTGTTGTCTTAATTCTGCTCCCACAAGACTAGTGGAAGGAACATGCCACGTGTAGTTTATCTGTAAAACTCTGATAAATAGGTGAACTTTAAAGTGATGCTGCTGTGAGCAATTAGATGCATGGAAAACTGGAACAAGTAAAAATTTTGTGCTTGGTGCTTTGAAGGTATTAGGCTCAAATTTGTCACTCTGTGTTGATTGCTACTTAGGTGCTGTAAATTGCAGAAGAGGGTGGATATATGGCCAGGGTTCTGTGCCATGTGTGTTGATCTTGAGAAGGAAGTGGGAGGCTGAGGAATGGTTCAGGTGTGTGTGACACACTTTACTGCATGATAGCAGGGTCTGGGGTGCTCAGGTCTGTAAAAATGAGGCCAACTGAGATTCAGGGTAAAGAGAAACTAATTGGAAGGTGGAACCTGCTTCCTGCAGGTCCTGCACACTGGTTGAGTTACCCAGCCTCAGATGGGGTTGTCAGTGCAATTTCGTCCTTATTCCTTGACATGCTCACTGGCAGGCACAGCCCTGGTGCTCTGACTTGCATCGCTGACCCAGGCAAACAAACATACCAGGGTGTTGTGTAAATGTCTGTAAACTGTTTCTCCAGGGGTGAAAATACTTAAAAGCCTGTAAAAAGAACAAATAAATTAAAAAAAAAAATAATACCATTTTGCTAGCAAAACTCACCTGAATTTTAAACAAATGAAATTTGTCTGTTTTTCAACTTTTGGATGAAAATACTTGAAATCCTAAAGATCCCAGCCTGGTATAATTTGATTTGATTTGTTGGTTTGGTTTGGTTTTTTTGGTTTTTTTACCTTTGGATCACCAAAAATTATCATTTAACTTGTAGTCTAAGTAAACTTTTCCAGTATTTGGGCATGTCAGCGAAGCAACAGGACCAGGGCTTTACTGTTTAGTCAAGATCCCTGGATCTCCCAGCTCAGCCCATTGGCTACAACTAACAGCTTTGGAGAGGAGCATTAAATCCTGAGCAATTAAATGTATCAGCAAAGTGGGTGTTTGTGTTTTTTTTCTTCTTTTGTGACATACTTTGCCAGCTGTTGTTTATGGAAAAAAAATTCTAAATCCTTTTTATGAGGACTGTTTTTAGGTTTCTTTGTGTTTGGGGCTGAATTATACATAATGCATTAGCATGGGAAGGGAAAATATTTGTTTGCCAGCATGAATATTAAGTAGGAGTCAGTGGAAGTGTATATGGATTGTTTAGCCAGAGATCCAGAAGAATGTTTTCAGTGTTAGAAATCGTACAAAAATTAAATTTTGAGGGAACAATAAGGCCAAACGGCCTTCAAATCGCTTCTTGAGTTGCACTTAAGAGTATATTTAAACTTGGTAAGTGTCCAAGCAGCTGACACCTGAAGAAGACAGACTGCTTTGTGACATGCTGAAACACCTCCAGGAGGCTGAGCTTGGTGTGGGCCATGGGTTACTCTGGCCATTCCCTCTGGTGATGCCCTCAGCTCCCTGGTGGTAGAAGTCTGGCTGCTGGAGCCAGGGTGACTCCTCTCAGGCCAGTCTCTCTGCACTGTGCTTGAAGACTTCCGAAGTTCCATCTCTTTTTCCTGGAGTATCAGGACTAACAGCAGTCTGATGGAGCTGGTCTCATGGAGCACAAAGAAATAAAGGAAATGTTTTGTAACTGGGCTGATTGAATTTGGAAGAAACTGAGGAGGAGTGAGTTTTCTTTGCTTAAGTTTGCTGAATGATACTTTTTTTATAAAGCAGTGTTCTGAGAAATACATGGTTCTTTATGCCATTCCCTTTTTGCTGGAAATGAAAGAATTTTGATTAGAGCTCTTGGTAAGCTGCATGTGACTGTTCTGTAGAGGGCATGCCATAGGAATAATGCTGCTACAGAAGGAGGCCTCAGGCTTGTAGAAGTTAATTATATTGCTTGCTGATTGCAACAGAAATACCACCAAATGATAGTTTATGGGAGCTAGGCTATCTTAGGAACAAATGGTGCAAGTGGGTTGGAGCATTGCAAAAAATAAACAATGCTGGGTAAAATAGAGTCTTCGTGGTTCAGAAAATCAGCTTTGAAACAGTGGCTGTCAAGAAGTGATTTTTCCTTGGGAGCTGGCTGCTTTGCTAGCAAAGTTCATGTTTGCTTTGGGAAAGGAGCAAGCATGGGAATTCCTCCTTGTTGCTGGGACTGAGCCCAGCTGGGAGGGGATGTGTGCTCTCTGGAGCTGACCAGGACAATGTGGTGGAGGGAGAAGATGCCCAAATATTATCTGTTCTTAAAATGGAGCTGCATAAACTCTGGGTCACTTTCAGGAGCAGGAGACAGGCTCCTGGGTACCTTGTGTTCCAAAAGCTACCTTTTCACCGCAGCCTGAAGTTGACAAAGTTTCATTATTTAAGAAAACACAATGATGTTTCTCCACAAATGCCTAGGAACAAATAAGACCAGAACCTCAGGAGTTGGCTGGAAGTTGTATTCCATTCAAATTCATGTTACAACTACCAGCAAACAAACCAAGCTGGGAAACCTGCAAGCTGTGTTTCAACATGATAGGTATGAAATGCACATGAGTTGCAAACCTTCCCAAGCAGAATTGCTGTGGAAATGAGGGCTGTCCTTCAGCAGCTGCAGAGCAATGCAGCATCCCATTCCCTGGAAATTCTGTGGGAACACAGGCAGTAAACAGTGATAAATAGAGGGTGGCAAAGCTGGAGAGCTTTCAAGGCTCTGGGGCTCTGCTGGCACACTAGCAACAAAAGGCCATGGGTCCTCTGGAGGGTCAGCTCCCACAGGGCTGCCTACCATACAGGAGGTGGCTGCTAAGGATGTCCCCGTTGTGTTTGGGGGTGCTTGGCCACTTCATTTCCAGACAGGTTGCTTGAGGTCATTGCTGTTGGCCATTTTGTCTCTGAGTGTGTCCTTGCTTGTCCTGTTAGGAATAGCTGCAGGGCTGCTCTTGGTCCAGCAGAGAGCATGGGGTAGAAAACAAAGCTAAAACACCTTGGGCTCTTTTTCCCGGTGGAAAGTAGAGATTATTTTTCAGTTCCTTGAGGATTCAAGTGAATCATGTCTGGTTGGCAGGAAGCACATGGCCAAAGCAGCAAGCCCTAGGTCCAGAAGGGCTCTTGATTGTGCCTCCAGAAAGCATTACTCAGTCAACAGCATGTCCTGAAATAGTAATGTTTTGATAATGTTTTGGGGGTAACTAAGCTGGGACATGTGCATAACTATTAAAATCATGAATACCAAAAAAGGGAATCCATGCTAAGCTTAAAAATAAGGACTTGTGGTTTAATTTGAATAAATGTTGCCATTGTAATTCCGTTTTGTTGCATTCTGCTATAGGCATTTTGGCAGCAGTTTCATGGGAGACAAGAAAACAGCAGTCCTTTTTCATCAGATTGTTTCTTCAAGCCTTTTTCAGACTATTCTTAGTTTTGCCAAAGTGTTAGTGATGCATTCTTAAAAAATTGCTCTTGGGCTCTCCAGCGCTCCCAGTGGAAACTGCTCTGGAGAGTGAATATGACAGAGGACAGGCCAGATCTGCCCCATTTCCCTGCAAAGGGTTATCAGCCACTCGTCAGGCTGCTGTGGGATGGTGCCTGCCACCAGATGATACTCTGGATGATGTTCCGGCAGCTGAGCCCCGCTAACAGCAGCCCAGCTCTGCAGGTGTTGCTGGGAGTCCCTGTGGGTGCTTGCACATTGTCCCCTGTCAGCTGAACAGAGTCATTTTGTTTCAGTCCCTTGGCAGTTGTTGGTGGAGAAGAACTGCATGTCAGATGCTGTCAGGGCCACTCTACCTGGCTGGTAGCATCTGACAGCTGGGACACCCTGATCTGGCCCTGTGTGTGCAGCATCCTCCCTATGTTCTGTTCTGCTCCCTTGCTGAGGGGTCCCACTTCTCCTCTGCTGGTCCCACAGGAGCTGTTCTCACCCCCCGAGGTGGAGCTGTCAAACAACAGCATGCAGTTGTTTGGGAGAAAAAACAGGTACAAGTTCTGGCCATTTGTGTCTCAGTAGATGTAATTTTTATAACCTACAGCAAAGCCATAAGTAAATGGGGTGGTCTTTGAACTTAGGGCTGAGCTCAACACTCCCAGGGGCTTCTTTTACATGCGCGTACCAACCCAGACAGATCATTTCACCTATCTGAGCATCCAAAATTGGTTTACACAATTGGACACACCCCTTACGTAAGGGTGTGTCATAAATGCCCTAGAAGGAGAGGATGATTAAAAATGCAGAGCCCTTTAACAGGAGATATATCTCCATTTCTTTGAGGGAAACAAAGCCACAAGGGCATTCCCTTTGCTTGGATTTTAAAATTAACCCAGAGTTTAATTTGTTGCATTCATTTTCGTTCATCAGCCTAGGGGAGGGTGAGCACAGGTGGAGATACGTCAGAAAATTAAGCTTTACCCCTTAGGGAAAAAAAAAAAAAAGGCAAAGCCTTACAGCTGCTGTTATGCAGGAATTTTAAGGTTGGTTGAGAGTGCAGGGAGGGGGGAAGGGGATTTCGAAGCCAGTAGATTTATTCTTTTTATTTGTTTTCAGGTTTGGGAAACATTTTCAAGCACCCAGGCTGCGTACTTTGTGGGATTTCCCGTGGGTGGAGAAGTCTCTCAGGTTCCTTTGCTCTGCAAAGGGGCTGGGTCAGAGGCTCAGTCCTTGAGTGAGCTGGGGGTATCCCAGTGCCCGTCGTCATTCTCTCTCCCATGTCTCCTCAGTTTGGGTGTTGGTAATAATGTGCACTGGGCAGAGGATGCTGGCTGGGGTGAAGGGAGCCTCCACATGGCCTGGGTAGGAGCTGTTGGCATGGTAACCTTTCAGCAGCATGACATCACCAGCATTGGTCACATTTAAGCTTTTCAAGGCTTTTTGGGGATTACATAACTTTGGAGAGGTTGGGCTATAGCTTGGATCTGGTCGTTATTTGGAATCTTAGTTGAATTAAAAACCAAACCAAACCAAATAAAACAATCCAAAAGCAGCTCGGAGCACTACATGGGGAGCAGGGACAGGTCCTGTCCAGGAGTGGCAAGATACGTCCTGCAAAGGGAATCAATTGCTTGGGTGGCTCCTGTGCTGGTCACCCTCCCTGCTGGGGTTCCCTCAGGCCGTGTCCCTCATGGGGATGCCAGCAACAGGGGTTTGCTCCTCTCCTCTTCCTGACAAGCCGTGTATGGCCAGTTGTCACATCCCTGCAGCTGGGCATGGGTGGATGTCACCTCCTTGCAGCTGAGCATGGATTTGGCTGCTGCAGGATCTTAAGGGACACAGAAAGGAACAAGGATTGCCTGTGGGAGTCAAGGCAAGGGAGATATTCTTTCAGAGAACAGGGGTTGGATGATCTTTGTGCTGTCCCTGAGGTGGTGGAGATTTCTTATGAAGATCCTTTTTGGGCCAAGACATCAGATTAGCCCTAATTCAGCCATGCTGGGGGGCTGGGGGATCTGGATTTAGGCACACACTTGTACATACATGGTCTGCTCCTCCAGAGCTACAGATCTGCATTTCCAGGCACTGTGCATGCTCTTCCTGCAGCCAGAAACAGTGGGAAACCAAGGCTCTAGGACATTCCTATTGAGGAGTGCATCCTATTTTGACCTTGCTCTAGAAGTGCAAGGAACATGGTTGGGTTTCCAAGGCATTTTGACCAGACTAGGAAGGACCTGCAGGGCCTGGCACCTATGGGAGCAGGGACCGGGCTCTGGGCTGCCAGCAGCCTCCATCAGCCCATCCATCACATGTGTGGAAGGAGCAGCAGCACTTGCAATAGCTCTCTTCAAAACAATTCCATGAATTCATTCCTCAGCCTGTGGATGCTTTGTGCATGGTTTTGCACACAGACTTTGATTTAAACCTTCTGACAGAAGGAAATATTTCAATAAGAAAGAGCAAGGAGTTTTATGCAGTCCCTTTCTCTTCCACCAGCATCCCTAAAACAGGTATCCAGACAGCTGGTTCCCAGCTGTGTCTCTAATGATTTCTGTAAGGGAGTGTTCCCACGCAATTGACTCTTAATTTTTACATTTGTCCGACGGAAAACATTGTGCAGGGCAGACACATTGAGTGTTTCCCAGCTGCCAGCTTACTCCTAAAACTGTTTTGGGAGTCAGTTAAGTGGAAGACATGAGCTAAAAAAATATTAGCAATAATATTAGTGTTTCTCATCTCGTTAATAACTTAATTTTACTTAGTTTGTGCTTCTCATCAAACAAAGCGATAAGTGTACAGGAAACAGCCACCTTTATAAACGATTGTATGGCTGTTGTAAGGATCTGTCTGTCAGAGACCCTCGATGCCTGCAACAGTTTGAAGAAACGAAGCACATTCTTCTTGCGTTTCACTAGAGACCTGCCCTAGGAGAACATGTAAACATTTATAGGATTTTAACAGGGCTGCAGTGTGTGCTGGTGTGATTTCCAGGGCTGGAGGTGCTTTGAAGTGCTGTCGAAGTCAGGCTGAGAATTTACTGTTTTTGAGGGGAAAATCTGGTGCATTTGAGTGTGCTTGCTTTTCAGCCCTTGTGTTGCCTCAGTTCATGATCTGAATACTTGAAGAAACTTTCCTAGCATGTCTGTCAGAGGGGAAGGGAGGGAAGAGGAGCCTATCCTCCCTGCCAGTTAGGCATGAAAAATAAGCACTGGGCACGCAGTCAGCTCCTGGACTATGAAGGGATGGTGGTACCTTGCCAGGGTTTTAGAAATTGAGTCTTATTTACCCTTTTTTCACCGTTGATGCTAAGCTGTAGGCAGTCAAAACTTGTACCCCCAGATACTTGTCACCGTAGGTGAAAAGGAGTTTTCCTTTTTGCATCTGTGTAGAGCAATAGAAACATGCCCAGGCTGTCATGGCTGTGAGTTGCTGTCCTGAGAGGTGCCAGGCGAAGGCAGGGCAGTGATTTTCACATGGGGCTGGGGGGTCTGGGTGCTGGAGTCCAGGCTTCTTTCAGAATAAGGGTGTTTGTCCTTTTTACATTACTCCTTTTTCCAGGATTTCTTGCCTGCCTGTGCCTCTCTGTGATTCCCTCTGTCCTGACAGTGGCTGGGAGAGCACTGAGAGTACCAATAAAGACTTGGTTCATCTTGTTCTGTAATTTCTGAATTGGATGGCAGTTGGTTGCTGAACCAAAGGTTTTTTTTGCTCAGAGCAAAAGAAAAATCTTCATCTTTCTTGCTTTTTGTAAGGCTTTCTTAGCAGTTGTTTCTGTTCACTGTTCTGCCACATGATTTTTCATTTATGTGTACTTAAGGAAAATGCACTGTGGTTTTTCTGTTAAATGCAACTTAATTTTCTGAGACTTTTAAGACTGAAAACGTCTGGCAGAAGATTTTGAAATAATATAATGACATCTAGTGAAGTGATAAGCCCTATAGTAATGCAGAGAAAGTTCCAGGAAGATGCTGGGTTTGTTTTTAAACACAGTGTAAGTGCTTCAGACCTCGGGTTCATGATTCAGCATTCTTGATTTTAATGGTCTACGGCAATGAAGTAGTTAGTATGAGGTTTCTCTGGAACAAAAGATTGCCTTGGTCTGAAACAAGTGTCTTATTTTGAAATCTGGCTGAGTTAGGGGTACAGCATGGAAATGAGGGGGAAGACTGAAGTACAGTGTAAGCCAGTATGTCAAGTTCTTTGCAGGGGCTGGAAGGTTTTCTGGGGGAATAATACACAGCTGACATGGCTGAATGCTTCCTGGGAACAAAGGTGGCAAAATCTAGCCATGGAAAAGTGATGTGGTGATCCAGTGTCTGTGTGGTGTGGCATGTTATTTTAAGCAAAAAACACTTGTTTTGCTTAGTTAATATTACTGGAGTCCACAGACAAATATTTGATTTGCTAAACAAGGAGTTCCCATACCTGCCTCTGACACCCCGGTTTTGAAAGTTGTCCATGCAGATAACAGGAAGGCTGCAACCTTTCTGTTCTCCAAGAGACAATGGTTATGGAAGGTCAGGCTGAAAAACTTCTACTTTTAAGGAGTGAAAAACATTGCACTTAATAATGGGAGAAGCTGGAGTGGAAAATGAACCAGAGCCACGTTAGCAGACCCCCAGCCTGAAGTGAGGGACTGCTCTGCAATCTCTGCAAGAAGCTGATGGCACTTGTTCCTCCTGACAGGGACCAGGTGGGCTGGACTGGTGCTTCTCTCCCAGCTGAACTTGGGTGCATAGGTGATGCCAGAAGTCAGGACTTTGGTGTGGCTCACTTACAGGTTTTATGTGATCTTCTGGTCTGTTCATACAGTCTGTCTGCTCACCATTACTGACACCAGCAACAGTTTTTCACTCCTGACAGGAACAGAAGAAGGAGTAGCTTGGGGAACAGCCAGATAGATTTTATTACAACCTGGACATCCTCAACAGTATTGACTGGTCTTTCAAAATCTTGTTAGTGATGGAGCAGAGAGAAGACAGCTCAACTTCCAAGACGTGGTCTGAGCTAGTTCTTCTGGCATACAGACATCAGTCTTGGTTTCACATGTAAGCCGAACACATTAGATAGCTGAAGGAATAAATGCCCAACCCACAGTGCTGGGTTTTGGGCCAGCATCCATGTTAGCAAGCTTTGGGTGGTTCTGAAAGATGATTCAGCTTGCCTGTTCTCTTTCCACTGAATGGAGAACAGGGTCTCCATGCAGTGCCTTCGTGAAGTGGATGTAGCTGGAGAAAAAACAGCTTGGTATCTTAAGGACATGTGAAGTAGGTGCCTTTGTACAGGAGTGGGAAGGGATGAAGGCAAAGGAATCACAGGTGGGCAGCTGTGGGGTTAGGTGTTGGTGCAGTTGTCTCAGAACTGGCTTTCATCTATGGATAGCACAACAGCCTTAGCTCTGAGGCAGGGTTCACAGAGGAAAGCTTCTTCAGCTGTGTCACAAGGCATTTCCAGCAGAGATTAGAACATGTTCATGCTCCAGCCTGCAACTCTAGCGAGACCTCATTAAGACTACTCTGCAATGTGCCATCACACTAAGAGTAATTCAGACTGAAGCAGGTAAATGGGAGAATACTGGGATCATCAGGGGACTGCAAAGGCTTAAAACAAGAAAATAACACCTTGGTCTTGTTTAGTTCAGTCTAGTAAAATAAGTGCTGTTTTTAAATACACAGGGGTAAGCACTAAACCAGTGGAGAGGCTTGGCACAAAAAACAGTGTTTATAAATTGGACATGAATTAATTAATAAATGATTGAAACCAGAAATTTCTAGCCACAAGATGGGCGTTCTGGAAGAGCTTCCCAGAAAGAGTTGTGAAGGAAACCCTAAACTGGCATGAGTGAGGTCCCAGCTCCACATCTAGTGATGCCTCTCCAGAGCTGGCCACACCTGGTATTAAAGAGTAATGCTTGTAGAGGCACATAGAGAGTAGAGCCCCAGAACGTATCAGCCTGCACAGAGTCATGGCTGGAAGAGTCCCTGCCTCCAGAACCAAGGTGTCTCATCTGCCATATAGGTTTCCAGTCCTGTTCTGTGCCTGAGCTGTGTGGACTTCCTGGGGCATCAGGAGAGTGCTGGGATCTTGGTACTCAGGTGGGAATGTGTTTCTCTTCTGTGTACTGAGTTACCATAAGGCAACAAAGATGAGTTCAGCTTCAAGTAACCACCATCACCATGTAGGCTGGTCACTTGTCTGCTGCTTGTGCTTAATCTCCAAGAAAAAAAACATTCCTTGTGCTTGCAGTTCAGGGTCCCATGCACTCACCCACGTGTTGAGTAACAGCTTGCAAATCATTATCTGATTGGCATCCCGCCATTAAACTTCCAGTGACCTGCCTGCTGATATTATTTTGTGCGTTGTGTTCTCCTGACATATCTCTGTTGAGCACGTTCTAATTGTTTTCGGAATAAATATGAGGGTAAACAATAAAAACTGAAAATGACCACCAGGGATGGAGGTGAAACCTGAACTTTACGACTGGTGTTGGAAATAGGATCTTTGGTCTGGCTGCCCTCTCTGGAAGGGGCAGGCATGTTTTAGCAGTGCCAAAATGAAGCACACTTGACCCTTGCCATTCCCTGATGCCAGCTTAAGGGGTGTCCTTTGCAGAATCCATCTGTTTTTGGTTCCTGCCCTGTAGAGTGTGTGCTGCTGGTGAGCATCACAGACAGACTTGTGAACACAGATGTCTGGCTTTTCCTTCAGGATTAAGGCATGAATCACAGCAGCAGAGTTCACTGTGAAGTCTGTGCCATATTCATAGTGTATTTAGGAGGTACAGAGAAATTTTATGACTGGCCCAAGGTTTTATTTTAACTGCTGTCCCACCTCTAGCACAACCTATAGCTTTCCAGCAGCTGCATCCAGATTGTGGTATTTAATAGGCACTGGCAGAACCTGTCTTCCTTGACTTCGTCTTATACACTTTTAGAATTAATTTAAACTTTTTGGTCTCCATAGTCCACTGAAGTTAAATAGCAACATAATTAGTGTTAACAATCAATAAAACGCTGAATAGTGGGGAGCTCAAGTGGCTTTGTCTGTCACATTGGGCACATTAGCTATAGGACTAGCAGCTGAAATCAGTGAGAACATCAGGAATTATCATGGCAGCTCTGTCACCAGCCAGCTGGGTAAAACTGGGAGACTCCTTTTGTGCAAATAATTTGTTCATTGAGATGTAAGCTGATCTTGCTTTCTGTGCAGGACACAATGCAGCATGGCCTGAATCTTGAGTGAAGCCTCTTTAGTCTTTCCTGAGCAATGACTATTCTGACCACACGGTTTTGCTGTCCTGGTGGAGTGTCACAGCCTGTCCTAGCTGGGGGGAGGTCTACCTGTTACACCTCAAAGCCTTAAGTGAGCAGATGTGCCTAGCTGGGAGGAAACCGAGAGCTGTTAGCAGGTCTTATTGCCTGGGAGTGTCTGCTCCCAGGGCAGGCAGGGTGGCACCACATTGCCATACAAAACTGCACACTGCACAGCATGTGGGAAAGGACCAGAAAAGGTGTGTGATTTATGAGTGCTTTTATATGACTGATGTTATTCTGTTTTTTGCTTTGGGTGCTAGGACCTTAGCAAAGGGTTTGCCTTTGCTTCATGGCATGGTGTCAGGGAGTTTGTTGAATGTCAGCTTGTGTACAGCCTCACTAGTCTGCTTGACAAACATTGAAATACTGCTTAAATGCAAATTTTGGTGCAAGGGACTTCACTTGGGTTTTTTTTCTCCTATTTTAAACAGATCTGTTGTTAGAAAAGTTTCAGCTAGATCTACTCACCAAATGAGAATGGCTAAAGCTCTGTGGATCCCTTGAAAGTGTTTCCAGTCCCAATTTAAATGAACTCATTATGTTTCAGCTTGGCAGCAGTAAGAGGAACGATGGGGAAGAGGGAAAAATCTCTGAGTTAAAAGAGATTTCAAAAACACCTTAGGAAATGTTCCCAAACAACCACAAACCCTCCCTGGGGATCCTGTCCACATATTAGAGAGCTCCAACTGCATATATCAAACAGTTCAAAAGGGAAAACTTGGCCACTGCAGCTCTCGGGTGGAAAGAAAGCAGGCTGTGGTGGAGTGCCAGAAAGTCTCCTCCAGCACAGGAAAAGCCACTGCTGTGCTGGGCTGACCCAGTCATGAGTCAGGAAGCCTTTCAGGAAACTCATAGGAGAATGCATTAGGTGGGAATAGTAATAGTTTCCCCATGCATCTTGTGAGGATGTTCTGCTTTGCAGATCAATGCTTTCCCTTTGGCTGCTGCAAGAATATTCTGCTTTCCTGATCAGCTTTGCCATGGAAAAACTGTTTTCATGGCATGTGACACGGTGTTGTAATGTCCTTGGGAAAGAACATCTGCTGTGGTGTGCAATCCATGCTGGTGCAAGTTGGCATTGCCCCCTCACAGCCTGGGGGCTGGGCCAGGAGGAAGAAATCTGGATTGATAAGGGAAAAGAGAAAATGTGCTGCCTTGTCCAGGCAGGGGGGAAAGGGAGGCACAGCTTTGCCTTTGTGCTTCGGTGGTGAGAGATGCTCCTGCTGGGGAGGCAAGGGAGTGTGAGGTTGCTGGAAGGGCTGTCCCCATCCTCTGCTGTGAGTCAGTGTTGGGCACCTCATCTCATCTCAGCAGCTCAGAAGGACCTTTGTTTAGTCTTCTCTTATACGACTAATAATTAGCAGAGATTGATTGGGAATTTAAGTCTGAGAAAGGAGCGTTTAAACATGGTGGTAAGAACAAGTCTTCCAATAGTATTTCCAACTGCAAGTCTGCAGTTCCCTGCTGTGGGGATACCCGGGGAGTAACTGCATCTCCCTGCACCTCACTATGCTGCTCGGGAAACTGAGAACAGGGGTGCCTGTTCTGTGAGGGTGATATGGGGGTGAGCCAGCCCTTTGCAATACTTTGGGGCTTTGGAGGAATCTCAGTGGAAAGGAGTATAGTACCTAAATACATTATAATAATAATATAAATATATAAATAATTTCCAAAATACCATCCCTGGGTGTTACCTTGCTTGGTGACTCCAGGTCTCTTTACTTTGCTGTCTGCCCAGGTTGTCATAGGGGTTTTCTCTTCACTCTGGTCACTGCCATTTTCTGTTTTGTTGGACTAATTATGATACCTTTTCCCACCTTTAATTCTTCCTTCATCTCTGGTGTGGGCCAAGCCGCACATTCAGCAGTTGATGCAAGACCACCAATGCAGGGGTCCTTTTGCCCTTTTTGTCTTGTCCCATCATCTCCAAGGGGTCCCATCATTGCTGAGGGACACTGTGAATATATTGAAGGCTGGGGAGGAAGGCAGAGCTCAAGTCTTGCTCGTTTGGCCCAGTACAGTTTCCTACACCCAGGATGGAGTTGCTGGAGCTTCAGAAGGCAACATTCTTACTGCCAAGTAGGTTCTGAACTTTCTTCCTCTTTGCTTTAAGTAGCAGCATGTATTGTCCTTCTGGGTGCTGTTAGTGGCCTGTGTTTGATCTCTGCCTAGTCACAGACCTTTCTTCAGCTGCAACAGTACTGTTTTATTTAATTCCAGTCAGTAATGGCAGGACCTCGATCATTCCACTGCTTGGACAGACCTTGCTGCCTGAGCTGGTGGGTAACTGCTGGGGTCATACAGGGCACCTGAAGGTGCCTGGTGCTGAGAGAGGTGGGGATGAACTACCTGGGGCTAGGGCAGGGAGATGCACGGCTTCCTTCCTTCTCCCAGGAGAAGCTTGGGTCTGTCCCTGAGGAACACTCTTGTTTTTCTGTTCAGGAGCTGCTGTACATCCTTCAGGATAGGAAAGGGGGGTCCAGCAGGCTATGGCTGGGGACAGCACAGGTGCGGGGCAGGATGGCAGAGCTGGCAAGCTGCACTCCCTATGGCTGCTTTCCTCTCCTGTTTTCTACTCATAGCTGAAAGTGCAGATGCATTCCGCAGATACAGTATCTGGCCATACTTATCTTGTTCCTCAAAACATACAGGAGGATTTTCTTCGGTGAAGAGCTGTGGCTTTTGTCTCATTAATTATCAGCTGCTCTTTGGTGATATTTTGCTTCACTGAGACTTGCCTTAGATATGCTGCTGATTCTTCTAACAGGGTCTGTAGCAGAAATGCCATAACTCTCTAGTATTAGGTGACTGACACTATCAGTGCAATATATTGCTTTTCATCTGTACTATAAAAAACACTTCGACTTTGGCTGATCATTCGATTTTGATTTGGCATGCATCTGCTTTAGGGTTGTGTCATCCTGAGGAAGAGAGTTCGTTCCCATAATAAATCTCTGGTTTTACAGTGTTGGTAGTTTCAGCTGGCAGACAAACAGAGGAGTTTGGTGGCAGTACGAGGGTCAGCTCCAGGGGGCTGGGTCTGTTTCAAGAGCCTTGCTGTATTTTTATTGATATTAGGCTGTGTTTATCCCAATGGCCTTGTGTTACATTTTTGTTGATGTTTGTGCCCTGGGAAGGGTGTTGCTTCTCTGAATATATATTCCTGTTTTTGTTGTGTTTGCTTTCTTCTCCAAAAGCTGTTACTGAAGTAATCTAGAGAAAAGATGGAAAAACCTCCACTGCATTGGAAGAATGTGATCTCGTGTCACTAGAGAAAAGCTTTTCTGTGGATTTTGTCCCACAATTCATTTCAATAATTATTTCTTTAACACTCCTCTCTGTAAGTAGTTCTCCATTCATCTTGGATTATAGCAGCATGAATCCCATTCACAGTCTCCTAGCTGAGGTTTCCATACTGTGCTTGCCATAAAGCCTATCTCCTGGAAGGAACGTGGCTGCTGGCAGCATGCAGCTCAGAGATGCCAATTTCAATCAAAGCCTTTCATTGAAAATGCCATTTTCAGTTTATTTGGGATGACAAGAGTTTTTTACCATTAGAACTTTCCAAAGGCAGCCCCAAGCAGAGGAGGAGGGGTGTCAAGGGGATGTGGTCTCTCTAGCTGCCCTGCAAGGGTGGTGGGCACCCAGCAAGGGGCTGGTGGGCACAGGGGGTTGCCTGGTTTTGTTTTTTTTTCCTTTTTCCAACTTGCTTTAATATATACTGCAGGGGCACTGGGCAGGAGGAAAGTGGAGGGGATGCTTGACTTCCCCAGGCCCTTCACAGAGGGAACTGGCACCCTGGAGCTGGGAGAAAGATGGAAAAGAGTGGGAGGAAAGAAAAATATGTAGGTTTTTTTGCCTGGGTTACAGGAAGGGCTGGGCTTGTGAGGCTTGCACAGAGGGCAGAAGGGTTATGATGTACAAAAAAAGACCTGGCTGCCTCCCGCAGTGTGTCTCAGCCCTGGGAGTACACAGCCTGCCCAAACCTGAGCAGATGCCCCCCTCCAAGACACAATGAGCTGTCTGCAGAAATGCAGGAGCAAGCTGTGCTGCTGGTTCATACAGAGCAATGGGATTAGTTTGCTAGATCTCTTCTCAGCAACTCTCTTTTCAGCCCTGTTACCCTCTAGTATTTTTTTCCTTCTGACCGTAGTGAAATGATAGCCAGGGGAAGGAAACTGGTTGCATCTTAAATGCCTCTCATGTCCAGGTTTTGTGCCTTTAGCTGTAAAGGAAGGGGATGTCTAACTTTCAACCTAGGCAGGATTTGGGAGTTAGAAACGGCTGGGATCTGGCAGGGGTGCATTAGGAGATGCTAATGAATGCACTAATTTCAGTCGGGCCTGACTTGTACACCTTAGTCTGCTTGCAGAAGGGAAGAGCTGCCTCCCTGCTCACGACTCGCTGTCTCTGCTTGCTGTTTGCATCCAGGCTGCTCCCAACGGCACGCTGAACACACTGTTTGTTAGCTAGCTGGCCTTTGAAGCCTCTAAAGTTTCTAGCTGTCTTTCTAAGGCATGGCAGGAGACTCTGCAAAAGCAATGTGGTGACATCTCCTCGTGGTCACCTCTGTGACAGTGAACTCCCCTGCTACTCCATTGTGCTTTAGGACATGTGGTTTCACCCCAAAGATGCCAATTGCAGCACTTACTTAAAACACTGAAGATAATTTTTCCTTCCTTCACCAACAAAACTTGTTCTGGGTTGAACAGTTGTGTGTGAGGTATTTAGCCCTCCATGTTCTTTGTCAGAGGCAAGAGGAGTGTTAGGTTGGATCTGAAGCTAACCCTGTGATGACAAAACGTACTGCTATGAGGTGTCATCTGAGCTACTTGTGACTGGGAAGGGTATGGCAGTGCTGCCAATGTGTGCCAGCATGGATGCTGGAGGTGCTCACAAGTTTGCTGCTCAAGTTGATTCGGGTCTCACCACTGACCCTAATGAGAGCAGAGCTGGCCCAGGAGCTGAGCATCTCTCCCCCCCAGTGGTGCACACCCTGTCCGGGGCAATCTCACTGCTGGGCAGAGGCTGCCTGTCAGCCACCAGCAGCCACTGGGATGGATGGATGGGTGGATGGATGGATGGATGGATGGGTGGATGTTCTCCAAGAGCCCCAGAAACTCTCTTGCCTTTCAGTAATGCTTTTCCTTTGAAGCCATCTGGGCATTTGGGAGGATCCTGCCATAAAGTGGGTTGTTAGCATGCACAGAGGTGCTTTGCTTGGCCGTAAGCAATCCTCTTCTCCAAGACAGCTTCATCCATAGTGTTCTTTACCATTTTGTGACCATTTCCTAGAGATCTCGGTGACAGCTGAGCGCTCAGCAGCCTTGTGCCGTGAAGCTTAGCAGTGGTTGTCTTTCACAAACACCCAAAGTTTGCGCTGCCACAGGACCTCAGTCTCTGCACACACATCTCCCTAAGTCCCTTGCATACATGGCAGCCTGTGGGGAAGGCTGCCTTACACACTTCATGCCCTGAGGGGTGATGGGCACTGGTGACAAGCCCCAGGCATGCAGTGAGGGACAGGCTCCCAAGCTCCCAGACTCCCTGGCTGGGCTTTGCCTGGCCCCCAGCAGAAGTAGATTCTGTGCTTGGGTTCGTGCATTGCTGAAAAGATGTCTGGATATGCATTTGGGGACTGCTGTGGGGCACAGGGTGTTCTCTAGTGGATGCACCCCTGGCAGGGGAGTGTTTCTGCAGGAGAGTTGTAAGGCTGTTTGCAGATTTGTCACTGCGGAAAAGTGTAACAGTCATGCAAAGGTTATGCCACCAAGGGGTGCATGGTATTTAGCTGTGTGATTGCCACTGAAATCCATTGCCCTTATAGCTAATCGTCTCCAAAATGTTCTGGAAGTGCCAAGTGTTTGCTCCCTGAGTGTGACACAGAGGCAGGCAGGTCAGAAGAGGAAATTAGCCCATGCAGTCACCTCCTCGGTGCCTGTGTCATCTGGGGCTGAGGAAACCCTCTTTCTCACACACTGAATCACCAGAACAACTCTCAAAGCCTGGCTTGTTTGCCAGGGCTGTTTATGGTGTGTCACCTTTACACACCCACTCGCATCCCAAGGGCTGTTTGCAGCCTGTCCACTGCACACCTTGGCCATTTCTCCTCCCTGGGCCTTTCCAAGCCAGCGTCTTGCAAGGCCTCTGGACCAGCATCCTTTCTGACACAGTGCTTTGGCTGGCCCAATAAAACAGAGGGAGAGGCTTTTCATCTTTCTTGGTTTTATCTCCGTAACCATATTACGCAAGTGGTTGTTCTCTGTGTTAATGCTTTCAGGAGCCCTAGTCTGCTTATTACTGCAGCATATGCTTAAATTCTCCAGCAGTGGAGTTGGCCTTGTGGAATTCAGTGAATCTGCAGTATGGAGTGCTTGAAGTTTAAGCACTTGCACTTTTACCATGGATTAGGAAGGTCACAAGTATGTTTTAGGAAGACTGATGTTGCAGATTGCCAGAGCAGATCATAGGAATCAGCACTGTCCTTCACAGGTGTCTGTAGGAGGTTTTAATGAAGTGCCCTATGAACTGTATTTGCAAGTCCCTAAGATGGATTTAATGTGAATCTGGCTGTGGAAAGCAGCCATGGAATTCTCTGTTTGTACATCACAAGTATTTGGGCACAGCAGCTGAAGGTATCTGTGACCCCTGAGGGAGTCTCTCCTGGACCCAGCAGGTTGTTGGGTGCCATCCCCAGGGAGCACCTACAGCCTCTGAGCAGGGGGAAGAGCATGGCTCTTGCTGTTCTGCACACTGCTGCTTGCAGAGCCTCTGGCACATGCTTTCTGAAAAGCAATGTGTAATGGGAGGTTCTTGCAGATCCACACATCCCTCCAGCAGCTCCATCCCTGCCGAGCAGCAGGCAGGGGCTGTGCACAATGTGCCTTCCATGTCTAGATTCTTCAGAGGTGCAGCCCTTTGAAGAAAGAGCTCCTCAGGGGCCAGAATGCTGCTTTTTTGTTCTTCCATTTTGAAAGATGGGACAGCCACAGGGGGGATAGGGTAATGAGTTGTGTGATGTTTGATTTAAAAGCAGAAGGTATTAAATAATGCTTTGAAAGCATCTCTGTGATGCTGTCCTCTCTCCAGCTGTAACTGTACCTCTTAAGTGAGGCACACATGAGCCTGGCAAGCAGACCTTTTGAAGACATAGGATTTTGCTGTAAAAAACAGAGCTGGGAGGGATGCAAGAGGAGAAATAGTTTAAAATCCCTTACAGATTGCTGTGCTGTGCCCAGGTCCCCTTCCAAGGCTGGCTTTTCCTTTCTTAGCCGTATGTCTGGCCAGTGGGACCTCTGAATCAAGGCCACCCTTCTTCCTCTTGTGGCATGTCTAAGCAGCTCCATCTGGCTCTGTACAGCTTCACCCTCCCTTCTGGGAAAATGCTGGGAGTAATTGTTGAAGGGCCAGCATCACTAGTGTTGCTAAAGCTGCTGGTGGACAAGTTCTAAAAGAGCACCAGAGAGCTTCTCTGGACAGGCAGAAGGAAGGAGAAGGCTTTCATTGAACTCGTCTGCTGTCACATAAACGCTTTTTATTTGTTGCTCCATAAACAGCCTCTTCTAGAGTAATGAACTGAAATTGATAGAAAGCCTAGTTGGCTTTTCTAAGGTATAATCCCACTTTAAAGACTGACTCATTTAAAAACAAAATCTTCTTTTAAGACTCCTGATATTACTGCAGCAATGCTTCAATTTAGGGAGGAGAGGGAGGAAAAGAATATAATTGGGATTTTTAAAAAAAATTAAAAAAAAAGCCTAGTATCTTTATAAAACAGATGGTCCTTTCTCTAGCCACACGTAAAAAGAGAGCCCTGCCCATGTGAGGATTTACATGTAATTAAAGCTGCCCTTGTAGTTGCCTCTTTTTTCATTGCCTTTTTTGTTTTCTCTTAAGAAGGAGGAAGCAAATGGCATGTGTGCCATTGTCCGTCCTGGGCACTGGTGGGTGCAGAGCCAGGGGGGTTTGTGGTGGGAGGGCTAGTGAGCCAAACCTCCTGCCAGCCTGGGAGAGGAGCTTGCCCTGGCCTTGCATCCTCTGAAGCTCAGGTTTAGAAGCACCTTTCATTATATGCCTAGTTCCTAAGCCTGCGAGTAGTCTGGGGGTGTTTATGTCCTTCAGTGCAGTTACTCGTGTGCCCCAGCACATTGCTGAGTGGGCTTAAGAGTGTGTTGATGTGCATTCAGCTTGCTGCAAGCTCAGATAATTGCACCTTTTGGTTTGTGTTGAACTTTCCAGCTCAGCTGACCCATTTACAGGTGCTCGTGACACATGTTCACTGCACCATTTCAGCTATCCCTCCTGAACATGCTAGTGTTTGAACCCAAAACAGCAGTAGTGGAAAACCCCAGCCTGTGCTCTCTGCTGCTCTGGGCATCTCAGTGCAAACCTGGGGCTTTGCAAGCTGGGTTGGTCCTGCACTGTCAGCTTGGCCCTTATGCAGAGTCTTCTTTCCCTCCTTCTCTAGCTGACTGTAAATCATGGCTTACATTGTCCTTGACATCCAAGATGTGCAGCCTTCAGTGGATGTGGGACAAGCCTTTCAGATCCCTCACTGTGGTTTCACAATCTGCTGTGGAGTTTCATTTCATTGCTGGGGCCATACATTTGAGTCAGAGGTTCATTATGTGGGAGGGGAGCACACATCTATAGGGGCAGGAGTGTTCTCCCCAGCCTCCCTGAGTCGGTGCCCAAAGACTCATTTATCCCAGCTGAGGTTCTACCCTATAGCTGTGTCTTGTTTGGAAGGAAGTAGGTTCCTGGAGGGAATAACACCAAAAAATAAAATATTTTTATGAATAAGATTATGTTGTTGTTGTTACAAGCCTGAAAAGCTTTCTGTCACGGTTTCCTTGGATGCTTCAAAAGTATGTAGAAAGGAAAAGATAAAACATTTTAAATAATATCTCTCAAATGACAGCTGCAGCTGCCAGAGCATAAAGCTTCTTAGTAATGTTGTTATGATGTTTTGGAACTGTATTAAAGGTGTGAGCTGCAAAGCATGTAAAAAAAAAAAAGTCAGGAGGAAATGGTGTTGAGGGAATTACTTACTTATTTATGAACAGGGAAGGAATTTTTCTCTGTTTCTTATCCAGACTTAGAAACAAGCAGGAAATCATGTTTAGCTTAGCCCAGTTTGCTAGGATGCACTTCAGAAGGATGAAGACTGTTCTGACTTAATACCAAGCTTTGGTAAAATACTCCCAGTGGTATTTTTCAGGGAGGTTGTGGGGTTTCTGTCCTTGGAGAGATCCAGAACCTCTCTGGACCCAGCCCTGGGCAGCCTGCTCTGGGTGATCCTGCTTGAAGAAGAACAAAATTTTCAGGGATCCACTGAAATCAAACCATCTGGTTTTTCTGGCCAAATTTCTCTTGACAGAGAGGAGAAGGGGTTACTCCTTCCTTTCTGCTTCTCCTTTATGCCATCCAATCAGACAGCAGCCACTGCTTTTTCCAAATCAACATAGAAGGTGAGTGAAAGTTTGTGTATCTAAAAGATGTAAAGAATCTAAACCATTAGAGGGGAACAATTCTTTTACCTCTTCTGTAAGTAAGGCTGTATTCTCATTAAACCTTTAAGGTTAAGTCACTGTAGTAGGAAATAGCAGGTGAGGCAGCATCCCATTTAGCATGGTTACCTGGCAGGGGGCTGTAGGAGCACTCATGATCCAATCATCACCTGTGTGTTTGTCACCGTGCAGGGTGATGCTGCATATTTGCAGTGGCTTCTGCCACTGAGGGCTGGGACATTCTGCACATGGATTTGTTCTGGGGACAGCACTGCATAAATTGGAGGAAGGTGTATTTTAAGTATGGTTTGCGACACGGTTAGCTGAGAGGAGCACCGAAGAACCACCCCATCTCCAGGGAGCAGTTGCTGGTCCTTCTGAGCAGCCTTGCGTGGACATGCTCCACAGACCTATTAGCTCATCATCTATGAGCTAATAAGTGTGAGGCATCCAGACAGCAGAAGTAATGTGTGTATTGCAGCAAAGCCTAATGTTAACTCCTGGTGACAATGCAATGTTCCTTGGGTATCGGTAGCAATGTTCTGTTCTAAAATGGTAATAAAATGCACATTTGCTTATTAGAAATGAATGTCAAGCCATTCACCGTCATGGAAATATCCTATTTCCATGACTTTGATAAATAGCTGCTAAAGCTCATGAATTTTTAATAGTAGTCCTATATTTAGGGGCTTTCAGTTTCTGAGAGAGATAAAAGGCTCTTCAGAGATGGAGTTCTGGAAGAGCCTTGTCTTCTGCAACTGCTGATACCTATTTAAAGCCAGTGTTTTCTTTGTGATGTATGATTATTATGCTGACATTGATTGATGTGATTTTTATGCCGGAGATTAGGCTCTAAGCCTGTCTGTCACCATAAAGCAAAATGTGTAACTGCTGAGGAACCTGCTGTGTTCCTTGCTTCATCTGCACGCGATGCTTCTTCACTTTTCCACAGTAATCATAGTATAAAACCCAAGTGCACTGATTCCCCTTTTTCTTGAGGCTCTCCCACCTCAGATAAATAAATATATATAGTATTGCATGTGTGTGCCTGGTGGGTTATATGTATACATGTGTGCATATAGGTAAGTACATGTCTGTACATACACACATACGTGTGTGCAGCCTCGGTAAGACCTTTTTATAGGCACACAAATGAAGCTTATATCAGTTTGTATTTCTATGCCAGCCAGGTAAGTGATTGCCACACACAGAGCAGAGAAAACAGCTAGGACAGAAACAGAAAGGCAAAACTGAAATCTGTAAGTAAAACTCCAGAGGACAGGGCAGCCCATCATGGGAGAACAATCCTTGACCCTCCATCCTGCCAGGGCTGCCATGTGCTCAGAACAATGCTTGTGCATGGATTTTCAATGGATCTGGACCCGGACAGCTCTCACTTCTTGCCTGAAATCTCCTAAAGAGCACAGAGCTTCTCCATCAAGGATGCTCTTCTGGACAAAATGAGAGAAGGAGGGAAGAATGGCACTATATAGGTAATTGGAAAAGGGACAAAAGTCTTTTGAGCTTCCTCCTGTGAAATTCAGAAGCTGAGATGTGGGGAGCAGAAAGTGTGCGCTCTGTCAGGGCTGTGCTGGAGAGCGAGAAATTTCAGTACCATTGATCTCAGCCCTCAGCATTCCCTTTCAAGGGGATGTTGTGACAGATTATCTGTCTGAGTTAGTTTGAATTAGAGATCTTCACCCTCAGTTTAGACAGGACCACAGAGCTTTCCATCAGTGGAGGATCTCATTTGCCGCATCCAGTTCTTTCTGTGGTTGTTTCCAGTTTTCATCTGGCCTGGTACAGTTTGTAGTTGCTGAATGCCCTCAGTAGAGACAATGAGCATGCTTTAAATTGTGTTGGTGTGGTGAGTCCCCAGGTCTGATGGCCTGCTCCTCCTCCCTTGGATCACATGGTGCTGGGAGGACGGTGGTTGCAATGTCCAGGTGGCTGGGCAGGGGCAGGGCTTGGTGTTTGCAGAAAGGGGGCAAAACCAAAGTGTCCGTACTGGGCCCTGAGACAAATCTGGTAGAAGCAAAGTAGAAGTGATACCAGGGCTGAGTTGGGAGGCTTGGGGCATTTGCTTCATTCCCATAAATGGGAGCCTTGAACTGTTTTGGACAGTAAGTGATTTATCAAGCATGTTGGGACAGAAAGCATATCACTCTTCACTGAAATGGTCATTAGCAAGTGCACGATTAATGCAAACAACCATAAGAAAAATGGTGAAATCTCAGCCTTAAGTAAGGGAAAAGCTGGTGACATGGTGATTGGTGAGCTGAGAAGGCTCCCAGCTGAGCCCAGACATGATGAACGTCATGGTGTGGTTGCTGAAGGAATTGTTTTAAGCAATCCGCAAACCTTTAGCAGATAGCACGGAGGACCTGTTAGTTGTACCGGCAACATGAAGCATTGAGGCTCCTGGGGTACTTTTGGAGGAGTAGATGGGTATTCAAAAGTCCTAATAAAGTGAAAAAGGGTCTAGAGAAGACACAGTGATGTTTGAAGGGCACGAGTGAGCTCACGGTGCTGTGGGATGGCTAGCCAGGCAGAGAGCTGCACTACTTTGTCACCTGAAAAGCCCTCCCAGTGTGTGTTTTGACTGAAGGCAAAGGCCACAAACTTTTATGTGACATGTGCAAATGAGGTTTTTCTCTTGTGTGCATGCAGAAATATGTCAAGAGAATGCTTGCTCGTACATTGTGAAGGTGTTTGTGGGAACTTGGCTCTCTCCAGGTGGGTTTTTGTTGGCTAGTCTCAGTGGTGGTTTGTTTTGGCAGTATTGCCAATATGGGGCATGGGCTGCAAAACTGATTGCAGCAATCATGTTTTTCATTTGAATAAATGCTACTTGCTTGCATCATCAAGAGTTACCTTTAATGTATGCTCATTAATCTAGCAAAGTAAAGGATTACTCTAATTTCCCTGTTATAGATGCATTAGTTATATACATAATTTTCACTCTGCGTGGAAATTTTTCATGTCAGTTTAATATGCAAAGAGCAGATAGATGGATGTCTGAAGTATGTAACTTGCTCTGATTCACAAAATCTGTTTACTTAGAGTATAAGTGCCTGAATACTTTAAGTACCTTGCGTGTGGCAGAGTTGGGATGGAAGAGGTAAAGGAGAGCTTTGCTTCTGTTTTGACTGTGGCACCACGGGCTGCCTGCAGTGCCTGGCCGCGGATCCCACCCTGCATCCACCTGGTGGTGGAGGGGGTATCTGGGCTTGGTGGGCTCCCAGGGTGGCAGGGATGGGGGATTTCTGACAGACAGGCTGCCCTGCCTTGCAGACTGGGCTTCTCTTTTCTAAGCTGGTCTGCTGCAAGAAAAGACAAATCATGCGGCCTCATTGTCCAGAATTAATCTCCAAATGATGTAAAACACTGATTACATCAAAGCAAGAAAATAGTTAATGGGATGCCTACTGTAAAGTAACAAAGAGATTGTAATGGCTTTAAGCATTTAGAAATTTGAGGGAGCTTAAAGAGTATTAGAGTTGCTACGCAGATGAGCTTGGACAGTTTAAACATTGAAATTTATTTGCGAGCAACAAATCCCTTCAGTGCTGGCATGTGAGTGGCAGCTGCTGGGCTCCCCTCTGCTCCCTGGGGGCAGGGAGAGCAAGGGAGCACAGAGCAGAGCCTGGGGACAGGGACAGGACACTGGGGCTGGCCCTCCAGAGCAGAGCAGAAGTTTGTTTTCAGGAGGTTTTTTGGTTTGCACTAATCCAGGTTCCCAGCCACCCCAGTAATGGTGATATGGCTGAAGCATACTGGAGGGAATTTCCTCCGTTCCTTTAAACTTAGAACTTCCCTGCATCCAGTGCTTGGGATCTTGAGAGCTGGAAAAGTCCCTCCCTGTTCTCCCCAGGATGAGAAAAGATGTGACAGCAGCATCTGCTCCTTTCTGGGTGGCATTTTAAAAGCACTTCTTGCAAAAAATTACCTTTTTTTTGTTAGCCTGCTGATCAATATGAGCACCTCCATTCCTTTAAACTTAGAACTTCCCTGCATCCAGTGCTTGGGATCTTGGGATCTGGAAAAGTCCCTCCCTGTTCTCCCCAGGATGAGAAAAGATGTGACAGCAGCATCTGCTCCTTTCTGGGTGGCGTTTTAAAAGCGCTTCTTGCAAAAAATTATCTTTTTTTTGTTAGCCTGCTGATCAATATGAGCATAATGTAAATATTTTCTCCCCAACATGAAGCTAATGAAAAAGGGAATGTGTTCTGTTCTGAATCAGAAGTAGTCTAGAAGTCCAGAATAGCTGTAGTTAAGCCAGTAAGTTATTAGGAATTTCTGGCAGTTCATATGAGGACAGGAGCTAGCCAGAGATTTGTTCTTTTCTTGCTATGGTTTTACTGAGAACCTTCTTCGTGCCAGTTATTTCTCACCAGAGCATGTGGCTGATAATGGATAACTTTGGACAAGTGTTGTGTTTGTCAAAGTAAATGTCTTGGTCCCTGGTCAGCTGTGCTTAGGTCTCTAACAGAACTATGGCTGGTTCTGCTCATGCCTCCGTGAGTTTCCTTCTAGGAGCAGTAATTGCTGCTAGTGATGGGCTATGGGGGGACGGAACAAAAACAAAGCAGAACTATAACTGTAGCATCTTCAAATGAAACACAGAAACACAAAAGCTAAGATATCCCCGGAAACAGTTGCCAGAACCTTGCTGTGACAGAAATAAGTCTTCTACTGAACAAACAAAAATATAACCTTCTCTTTAAAGGTCACTTGCTGTTGTTATTTGACTTAAACTCTCTCTGAACCAAACGCTGTTGCATATTATTTATTATCTCTTCCCCATTTGTGTTTAGATATATTTGCTTGTTGTTCTCAGATCTGCCTCTGACCTTGCAAGCTATTCATTTGCACTGAGGCCAAGGCAGAACCTTTTTCACTTCACAAAGGCTCTGCTTATATTAGTTCCTTCAAGGCTTTACTGTCTGCATCTGGGGAAGCATTTGTTTCAGAGACCTCTTCTGGGTCTGGCTGTTGTTTTGTGTGTGTTACACTTTGCACAATAGAAGGGCCACATGATGGAGCAGGGCTGGAGCCTGGAGGCACACTGCAATACAGCACACAACCAGGAGAGGCTGAAGAAAGGGGAAGACAACGGAATATAGGGTACCTAGGGCTGAGCACTTCTCATGTGCCTCTTTTCAAAGGAAATGCACTTTGCAGTTTCTAAACAGCTCTGAACATCTCAAATGTGGAATGTATGAAAATCAGATGTGCATGGAATTACAAGCAGCTACGCAGGTAGGTACATTAACACATGCATGTTTTATATATGTGTGTTTTACACATGGATAAAACTAAACCAGTCTAAAATCACAAGCCTGTTCAGAGCTTGCTTTCCTAGAACTGGTGCTACAAGGCAGAAATGGGCCTTTGGAGGATATTCAACAAGGGGCATTTGCATAGGTGGGTAGATGGGGAAGTGTGTTATGCTTGGTATTTTCAACCAGTGATTCCTCATTAATTCTTCCTCCAGGACTGGGAAGAGCAATATTTGTTCTCACTGCCTGTGTAAATGAGTTGCCAGTTCTGAATTCCCCATGGTGTGTGTGGTTCATCATCTCATATTCCCTTTCCCTAGCCTTCTCCCTCTTTTCTTTCCTACAGCCTGTATATAAGCTAGTGTTCTCATAAAAAATGCAGATCGCTCCCATTTTATTCATACTATGTCTCTCTTGTCCAGTTCAAGAGACACCTGTAAACAGGTACTTGGCAAGGCTCAGCTGCTTCAGTTGTGGTGCTCCCATCACTTTGCCTCTTGTGATCTCTGACAGAAGAGCCGAGATAAAGGCTATCTGTAATTGAAGCCTAGATTTTGACTGAGCTGTTAGACTGTCCTGTTGATAAGGGAAGCTAAAGATCAGTGAGGGAAAAAAGCCATCTGTCATGGTGTTAAGGTGGTAACTCTAACTACATGGAACCTGCCAAACCCTCTGAGCTCACGGGCTTCGTGGTGCAGAGACAGGGCCTGAGGGTGGGCTGAGAGAGGGCTTGCGAGGCTGCTTGGGAAGGGTTATCTTGTCAGTTAAAGTACTTAAACCCTGCAATGAATGTGTGACTATGTGGGTACTAGGGAAACTTGTGACAGTAGGCACAAGCTGGGGAGTACTCCGTGCTGGATCATCCCATCCAGAGCAGGTTTGGGAGAGGTCACCCTCAGCATGTGAGCAGACTGGGACGTGTTGATGCCTTGCAGTACTCTGCTGGGGCAGATGGAAACCTCCGGTTGTGCTCAGCTCTCTCCCCACTCCTGTGATGCATGGGGACATCTTCCAGTATGGGCTTTTGATACAGCTTAGTATCTAAAAAAAGCTGTCAAACCGAGTAAATGGCCCTGTGCAACTAAGAAGGTGAAGTTATAATGAGATTTATATCCTGGTGGGATCTGCAGTGCTCCCCTCATGCTATATTTAGCTAAACGGCTGCTTTCTGGTGAGAGAACACAGGCAAATCGACTGAAGAGGAGTTCACAGGATGAGCCATTCGTGACGGAACATTTCTATGTGAAGACATCTGTGTGACATCTGGTTTGAGTTCCTCAGGTGGGACTTGAGGTCTTTCCACAAAACATTTCCCAGTGGTGGGCAGACCAAAGCCTGCTGCTCCATTATTCAGTTCTCTGTCTCAGGCTGCTTTGCTTCATGCTGCATCTGCTCCAGCAGCTCCTCTTTTGTCCCATAAAGCCTAGTTTCCAAAGGCCACTGGTAATGAAGGGAGTGTCAGGGTGGGAGGAATGACACAGCACCATTCCCAAGGACCAGCCTCTGAGATGGGACCACTGCTGAGACAGTGGTCACACAGTTGCAGTGAGGAAGCTCCCTCTGGCTCCTGCTGGAATCTCCCATCCACCTGGCCATGCCAAACAGAATCACTTGTCCCTGTGTCCCACGCCTCTCCCTGCACCCTCCCTCCCTCTAAAGGTGACATGGCACCCACCCAGGTGTGCTGCAGGGGGATTTCTGGCAGTGGCTTAGTGATAGATGCACTGGTGCTGGCTTGTAGCAACACTCCCTGTCGTGACAGCAATGCTCTGGGTGAGTTGTTGATGCCTGCTGAGAGCCAGCCTGGATAAGAACTCTCTTGTTCAGCGTGTTTGCTGTCAGTATCCTTTGTGCTGGGCACAAGCCCACGACTCCTCTGCTTGAGCAAACCAGCCTGCAGGAGCCCAGGGAAGTGGAAGTGTGTGTAAGCTCATTGCTAACTCAGCATCCACCACCAGTGTTTAATTCCTGGTAATTAGAAATTCATTACTGCAAGGCTACAGAGAATGCTCTCTGAGCAGCCATTGCTTGCTGAGAACCAACCCTTGGAAGGTACAGGGCAGTGCCTCTGGCCAGGGGGGGATGCTGCAGGACTTATACCCCTGTGGTCTACCCCCACCCTGCTCCAGCTGCTTGTTTTCAGCAATTAAGTGGTAACACAAGTAAAACAATAGCAAAATGATTTATTATTGATACATCAGAATAGTTTGGCTCTCTTGAGTTCTAGATCATGACACTGTACTGCAAACACAGTCTTTACTTGGCAGAAAGTAAAACATTTTTATATGTAAATATTTTTAAAAGGTACTCCACCCTCCCCTCAGGGGGTATTTTACCAGTCCTTACTGCTTTTAAAGGTAACACAAGATTTCCACAGTCCCTTGCTCTCCTGTGCAGCATGATTTAAAGCTGTTTCCATAGGCTTTGGCTGCAGGGATTGGTGTGCTGTGCAGTGTGGGGCTGTCCACATCCCAGCCAGTCTGCAAGCAGTGGAGCTGAACATATCCATCAGTTCTGGAGCCCCCTCCCCACATCTGAGGGCTCACCCCAGCGGGTTCCTGGTCTGTGTGAGGGACAGAATTCAGGCATGTTGTGGTTATGCTCCTATCTATTTGGTAAAGCCCACAATGCTGCCAGAGTTGATGCTGTTCAGGGGATGATGTTGGATATCAGGGAATTGGGCTAAATAGGGTGCAGGCAGGTGGTGAGTATAATGTTATTTATAACCCTAAAGCAATAAATATGTTAAACTTGAGTTTAAAATAATAAATTTCAGAATGGAAATAAAAAAGATAATTGTTTATTAAGGGATTTTTTAAATTCCCTGCATTAAAAGCTGTCAGCTTTTATACCAGGTAATTATACCAGGTCCTGTATGGGAACAGTCTTTAAGTCACTAGTTTTCTAAAGGACGGTTTTCCTTTTGCTGGTTTGTCAGTTTGCTTCGTGAAGCCACTGACAATTTGGATTTGCAGCCCCTTGTGATGGGCTGAGCTGCCTCTGTGTGCTGCAAGGGCAGGGGTGCTCAGGTTGTGGACCTGCTTCTGCTGGCCCAGCAGAGCTGGTGAGCAGTTGGTCCCTTTTCTCCCTCTCCTTGGCACTCAGTTCAGAAACCTCTGTTCTGCTCTGCCTTATGTTTACTTTCCTGTTGCAAGCTGTCAGGCTCTGAGCACCTTGAGCTGGGCACAGGAGCAAACAATCTGTCTTCTGGGCTTGGACAAAAGCTCACTCCCAGCTGCTTGGCACGGCTACATGTCTGTGTGTTTTTCCAGATGCAGAAATATAGTTGTTTCTGGAACTTTCAATGACAGCTGAAATAGCATCAATATTGTGCATGCCAGTGGTTCCTGAGTGTTGGAGTTGGGTATCTAAATCCCACTTGCGTATTTTTCCAGTCATGCTTTTCTCTAGCCTTATCTTCTGCCCTGTGATGGGACCTCTAGCCCACTTCTGCAGAGCTCTTTGGAAAGAAGTCAAATGGGCCAGTGAGCAGAGTAATTACCCTGGAAAGCTGTATACAGACACAGGCTGGGCCACTCCCCATTAGATATTTGGAGGCTTTGAAATTGCAGTGCCTACCACTGATGTGACTTACCTGTAGACATGAAAGATTTGTGAGGAATGCATCAGAAAAGCCAGTTTTTTACCTTCTGACAATTTTCTGTCTTGATAATTTATTGCCTGGGCTGAACATCCTAATTTCTGTTTGCTTCTATGAAGACTGCAGCAGAGTTCCTAAGGGAATTGCTGTCCCTAGAGTAGGTATGCTGGCTAGCAATATAAAGGCTTGGTTTAAAAATTAGCATACATTGCATCTTTGAGAACTGTTGATCCAGAAAGTATTGTGCTTGGGTTTTTTTTAAATGAATCCCTTTGAAGAGCAGAAAACATCAAATAGGAGAGGTAAAGGAGTGGCAGGGAAACTGTAAAGCTCTCTGCTGCCGTCCAAAAGAATGGTCCCACAGCATCTTCTGTGTGCATCTGTCCTTGATAGCGTGGGTGAGCTGCCTGGTGTAGTTTGGCTGTGCAGAGCAGAGGCAAATTTGTGTCACACCAGAAAATCCTGTAAACAATGGTAATGCAAATCAGTTGGTAAGTCAGCTAAAGACAGGGCTGAACAGGGGTCCAATTTTAATGAATTGCACACTGATTGAGAATAAAAAGACAAGAGTTTATTCCAGCTCACTGTCTTATGACTAAAATAGCTTTTCTCTGTCGAGTACAGATACAAAATTTTCTTCTAAATCTCGTATGGGGAAGCAGGTGCTGTGATAGCCCTGTGAAGAAGGGAACAGCTCCTTTACTGCTTAGCCTCCTTTGCAAAGCTAATCCATACTGTACTAAGTTATCTAGCTCCAATTACTTGCAAATTCTAATAATCCTAGTACTAGTAATTTTACAAGTTGCCAGTACAAGATAGAACTGCATCGTGTTGGGGTGAATGCTCCTGTGCTTTGTTTCCTGAGACTGTGTCTCTAATTAACTGAAACCTAAGACAAGGCTGCACCCATCTGAGGGCTGGAATTCCCATCTGAGGGCTGGAATTCCCATCTCAGGTAGAAATGCAGAATTGTAGGGGTAAAAGCCTGCTCTTAGCAACTAGCATTGTACCTTTTGCCCATGCAGAATATGTCTGTGGAGATGCCAAGTTCATGTGAAGATCCTGCCCATCTGCAGGCCCACTACCTACAAAGTCTGCAGAGTGGATCAGTTAGGCAGAAATCTTTAATTCTTTGAGTTTAGATTCATTGGCAGAGTGGTTGTTTTTTTCATTGTTTCAGTCAAAATAAGCCTGGCAAAATCTGCCCCTATTTTCTGTACAAAAGCTGAGCACTCTTAAGCAAAATAACAAACTGTACGAGTTTTTATACTGGCAAAATAGAGCAGCTGTTTTTAGAGTGGTGTTCCAGCAACACTCTTTATTTCTTCTCAGAAAGGAGCTCCTGTGTTCTGCAAAGCTCTCCTCTTATCTGTACTCATCTGCACCTGATGTATCTAATAAAAATGCAGCAGATTTCAAATTTGCATACATTATTTTGTAATTGCACACATTGAAGTGTAATCCCCAAAAAGCAATTGTGCTCAGACTGTGTGGTGGTGAAGGCAGTGATGGATACCTTAGATTTTCTCAGATAAAGTGCATTTATTTGCAATGTGGGGGTGGGAACCTGAAGTGGAGGGAGGATTAGATGTTTCTGCTGTGCACAGGAAGGGTAGCAAGGATTCCCCACCTCTACCAGCAGCAATAAGCATATTCTGGTTTTGTACTGGGGTTTTTTTGTGGGTTTTTTTCTGTATGCCTTTTACCTTGGCTGCACTTAGTCTGCTTGAATAAGTAGAGTCTCTTGATAAAGGGATTGGATTTTCGTTGTCTGTCTGAATTGTCATGCTAAAATCTCCTAGGTGGCTGCAGGAAGCAGAGGGAAGCATATGCACATGTGTGTGTTAGCAGAGCATTTTGCATATTGCTAAAAATGTACTTCCCCAGCTTTCCTTTGCAATGTCTTATGGGTGAATGGTCAGAAAGATTTCTTGAACAAAACTGTGGTGGAAAGCTGGAAGGTGTCCCTTCCGACCAAAACCATTCTCTGATTCTATGAAATGATTTTCACATAATGATGTTTTGCTGAGGAAGGATGAACCCTTTCCAGGTATTCCAACTTTGTTGTCTTGCATCTTCCATGGTGGTTTGTGTTGTTAGTTGGTTATGGAGGTTTTTTTAACCCCCATCCTTACACTTAAACGTACATTAAGATAAGTCAAAAGACCTCATGTAAAAAAGAATGTTTTCCTGCTGAGATAGAGTACCCAGGTAAATCCTTTGCTTCCATTAGGAGCAAAATTAAGATGTAGTTAACTTTTGGTGAGTTATTGCTTCACAGACAGCCAAGCTGTGAGATTGAGCCGAGCTGGTTTTCCATTTAATCATCTATGGAATTGCTAATGAAATTCCAATTGCTAGAGATTTGTTAATGAGAAGAATGTGAAAGCCAGTAAAAAAGCACCTTGATTTTTTCCAACTTGAGGCTAGATGTGTGGAACTGACTGTTAGAAGAAAACTGTTATTTTAGTTATTGAGCAATTCAAATCTAGAATTACTGAGAAGCACTTGTAATGCCAGAATATCATCTTCACACTTGCTTTTCAGTTTATAACCAAAAGCAACCTAATTGGCAGACTGTCTTTAAGTGCTTTATAATCAAGTTAACATCTAGAACACAGTAATAAAGCATTTGAGTAAATGGGAGTCATTTGTCTTTAAATGACTTGCAACACTGTATTTGCAACAAAGGTTATCTGACTGTATTGCATGCCCTTTTCAACAGCTGCTCTGATTATCTGACTTTGGAAAGAGAACTGTTAATCTAACAAAATTTTATTGCTCTTAGTGAAGGTGCACTGAGCAAATTAAATTGCAATGCTGTTTTCTGGGTTGGTGTGTTGGGCTGTCATCTGTCCCAGGTAGTTGATAGCGTGCAATTTCTAGACTTAATGGCTCCATTGGACTTAAACCAGGTGGTGAAGCCAAGGTGAAGTGCAAACCTTTGCTGGGTATGAGCTCATTACTTTGGAGCTGGTGCTTTTCTGAGCTGTAAGGAGGAAGGGCACAAAACTATGAATGTTTGAGCAACCAGGAGGTCATAGAATCATACAATTGGCTGGGTTGGAAGGAACCTCTGAGATCATCAAGTCCAACCCTTGATCCACTCCCCCCATGGTCCCCAGACCATGGCACTAAGTGCCACATGGCTCTGCTTCCATCACCTCTCATTTCAAAGTGTCTCTTTCTTGTCTTCTGATTGTTTAGCAAACTGACCAAGATAGGAAGTTGTAATGGTCACCTGGCCCCACATTTCCCTGCTTCTGGAAGTGGCTGACAGGGGATGCCTAGGGAGCAGTGTAAGCAACAGAGCATGTGAAAATCAGTTCTGCCTATGCATATCCTTGCTTTTTTCCCCAAATTATTTGATATGTCTTTGTGAAAATCTTCTTTGCATCACTACTGCCATACATGAGATGTTTTGTTTGTGTTGAGGATATCTTTGGGGAGGCAGAGTGGAGTATGGAGGTAGAGATTAACTTTGATCTGCAATTTCCAAATCTGCTCCTGTCCTGGGCTGCATCCCCTTTCAGCCCCTGGCTGGCCATCAAACACAGCGGGTTACCCTTGGAGCATTGGGTGCACAGGAAAGTTGGGAGTCTTGTACCTAGTTCAGTGACTTGGGACTGTACCTAGTTCAGTGACAGACTGAAAGAAACAAAAAACCTCTGGTGTGGTGGTTGTAGGACTGCTGCTCAGTAGAAGGACTTGGGCAGCTTTGTGTTACGTTATTTAACAGCACGTGTGGTAGGTTTGAGTAGCTAACTAAACATCTGAGTTTTCTTTTTTCCCCCTTTTTGCAGCTCTCCATGAATTCCCCAATGACATCTTCACGAACGAGGACAGGAGACATGGAGCTGTGGTCCTGCACGTCCTCTGTGTAAGTTTAGTGACTTTGTGTTTCCTCTCCTATCAGTGTGGAGAGGGCTTGTTGTGCTCACCACAGGGGCATCTGCTCTCAGCTGACTACATTGGGTATAACGTGGTTCAGTTTTACATAAAGCTCTTTTAAAAGCCCAGTGCATGCTGTCATGTGAACACAGTGCTGTGAGTTACTTGACTCCAGCCAGAGGAGCTTTGCTGAGGCCATCAAGCAGCTGTGGTTCCCTGCCCTCCATCCTGAGCACGGGGATGCTGCACAGTTGGGAGCTTGGGGGAGGACACTCATGTCTCAAAAAGAAGTGAAGTCTTAGCCACAGAAATTTCCCCCAGAAATCTTTATGGTGTGTCTTGTCACACAGCTGTGGGAAAAAGATATTAGAGAGGGTTTTCTGTTTATATCAATTAGATTATTTAAAAAAAAAAAATATATAAAAATTGGTGTTCCAGAATTCCCCTGAGTGTAGTTTAGTTGCTAAAGTGAAGTTTTCTTCCTGAATATTAAAGAAAAGACTGTAACTTCCCTTCATCAGCTACAAGGTATCCTCATCCTCTTGGGAATTTTGGAGGACATCAGGGAGGTAAGAGATTTGCCTCAAAGGTCAGAAATGTGCCAGGAAGACTTTGATAGATGCTACTTTTAAAGACTTCCCTAAATATCAGAGATCTAGAGCTTGGAATTTTGTGATCTCTGCCCCAAGCAAGTCAGTTTAAGTGATGTGCATGAGTAAGGCCAAAAATAAAGATACTCAAGATGAATTTATTTAAATAAACCTGCTCTGTCCAGTCCACTGGACACTTGGCTATGGTTAGAGGACTTTGTGTTGAGCAGCTGCAGTGTTCTCACGGGGAGGCTCTGTCCCTTCCAATCCATTCCTTGGCTTATGTTAGGCAGATGAAGACAGTTCTTCTCGTATTTAGTGTTAATTTAAAGAGAACTGCCAAGTTGGTACTTCTTGGGAGGAAGAGGCGTTCCTAAGCAGCCAAGAAAATACCTGCTTGTAATGAATATTTAAAAACATTTCATAATTTCCAGGCACCTCCAGCAGTTACTGCCAGCTACATTCAATGATTCATCATTTCTTTTTAAGCATGAATCACATTGCATTGCATGTTGTGACACGAGTGCACTGTGTTACAGTTCTGCTTGGGCTAAATGGCTGCAATAATTTGTTGAAAAACATCACTATTGACTGTGCTTGGAAAACCCAAGGCTTCCAAGTTTCTATGGGAACGAGGAGCTGTGCAATGTCGTGGGGACGAGCAGTCGGCCCGTGGCTCGGCCCCTTCCGCCTGGGGTGCGCGCATCATCCCCGGGGCTGGGGGCTCCTCCTCCTGGCCCTCGGTGCTCTGCATCTCCAGCAGCTTTTGTGTTTTCACAGGGAAAGGTATCTGCTGATAATCTGTTGATTCAAGGAGCTATGTTAGCTGCTCTTAATCTGTGCAGAAGGTGTGTATGCATCATAATGGAGTTTTGAGAAATATTAGGCTGTTGGCAGCCTTGTAACTACCCTGTGCATAATACAAAAAAGTGTTTAGGAAAGGGATTAACTATATGCAGTTAAATTAATCTCTCTGCTTGAAAAACAACTAACAGTCACTCCAGGCAAAAGATGATGATTATAGCCGCAACCTCACACTTCTTAGATTTTAACACATTTTTTTTTAAATCTCTTAAGTTACAGGAATAAGTTTAGTTTATAATAAGATCACTAACATACAAGTTGCTAAAATAATTCTTAATCTCTGTGTGATCTGTACCTCTGAATGTTTTTCCAGACTATTTAGATTCAAGACCTGGACTGTATTTTTTCACTGTTAGGAACAATGAAAACACAATATTTTCATACAGTTGACTACATAAGCTATGAATTGGGTTATTTTTCAGTCTACTTCAGTATATTATGATTTGGGCTTAGTAATTGCTCTCAAGATAGTATATTTTATCACAGGCTTTTTTTGTCAGTACTGAATAAGATGAGATTACTTTTAACATGTATCAAGATGGGGTTTGGAGAACTGAAATTTCAATATGAACTGTCTGCTTGTGGATAAAAAGAAAAATCAGTTTCAAATGAGAACTAGGTGTAAGCATCTGCTGTCCCAGCAGAAACATGCCCAGTTTCCTCCCCCATAGCAAGCAGCAGGACAGATATGTCAGGCCATCAGTGCTCCATCATTCTCCGTAGTGGTTTTATTGATCATGCTCTAGCTTGTGCATCCCCAAGGCACAGGTGTCTCAGCTGTCAGAGGCTGTCACAGAGCATGCAGGTCCAAGACAGTGGCCATCAGATGAGAAGTTTCCCCAGAACTTTCCCTTCTGAGCTGCCAGCTCTGCAAATCCCAAGGGAAGCTCCTCTAGGCTTCATTGTCTGTGGCCCTGATCCATCCCCTTGGATGGAGTGGGAAGCAGAAGCAGCAATGACACATACTTTGCCATCTCCTATAGAGAGTAACTGTAATCTGTTGTCAAAGAAAAAATGTTTACTGAAAATAGACAACTGTCAGCATTTAGCAACCTGCTTCTTTAGTCTGGGCTGAAAGGGGTTGTCATCATATTGGGGTGATGAGCCTCTAATTCTGTTTTTCACCCTCCAGCAATACAGACACCAAATATCAGATCAAAATAGAGCATGCATAGAATTGCACTGTGTGGACAGATGATACAGACACAGAGTTGCATTGTCTCCATTGAAATTTCTTTGTGGAAATTGGACTTTAAAAGGGGCTTTGTAATGGTTGGGAGAACAATGGAGTGATGACTAGCAGGTCATCACCATGCTTCTCAAGTTTGACCTCCCCTTAAATTGGTTTTATTAATTTCAGCAAAACCCTGTTCTTTTTCTTCTCCCCTTTTCCCATGCTTTCATGTTGACTTCTGAAAGACATCAAGGTGAAGCGGGTTTAACAGAAGTTGGACAGCCAGGGGGCAGATGCTGCAAACCAGGGTCTTGGGGGAATGCAGTAGGGGGGATGCCTACAGCATCTTCTCCCTGTTGTTTAATAAGAGGGAAAACACAAAGATCCAAGCAGATCCTGTGGCGGGGCTGTGCAGAATTATTTAACATAATCTGGTGCTTCATAAAGATAAAAGTAAATCACTAAATACTAAAAAAATCTGGGAAAAACTGTGCAGGAACAGGTTAGCAGTAGTTTTAGGTCTGAGTTGAAACTACTTCACTTTAAAGGAAAAGTGGGCCAGTAAAATTGTATTACAGGTTTGGAGCCACAGTGCTTAGTTTCATTTCCCCCATAGATGTTTCTTTGGAACTCATCAGCTGATTACTTCATTGCTATTAATTTCCATGTCCCCTCTGAGAAGAGGGTGGGCTGCTGTGGGTGGTGACACCCTCACTGAGTTGCTGGTTGGGATGTTCAGCCTGAAGGGAGCCTGTAATGCAGTCAGAATTGAGACAAGCCCTCTGCTATGTTATGGTGGTCCCAGTGATGGCCCTTAGCTGTGCCTGGGATGGGGGGTCTGTGAGGAGAAACAGCCAGGGATGGGCTTCCTCCCCTGCTCTCTTGGGGAGAAGGCAGGGCTGTGGGAATTCCTGGATACTGCAGCATTTGAGCTTGCTTAGGAAAAATTTATTGCTTAAGCTCAGTAAAGCAACTTGTAATTTGTGTATGAGGACTGGTGCAGGAAATTGAAAGGACTGCTGGACGAACAAGAAAAATTATAATTCATAGAATCATAGAATCCTAGGGGTTGGAAGGGACCTCGAAAGATCATCTAGTCCAACCCCCCCTGCCAGAGCAGGGCCCCCTAGAGTACATCACATAGGAACGTGTCCAGGCGGGTTTTGAATGTCTCCAGTGAAGGAGACTCCACAACCCCCCTGGGCAGCCTGTTCCAGGGCTCTGTCACCCTTACAGTAAAAAAATTTTTTCTGATATTCAACTTGAACCTCCTATGCTCCAATTTACACCCATTACCCCTTGTCCTATCACTGGTCACCATTGAGAAAAGCCTAACTCCATCTCCCTGACACTCACCCCTTACATATTTGAAAACATTGATGAGGTCACCCCTCAGTCTCCTTTTCTCCAAACTAAAGAGACCCAGCTCCCTCAGCCTTTCCTCATAAGGGAGATGTTCCACTCCCTTAATCATCTCAGTAGCTCTGCGCTGGACTCTTTCAAGCACTTCCCTGTCCTTCTTGAACTGAGGGGCCCAGAACTGGACACAATACTCCAGGTGTGGCCTCACCAATGCAGAATAGAGGGGGAGGAGAACCTCTCTCGACCTACTAACCACACCCTTTCTAATGCACCCCAGGATGCCATTGGCCTTCTTGGCCACAAGGGCACATTGCTGGCTCATGGGCATCTTCTTGTCTACCAGGACCCCCAGGTCTCTTTCACCTACACTGCTCTCCAGCAGGTCAGCCCCCAACCTATACTGGGACATCGTGTTGTTCTTCCCCAAATGCAAAACTCTACTCTTCCCCTTGTTGAATTTCATCATGTTTCTCCCTGCCCAACTCTCCAGCCTGTCTAAGTCATTAGACATTAATTAATGTCCTGTGCAACACAACATGTATTTCAAGTGAGATACTTAATGTCCTGTGATACAGAGATTGCAGTTACTTCTCTGATGCTTATTTGTTGGAATAATTTTAAAATCAATCCCAATACTTAATCTGCTATTTGTAATCCTTTTATGCCGGGCCATTATGTTTTTAAGATTTTTTTAATGCCATTCTGGGGAGGAACAGTGTCTTTCAAGTAGGTTGCCTGTTTAAGATGGCAATATTTTCACTTGGAGCTGAACACAACTGAATGATGCTGGGGCTGAGACTTAATTTTTTTGTCCTTCACGTTGTCCCCTGTTGCTATCACACGCATCACTCCAGCTCTGCCCAGGGCACACCCCTTTCCCTAATGCTGCCACATCCCCAGTGGATGTTTTCAGGTGGAAGAGCTTCAGCAAGTGCTGCCCTCCTGCTTTCCTTGTCTGCGCCAAAGATGCACTAATGCCTCCTGCAAGAACAGACTTGGGGGTGTTCAAGAAGCAAGCAATGGGGCTCCTTTGTTGTCTCAGATGTCCAAGTCATCCTAGATGGAAGCTCATACCACCCAACCAGCTGCAAAAGGTTATAACCTTGCTGTTTGTATTCCCACATTTGACACACAGAGCCTTGTTCTGATGTGTCTGTCTTTGTTCTTTCCACATAAAATAGTCTGGACAAGCATCTGGTCTCTGTCTTTACAAGTCTGACTTGACATTAGTATATTTTTTTTCTAAACTTTATTTTGTTTTCTTTGTTTAAGAAACAAACAAATACACACACAAAAACCCTGACATCCTTCAAGGAAGTAACAGTTACTGTCCTCAAGTGTTCACTTTCCAAAGGTAGTTGCTAGGGTTTTAATCTGTGAACCCATCTGTTTTCTAGACAGATACTTTTTAGATATTGATGCTTTATACCATATCACACTCAACCCAGTTAAATAAAATTAGGGGAGACTCCCAGCCAAAACCAGATTTGTAACAGCTATGAGGTCAGTAAAAATAAATGCTCAAGCATGTAAGTCAATGTGGGTTCAGCCTCATCTGCTCTGCCAGCCTGGTGTTACAACTTGCTTAAGTCACCCACAGTAACATGACTGACTGCAGTGGCTTTGGCTCGGTGCTCTGGGCAAACACAGCAGCACAGCATTCCCACCACCACCCAGAGATTAGAGAAAGCGTGACAGCAGTTCCTTCACATTTTCCTCTCTACTTCTTACTAATTTCTGTCCATTTTTTTTGCATTTTCTATTGTACCTGATCCTGCAAATGCATAAGCTTTGGTGGATAAAAGAAAATCCTCTTGTCACCATTTTGAGTTGTAGTTGTGCCCTCTAAATATGAGAACATGATGAGATGCAGCTTTGGTACCTGCCTACAGGTACCTGGTGGTGGAAATGCCTAGGAGACAGTGCAAACTCACCACTCGCAGCGTTTGAACAGTCATTTAAAAACTCTTTTCCTAAGCTGAAGCTGATGGGTGTCATGTCCCTTGAGTCCATCCAGGCTGGTCTCTGATGGGGTGAGCACCACGCACAGTACAGTCACTTTATGTGGTCTGAAAAATGGTGAGAACATAGAAAAGGCAAAGGCTGTGTGTGTGCGCCACATGTGGAGGCAGATGCTGAAGTGACCTGGTTTAGCTTTTGAATGTGTGCTCTGACCTGTTCTCTCCCTCCACATGGCCTTGCCCTCCTTGGGAAGAGCTTGGCGACCACGGCAGAGCAGACTGCAGGAAGCCCAAGCAGCTGTGTGGTGCCCTGCGCTCTGTGGCTGTGGGTTATGTCAGATATAGAGGGTGTGCTCGATTTATAGGGGTGGTGGTGTACAGGTCAGTGTTCTTGAAACTTAATTATTTTAATTACTATGTATTTGGGAGCGATGGCAGATTAATATGGTTAGCAGATCAAAAAATCCAGGCTGAAGTTGGGCACCTCCTATCCATTGTAATTCTGTAGGGTTTGGCTACATAAGTCAAAGGGGCTGTTTCTGGTCCTTTTCCCTATAATGCACAATGTCTGTGAGCCGTTCGCTTCCTTTGTCTGTGTTGCTATCATGTCAGCAGCTAGTGCTGCCTCTGCAAGATCAAGGGCTCTGATGCACCCAGCAGATTTGTAAACCTGGAATCTGGCTTATGTTCTGGGCCATTCTGCAGTGCAAGAGTTTCACAAAGTGTAAGTTAGATTTATTCATATTTATGAGTAGTGATAGAGGAGCACAGAAACTGCCCTAAGTGGCACTCTAGCTCTGTGTCTTCAAAATCATCCATTCTGATGGGAATCCCATCTCTAGTCCTGCTAATGCTGAAAAAATATACTTTAATTATTTTTGAGCTTGAAAAGTTTTCAGGGCTGAGATTTTAGTAGAAATACTGGCTTTTTGCTGCAAAGTTGTGATTATATTCTGGTAAGTTGGAATCCGGGGTTTTGGGGAGTTTGGGGAATTTGAACCTGTACCCTTGAAAATTAAAACAAGAACAAAAGCCCAGAGGCCATTTTTATTGTAGTTTTCCCTCCAGATGAAAGTATTCTGGTCTCCTCCCATCACCTGAGCTTCGACAGTAAACTTCAAAGACAAGGAAAGCAGGAGGATCTGTTGGTGATGTGGTAACAGCTCTGTTCTTCAGTAGGATTAAGGCACTGTTTTTCTACAAATGTTGGCTGCTTCTCTGCTCTAGTTACTTGCTGGAGCTGCACTACTTGTTAAAATAATTCTATAGTGGTATGTGACAGGTGTTATAAAAAAAAGATGGAGGCATCTTTGGACTTTAGTTTTGTCTCACTTTGGGAGTGAAGGCATGAATAATGTCATGCCTGTGATAAAGTGAAAAAGGAAGGGACTCATGCATGGATGGGACCTGCTGTATGGGACCAGATGCCAAAATTGCTTCCTTCTTGGGCTCCTGGCTTTCAGGGGCTGTGCAGGTAGCTCCACAGGTGAGAAGCTGAGTTGCATGGATGGAAGCGGTGCTGTGCTGTGCTGATGGCAGAATGTTGGCAGCTTTTGATATATTTAAGAACTTTTGGATGAGTACTACTTCATGAGGGTTCTATTAAATCCCAGAGAGCCCCATGAATTCTTGCAAGAGCATTTCATTTTTTTGAAAGGTGGATATCAAAACAAACCTAAGATAAGTAGGGATGTTGTAGTTTGTTTCTGCTTGACAATCTCCAGACTCAGTGTTTTCTCATTTCTTTTGCAGGCTGTTTATATGTTTTATGCCTTGGCAATCGTCTGTGATGATTTCTTTGTCCCTTCGTTGGAGAAGATTTGCGAAGTAAGTGTTAGAAGATATTTCAGCCTGTGTGCTGCTGTAGCAGCAGTTCTTGGGAGCCTCAGAACGTGATGACAGTGTATTTACTATTATCTTAGAGCATTCCCCACGCTGCTTGTTGAGTTGCTCAACACTGCGTGTGTGTTGGCTCAGCTTCATGCTCTCACTCACAGGAGATGAGCTGGGAGCGTGCTGGTGGGTAAATTTGGCTCCCCCTTAAAGCTAGCAGCTGCCTCCAGTAACAATTCCTGTATATGAATCATGTCACTTCTTAAAAAGTGAGGCCAGTTATAGTGAAGAACACATTTTCTAGAACAAGGATTCCCTGTCTCAGGCTCTGCTGCAGGCTGCCTGATGCTGCTGGCTGCTGGGTGGGTTTCCAGATAGTGAGCCCAGCAGGGCTTGTTAGCTTGTCCCGTGCTCTGCTGCTCGCTGCTGATGTGTCCCTGCTTCTCCAGACAAGTAACCCTGCCCTGGAGGTAGGATTCAGCCATCCAAGGCTTCCAGAATTTTGGAGTGTTGTTGGGTGCCCATTAGCAAGCAGTGTTTTGGTTCAGTTGTGGCCTTGGGCTTACCACTTTGTTCTCCTGGGACATGAAAGAGGATAATCTTTTATTTCTTGACTTCTGTGTGGAAATACTAATCCAGAGAATGTTGCTGAGTTTCACATACCATTAACTTAGAACTTGGAAACCTCCCAAGCATCAGGCTGGGAAACAAAAAAAATGCACAAGAGAAATGCACACATATGTTGGTATTTAAAAACAAAACAGCACCCAGGAGAGGAGGAGATGCCAGGCTCTCTAGAAGCTGGGCCCTGCCCTTGCTGATATAAATTAAAACTTCTGGTTACTTACCTCAGCAGAAATCATGGATCTTCTGCCTTGCCCTCAAATGAATTTCCTGCCTGACCTTGTGTTGATGGAAGATGTAAAGCAGCGGGGACAGCATGGGCATCATTAAAGAAACTCTTGAGCACTTCTAGCAATTGGAAGGAGTGCTGTGCCTCTTTTGCTAAGGTTGGCACACTCAAATTTTAGGAGACAAGGAGCACAGTTTAGCCTAAATCAGCTCAGACAGCTACAGGGTGAAAATGGACTACGTGCCCATAGTGCCTGCAAGCCCTCTCAGACAGCGTCAGTCTCAGACAATGAAATCTTTGCATGTAGAAAATAAGGTTTGGTCTTGCCAGGTTGATGTCTCTGTTAGCTGGAGGAGCTGTGTGCTGATCTGCTTGGCAAGCAGTGTCGCTCAGCAGGGCATGGGCTGTGCCTGGTGCTGGGAGGAGGTGTGGGAGGCAGCAGCAGAAATCATTTGTGCTGACAGCTCTGATGGAAGTTTTCTCTAAACTAACCTGATATTTTTAGTTCAGCACGCTGCCATACAAGCCTTTTTTGCATCATCAGAAAAGTCAGACATCCCACTATTTTGGTGCATAATGATTCAGAAAACTGATAGATGACAACACAAGGATTCTCTCCCCAAAAAGTTTTTTCTCACCCTGTAGATGGCCTTTGGGGGCATTCAAGTTCTTTTATTTATGTATTTTTTGCATAATTAAGCAATTCTGTAATTACATGATAGCTAAAGGAATACAGATTCCTGTTTCCTGATCCAGCTACTTTTAATTTTATCAGTCCAGAATGGGTTGTCTTCAAAACATCCATGTTTCCATGGGTTGCCCTTGATCTTAGCACTCGAGAATGCATGGGAAAAGGCTTGGGCCACTTTGTAAAGATCTCTGCAGCCTTTGTTAGTATCCATTCTTGCCTGGTTTTCTAAGACAGGGAGGGTTTTATCACTGCCCAGTGCCAGCAGATGCTACCAGCCTTTCTCACTCCTCTCCACCCATAAAGACCCTGTGAAATGTGCAGGCTGTCTTGTAGAACTGGGCTGTTTTGGGGCGACACCTGGGTCCTCCTCCGTCACCTGAGGAGGTGATGTTTTAAAGGGTCATCCTTTGTTACCTCACAAATAATTGAGGTGGAGGGATAGGGGAGAGAGCAGGAGCTCTGCAAAGTTGTGCCGGCTGCAACACAGTGCTCATGCAAACAGCATGACTTGATGCTGACCCATCTAGCATCCAGCTACCACCTACTGTCCTATCCAGCACAAAAGATTTCAAACCTCCTGCCTGAACACTTTTTTGGTCTTGGAGATCAACCAATGGTTATTCCACAGATGCTCACAGTTTAGATTCACTAAATCCAAAATAAATGCCCTTTTTCTGGCTTCGCTTCATCTAGCTAGGATAGCAGCTGTGGACCTAAACCAGCAAGGCATCTGCACTCCCCAATGGGTGTGTTGAGATGAGAAATTGTTCCACAATGCTTGCTGTGGTAGAGATTCACATTCTGTTTAAGTTCAGATGTACTTACAATAAAGTCCTGATTTCCATTTGTTTCCTAAAACCCTTGTGCTTGCATTTGCCCAGCTGCCCTCCCTTACTGCTGTTGGAGTGTTTACATGATTCAGCTAACGTCATAGCTCAATTGCAGACATTTGTCCACACATACCAGAGAATACATTTTTGTCTCCTACCTAGTGTGCTCTATTTTGTTCTCTGTTGTATTGATTTACGCATCATATGCATGGCAATAAATAAGCTGGGAAGTGTTCTCGAGGGAACCTTCCATAGCTCTCAATTAAACCATCCACATGCAAGTCAGCACAGCTGGTTTCCTTGGCCCATGGTCTTTTTTTTCAAAAAAACCATCGAGTTGCAGACCAGCTATGGTAGGATGACTGTCTATATTTTCGCAGAGGATCCTGCAGAGGAATCTGGCTTCTGGGGAACTACTCCTGGTCCTGTGATTTTCTTCTGCAATAGTTTTAATCTTATTTAAAATTGTTTTCCATAAAACTGCAGGTTCCATAAGCTTTTTCAGTAGTACAATGGATGCTGTGGTCTCCTGCTTAGAAAGTATGTCTGATGAGGGCTCATCTTTTCCTTTTTCCCTCTCACCATAACAAGCGCAGCATGTTTTGTTATGTGTGTACAATCAGTGCACAGAGTTACCTACTCTTCCAGGCCTAGAATGTCCTTTGTGGGGCCTTCAGATAAGGTTGGTGGGAGGATTTCTACAACCTTTGTACAAATGTACTGTGGTAATGACCAAGTTTCAGAGAAACCCTGCACTACTAAGAGGGAAGAGGAAGGCTCCCTGTGTCCTGCCAGGCTGGGTGTGTGCTCCAGGGAGCCAGTTCTGATGGGGAAACATCCCCACTGCCCATGGGTTTCTGCCCCTGGCTTGTGCGATGGCAGCTGCAGACGAGCTGGCTTTGTGTAGTGACAGCTCAGCAGTTTGTGGCCATATGGCAGGGGGTGGTGGCTTTTTTTAGCTGCTCATTAAAACATGCAAGGTGCCAGCGAGGCACGTGGTCTTTAACAGCCTTGTCAAGTTCTCTGAAGAGTGACTTGTGCAAATGGAGCAGTGGGAATGCAGGAAACATAAAGGAAGCAATTAACCAAGTAAATATTTGGAAACATCATATGCCAGTTAAGTTTTCATGGGTTCTCTCCCTTCCTGAAACTCTGGGTTAGATAGTCCCTGGGCTAGGGGACGTCTGTAGGAGGTAAGGAACCTTGATAAAGTTAAATGGCTAGGGCTGAAATGATGCCAGTGAAGGCAGCTGGGGTGAACCAAGTCTGAGCTCCAGCTGGACCCTTTAGGGGCCAACGTAGATGGGGCAGGGTGTGTATTGTTTGGGTGATGCAGGAGGCAAAAATCTTTGACTGCTGTGGTCCGGAGCACTGCTCTTTCTCTCCTGTAAAGGCCGCCACAACCTGCTGTCTCTACAAGGAGGTGCCAACTTAAGTAGCCAGTGCTTGTGATGGCTTTTTCCACTATACTTAAGCTTTATTAACATACAGCTGTATACCTGTGGCCAGCTTCCTGCTCTGGGCAGACAGTATAACATTTCAAGTTGAATTCCTTCAGCCTCTCAGTGTTGTAATCAATAACTCTTTATCTGTTTTTCTGCAGCGCTTGCATCTTAGCGAAGATGTGGCTGGGGCAACTTTCATGGCAGCGGGAAGCTCTGCTCCTGAGCTGTTTACATCTGTCATAGGTAACTAACCTGCTGCTGCTTCTTGAAACCTCCGTGTGCCCTGGCTGTTATTCAGAGTTGAAATGGGGTTGCTAAGTGCATGTGTAGCATTCCTCATCGCACCTGGGCACACATAGGATTCTGGGGAATCCTCACTAGACAGTGTTTCTGAAAAAGTGCCGCTATCCCACAGCAGTGCTGCCTTGGAAGTGGTTTGATCTGACCCCTCAAACCAGGTCCGGAAGGGAGTTCACCTTGGCTGTAGCACAGGCAAAGTGCCAGTGCTGAGCTCTGCACGTGCAGCTGCCTCCCCCACGCCTCCTCCTGCCAGGCCATCTGCAGGACCTGGTGTCACAGGATGCACCCCAGAGCCCTGGTTTGGAACCCCAGTGAGGTGTCATCAGCTGCAGGTCCTGGTCCATCACCTCCACCTTGGTTAGTGTGGTAACACCACTTCCCCTGCAGGCACACCAGAGTGGAGAGGAGAGGATTTGGCACGGGTTCTTACAGCAGCAGGGGGGTCAGAGCATCACCAAAGCAACTGCACGCTTACAGGAAGTGTGATCAAGGGGTTCAGCAGCCCCCAGGTATGTGAAGCTCAGGAAAATCATGTGGTCCTTCTGCTAAGAGGGGACTGCAGTCAGCTGCTGTACAGATGCTGCCTGGCTCAAAGGAAAAGTGTTCTTGGTATTTTACTTATCCCCGTTTCTGTTGATAGGTGATCATGGGAGGTTAAGGTGCGCTCTCCATCACCAAGGAGAGTTAGTCTCAGCTTCGATACTCTGTCTAGAAGATACTTTTGTTTCAGTCACAGCTATCAGATGAATTAACTCAAAGCTGCATACTCTGCAGAGGGGTCTGATTGCAAAAGCAAAGGCTAAAAATGTAGGAACTAAAATTGGACCAAGTTGGGGCTGTCTTCCAGTTGTATTGTTAAGGACAATGCAGTAGCAGGGTAAAAATAAAACCCAATTCCTTCAGGGAGCTTAGAGAAACTCCAGTGATCAGATCACTATCTTAATGTAGGGTAATACGCCAGATACTGAATGCCACTTGGTGGGTGACTGCTTCTGTGTAACATGCTTCAGAGAAAAGGATAAAGTGGGGAAAAAGAATCTAAACTATGCTGGCCAGATAGATACTGTTGAAACCTTAAAAGCAAGTGGTGAATTTAAACAGACTGACAGCTAGCAGGAGATGGAGCTGCTTCCTTTTTAGGCTGGCTTCCTAAGGAAAGCATTTTGTGCAGTACCATGATGCTTGTGTCTGTCAGTTCATCTCCCTCACCATTAACCTCGTTGGCCAATTTGAAACAAATTTGACAGAAGAGCTCTGAAAGGAGCTTGTAACATATCCTCATAACTCATCCTGAGAGGCATCATTGAGCTTGCAAATAGCTAGTGGCCAGGCAGCTCTGAATCTGCTCCAGCTCAAGCTTCTGCTTGCCTGTTGAAGCCAGTAGGGATGGGGATAGGGGGAAGAGCACCAGTGAGGAGATGTTTTATGGGAGATAGTTTCCTGCAGATTTGTGTCCAGCCAGCTGCTCCCATGTCTCTTATGTGTATGGCTGTAATCTTGGATCACAAGATCAGGAAGTTGGCGTCTTAGACACATCTAAGTTATTTGTTTTTCATTAGACAATCTAATCTATCCAGGTCCCTTCAGAATGCAAACTCTGCAATCTTTATTCACCCTAGTACCTTTCTCTGCAAGCTGCCCTATTAAATATGAGAAAAAGTGGCAGAACTGGTTCATGCCTTTAGATTTATTAATGGGGTGTGAGGTCTGCAAGTTTTTGTGGAAAAATTTATACAGCTTGCCTTGAACTTGTTTTTCAGGTGTTTTTATCACAAAAGGAGATGTAGGCGTTGGAACCATCGTAGGCTCGGCTGTATTTAACATTCTCTGTATTATTGGCGTGTGTGGGCTTTTTGCAGGACAGGTAAGAGCATTTAATGATTCCTAACATTACTTCCTTCATCCTGTGCCTTGGCTGCACTGTGAAATTGGCTACCAGGTTCACAACCCTGCCATAAATTTCTCTGGCTTTGTTCTTTTTAATAGGCCCCTATACTATTCCTCTTGCAGTTTTGAAATGAACAGCAGAACAGCAAATATCACATTGGGCATTTTAAGCTGACCAAGATACGTAGGTGGTCCCAGGCATAAAAATTGGTTATTTAACACCTCCTCTTGGTACCTATTGAAAAATAGATTTTGACAGTTGTATCTTGTTCTTTTAGACCAAAGGGGACAGGAAATGTGTATGCCTCTGGCTGGTAAAAATGTACTTTGGTAGCCATATAAGATGCCTCTGAAAGAATGGTGACACTTCTGGAGTATCACAGTAGACGCTGTCTTCATTCAGAATAGTTTCAGACACATGTGCTGAGCTGGCATGACATTGTTGGGGACAGGCAAAAGTTGTATAAGATAGCCTTTGCTTGTAGTTTATCTCATTAGTTATAGCCAGAATCACATAATGGTTTAAGTGGCAATGGTTAGACCCAGAGTTCTCAGCACCATAATCCCCCACCTCAGAGCAGGGCTGATTTCAGAGTTGGTCAGGTTGCTCAAAGCCTTGTCCTGTCAGGTTTTGAACAAGGATGCCCCAACTTTTTTTCTCAATAGAAATAAGGCTGTCGATTCCAAGTATGATTTTTGACTGTTTTCCAGCATGTCAAACTGCTTTTGATAACACAAGCTATTAATCTGAAATTAATTAATTTGTGAGATCTGAATTGAAGTCATGATTGATATAATGAAATCATTATTGTATAATGAAATATCTGAATCTGCATTCAGCTTAGCACTTGGCAACATGCCCAGTATTTTTGCAGCCACATAAAATGTTCTTTGGAATGTGACTGTGCAGGCTGACTTGTGAAGAGGAGAAGCAGGCTAACATTATCAATTCAGGGCAGTAAGAGAAGTGGCTGTGGAAGAAGTTAAGAGAAGGGTCCTCTAGAACTTAGTCCGTGTGAGAACACATCCAGACCGGTTGAGCTTCCTGTGAACATTTGTAATCCAATTTTATTTGCATTAGCAGTGCCTTTTTTCAAGATGAAAGTGGACATTTTCACTATGGGGAAGCTTCAGGAAGAGCCCACAGTGGTGCTTTCCCCAGGCTCCCTTGCCTTGCATGGGAACATACAGCAGGAAGCAGACATGCTCAATAAGCTCAGTGTGTTAGTTGTTGTCCTGTAACTCTTACTGTGAAAACCCAATTGATTCAGACCAGTTTTTAATGACCAAAGCTTTCCCAGTGGATGAAGCTGTGTTCCTCCTGTCATCAGTAGGACTTTTTCTCAGGTTGCTTTTTTTCAAGCAAACAAAGGCAATTAACTGTTTATCATAATAAGAGTGGAGCTAATTCTTCTGATTGTTACTCTCCATGGCATTGATTTGCGTGCCTGAAACCTGCTAAAACATAAATAAACCTGCTAAAACATAGATAAAAATCACAGCTTTCAGTGGAAAAGGTGTTGACAAAGAGTGTCTGTCTTCTTGAGGGACCACTTCAAGGTGGGAGATGTATGTTTCTGAAGGATGTAACAGCCATACTGGGGCTGGGTAGCATAGGATATGTTTATTTTAAAGTTAGGCTGCAGTATGTATGTGCTATGTTGAATGTATTATTATTTGGCTTGAGAAAATACTGGGTTTGGCTACATGCACCTTGTTTAAAAAAAAAGAAACAGATCGACAGCCCCAGAAAGTTGAACACCAATTCTGGTTATTTTTCTGAGCCTTTAATGGTTGTTAAGTGCCAGCTTCTCAGAACAAACCAGAATAGACATTCCACTGCTGGTACTGGAGAAGGCAAGTATGATGCCCACATCTCTATATGACACTACACACCTAAGAACTGTGCTAAAAGAGCATTGTTAGGGTTGAAAGTCAAACACCGAAAAGTTAGAAAGTAGCAGCGTTGAGGTTCCTTGTGCAACTTTAATTTGCCCCCCTGCTATGTATGTATTATTATACAGTCTTTAATTACAGGGTCCCATGCTGGTTTCTCCACAGGGTCCCTGCCTTCTTCAGTGCACAGAATGGACTCTACTCACTTAATGAGCAGCTATTCATTGTTTTGTTTTCTCTTCATTGTTCAGTCTGTGCCCTTCTGCCTTATTTACCAGGCTCTGTTCAAACTCTGTTTGAGAGGCAGAATTATTAATTTCCTCTTGAACGTCTGCCGATCTCATCACTATGGTATCTGAGCAGTTGATGAACAATTAATTTTCCCCAAACCTCTGTGAGATGAAGGGATGGTGTAAAGATGGGGAAACGAAGCACAGAGACATTAAATACAAAAGAATAACTTGCCATTTTAGGGGCCAAATAATGCTGGCACGGTCCTGGTTTTTCCCCTGAAAGTATAGCATCTTGTGGCAAGTTCTTTGTTCAGAGGGCAGCTCCCTTTGGCTCCAGATGCTGCTCCTGCTGCTCCACTTCACCATTGCACAACCATTCCCTTGCTGGGCTGACCTTGGGTTTATTTTAAGTGGCCATCTTGTTATCCATAGAGCCCAGCTCTCCTTGGGAACATTTGGCTGCTTTAGCCATATAAGCCCCTTTTCTTCTCCCAGATCATGTTCCACCTTTTGCAAAGGGTAATGAGCCCTGGCTTCATCACTAGACCATTCTTGACCTGAATTAAGCAAGTGACTTAACTACCTCTTCTCTTAACCCTTAATGCTTTCTTTTCACAGTGTGATGATGCTCCTCCTAAGCACCTAAAATGCTCCAGGTTTCTTCCTATTAAGTTTATCTCCCAGACCCCCACCCGACCTCCCCATTTTTTGAGGCTTCAGTTAAAAGCTTTCTCCAAAAGGTTTTCACCCAATTTGTGGATCCACCCCAGAGCTGTCTCTCTAGCTTTCTGCTGGTCCCACAGTGCTCTAGATTCCTTCTTTTTTCCCCACTCGTTTGCTCTTGACCTGATGCCTCCTTTATCCATGACAGGGAGGCACCTTTGGAGGTACAGGAGCTTGCTCTAGAACCAGGGCAATCACGCTTCCCACTGTTTCCATCTTCTGTGCCAGCTGCAGATTTGATGTACCCCACAGGTAGTTCCTACTGGAGCCCTTGTGACATGCCTGCCCCCACCACCCCTGCTGGGATCTGGTGCTGTGTGCTGGGGAAAAGTGCTTATTGCTGAGCAGTCGATGCAGAGTAGCTTGTGAGCAGCCTGCTAGAAGCCCTCTAGCAAGGCAGTAATTAGAAAAGCTTCCACTTCATTTCTTGCTTTATGTATTTAATTTTGAAATTTTAAGGAATTTATCACCTTGGTAGCTACAGCCCTGGTCCTGCAAGCAGCTACAGCCAAATTAATTTCTGGAGGCTGAGCCACTTGCAGGATGGGTGTCCAAAAGCCACCCACCTTGTTTTCACCGTCTGCTGCTAGCCTTTCTTCAGGGTTTCCAAAGAACTGCAGCAGTGTTGTAATGCTTCTGAAGAGCTGCTCTCCTGCTGAAAACCAATCAATGTAGACGAAAATCAGCATTAGTGTTTTGTTATGCCTTTTTTTTTTCTTTCTTTTTTTTAAAATTTTTTAACAGTGGTGAAAATTTTAACAAGTTTCAAATCCAGTCTAAGTCGGAGACACCTCTACCCATCAAACCCATAAGAGTTGGTGTGATTCTTACTCATTTCAAACCCAAGTTGGTTCTAGGTTATATAAAAAATATTTGTTCCATGGTTTCTTACTGAGAAGGAGAAATGTGTGTTCCAGTACTCTGAAAGAGGCTTGATTTTCTTTGATGACACTTTGCAGATCACCAGTAAGGATTCTGGTCTGGAGGGATTTTTTTTGTATCTATCTCTTCTCTCTGATATGAGCAATGAAATCTCCTGAGGTCTTCGTCCTTGGTGCACAGGAGTACCCATTTTCAAAATGTGACAGTTGATGCAGGCTGCCTGTGTTTTTGATGGCCAAACTAAAATTGCCTGTAGAGGCTGGATTTTCTAAACTAGCATCCACACTCTGAAAATCATCTCTCTTTTTTAAATGTCTTATCTGGAAGCTAAAGAACTTTACCTCTGATGAATTTTGAAATCTCCAACCAAGGCTTTTTTAGAGAGATAGATAAACTTCACCCTTGTGGATGGCTTGAGTGCAGCACACTTGGCTGTGGCAATGAGGCTTAGAAGCTTTTCCTTCTCCTTTTCCTTTTTTCCTTGTAATGTGTCATGGTATTCTGCATGCACATGCACACCCAGAAAGATTTGCCTCACTTAATTAGGCAGTAGGTGCAATTTTTGAGCCACAGCTGGTTTTAATATGTGGAAATGTATTAAGAACTGTCCTTGTTCCCCAAATGCCGATGCAGTGCAGGCTGGGTATAGCTTTAGCTGTTTCCTCGGTTGTTTGTACACATGTGACACTAGTGCATGTTCTTTCAATTGTACAGCTAACTCACACGTCCCAAAAATTGTGTATTCAGCTGCTGTGCTTGTTTTCCTTTGTACAGGCAAAGAGAGGGTATGAGAAAGTAAGAGAATGCTGCAAGAGATGAAATGGTAGCAGATGCAGCCCTTCAAACACAAGCCCAGCAACATTTCAAGGGGTTGTGTGCTATATAGGAGGGAAGAGACACAGGCATGGAGCTGTCTGTCTGTCTGGTGATGGATTGTGTTAGACTTTTTCCATGAGTGCAGACCAACTGTGTATGGGGAGGTCGACCTTAGCCCAGGGTCCCCTCTAAACCTCGGTCTCTCTGTCCTGTCTTCTCACTCTCATGTTTATGCTTCACAATTTTTCCCCTCCCTCCCCTGCTTTGTCGTCATCCCTGGCAGCAGGGATGTGGGATTCTCGGAAGCAGTCAATGCTTGCTTAATTCAGCTCTCATTCAAGCCAGCACAAGCAGTCTGTTCAGTTTTGAAAATTCCCCTGTACAAATTCCTTTCTTTTTTGCTGCTCTCCTCCTGCATGTTAGCCAGTCCTCCTCTGTCCCCTCCAGCACCAAACTGCCACCTTTCCCAGTGCTGCAGAGGAGGATGAAGGATGAGACGAGGTTAGTGAAAAGTGCTGAAGTAAAAGCAATATAAACACAAGTTTCAAGTCTCTCCAGCATTAAACAGTAATTTTAATCTGCATAGCTTGATTTGTTAAATAGTGCTTAACTAGCATGTTCTGCAATTGAGTTATAGTTTCTCAGTTTCATCTTTCCCCAGAACAAGACATGCAGCTCAGGGTGGAGCAGGAGACCAAGGTTCCTGGGTTGTGCCAGAGATCATCTTGTTTTTTGAGAAACTCTTCCAGTTATATGTTCTGTCAAGGGGTCTATTTGATGGCCTGTTGTCATTCCTCAATATACTGGAGTAAAAAGGACTGCCTTATCCATCTGACCTGCCTCCTGCTCCAGAGACATTCTTTTACCTGAGGAAATAAACTCGATTATGAAGGCTTTCCTCTGTCCAAGTTGTTGTAAACCCTTGGTAAGTTGGGAATGACTCTCAGAACCGTCAGCTGACATGTGCTCAGTGAAAAGAGACTTGAGAAACAGGTGTTACATACATTGAAGAGCTGATGAGGAAAGATAGAGTAGAGATATAATAACCAGGTAGAACATTGTTTATTGAAGAGACTGGGACTTTTGTAATCTATTTTTAACCTACTTCTGTCATACGGTTTGCTAGCATGCATCTTATTCTTATGAGCTTTAATTGCACTGACAACAAGTCATACTGGAGTCGTTACTGACCTTTGGCTCGTATTCCTGATTGTATTCCTGAGCTTTTTTTTTTTTCCTTCTGGATTGTTGAGGAGTTTTTGGAGGAGAGGGTTGGAATGTAATTTTTTTTCTTCTCTGGTCTGTGACCATCGGTCTCACTGCAGGGAGGTGTGATGGGGACCGGTGTACTGTGCAGGTCAGGTGCCAGAGTTGCTGTCTGGATGGTGAGTGATCCAGGACTGGTCATGTCATCACAGAGGTTGCTGTGATTTTTTTCTATTAGCATTTCAAACCTTTCTTCATGGTTACCTTCAGTAATAGGATACAAATAGGGGAGGCAAAAGTCCAGTCTGTAATCACTGCTAAACACTGGTGCCATTTCAGCTCAAGTTTTCTGTCAAAATTCATACATAGATCAATACTGTGGATTAACCTTTGGCAGGTTTTTTTTCTTACATCATCTGTAGTGTAAGAGCAAGGGAAATAGAAAATATGGTTTTATATCTGATGAGGACTGGCCAGTCTCAGGAGATGAGGAAATATTTACCCTGTGCATGCCTTCCTGTCCATGCCTACAGCTGTCCTGGGATTCTGCCGTGAATCGTGCAAGGAATCTCCTGTGGTCCAGGAGACATATGCAAATGCAGGTCCTTGTGGTCCTGCTGCCTTGCTGCTGCTGGAATCTGAGCTAAAGAGACATGCTGATCTGAATAACTCGTGGACAATTATGAGTACCCATTGAGCAGGCAAATATTTTTGGCTTTGTTCTGAGGTTTGGAGAGTGTCCACTGTTTCCATTCTGAGAATGTCACAGAGACAGATTGCTGCTACAGTAATGAAAATATCAAGAGCTGCTTAAAAAAGCAAATATTCTTGGGGAAATAATGAGAATAAGTTGAGTTGGTCCACAGTGTATGAACTGGGAGCCAGTGTGATGGTTGAGCTCTGCAGAGAATGGGTAACCAGTGGTGAAATTAGGGGGCTGGTAACTGGGAGGAAGCTTTCTTCCCAGCCAGTCCATTAGGTCAGAGCTGCTTGGCAATTAATGGCTTAGAGAGAAACGTATTTTAAGGCCTCCTGGATGTGTGTATGTATCTATATATATGTATAAAAGTTTTTTTTCTTTTTTTTTTTTCTTGCTGACCCATGCTCACATTTTGTGTTTCACTTCACCTGAACGAGCCTGAATGCTGCTTGGTGGGACTCTGATACTGAGCGGGATGCTTGTGGTGTCCTGGGCTGTTGGTACAGCCGTGACGCCAGTGTGTCAGCAGCAGGGAGACATCCCTGTGGGGTACAGAAGGGAGTGTCTGGGTCTGCTCCCTGGCATTCTTTGCAGGATGTCCTGCAGAGCTGTTTGTCCCAGCATAGGAGCCTCCGTCTGCCTGTGGCTTTCCAGAAAGGCTGCACAGGCAGCAGTGGCTTTCCGTGCAGGAATCTGTCTAAAATTTCAGTGGTTCACCATGCCAGGAGGGGACATGGGACCAGGGATGGGACCACTGTGCTGTCACAGGAGAGCCCCTTGTGCATTTCCCTGGAGTTTGGCAGCCACCTTGTCTGTCACAATGGGGCTGTCCCACCTGGAGCAGGAGGCTGCTCTGGCCAGCTTGGAGACCTTCCCCTTGGTGCCATGTTGTGCCTCTGCAGCTCTCTGACTACAGCTCCTTGTGAAACATGCAGAGGTGTTTGGATCTTGCCTACACTGATGTTTCTGTTCCCTCCAGGGACCACACAGGGAGGAAAAGCATGATGGACTCACAGGGTCATCTCTCAGTCTGGCAGATGGCCACTGGAGGTGCAGCAAGGGGTAAAAGAGATTGACCTGTGATCTCTGCTGTGTTTGATTTACAGCAAGTGATTATTAGCTTCTGATTAACCAATTTGCTCATTGCAGGTAGGATGTAACAGTGCCTGTAACAAGGCAAGTTTTGTGGAAATTAACTCACAGCTCTTGCAGCTTCGCTCTTTGTATGTGCTGCTGGAATATGTCAGTAATTATCTTAAAGTATTCCTTTCTGCCTTATATCTCCATTGCAATTGCCATAGGACTGATACTGTCAGCAGTGCAAGAAAGAGAAAGTGTGTGCAGAATACTAAACATGCAGTTGCCATTTCACACCTTCAGTTTGGTTGTGACCTTTCAAACAGCACAAAGTCTGCAGCTTTTGAATCACAGACATCACCTTTGGTGCTCCCTTTGCTGCTTATCCTGGTGGCTAAATGCTTCAGGCTGCCCTGTAACAGGGAGGACCTGCTTGCATCCTGCCTGCAGCCCTGAGGGGACTACCTGTCTCTTCCAGCAGGATTTGTTTCCTTCAGTGGTGGGATTGTGCCCAGTTTGTGGGACATTTTACTAAACACATGAAGGAGATTTGGTTGAGGTGAAATGACCTCAGAGAAGGTGTGACATGCAAGGGAAGAGTATTCCCCAAAGGCCAGCAGCATGGAAGGATGTGGCCAGAAGTGACCTGTCAGGCTTCAGTCATGGATGATGGTCACAAAGATGCAAAAAAGTCCCAACCCACTGGTGAAGGCTAGGAGCCTAAAATGTTTGAGGACTGAAGGGCAGTCTTGAAGGTCCTGCTGGACCTTCTTAGCTGATTTCTGCATCTGAAATATGGAGTGGGTCAGAGTGTCCCCAGGAAGGCACCATGCTCTAAACTGTACCAAGTCCTGGGGACAGATTTCTAGCTGTGCCTCTTAGCTTAGGCACAACTCTATGCCACTCAAGTACTTCTAGGCAGGCTAATTGAGTGGCAATTAGGATGCTGGTAAGCTGATGCACACTAGGGAAAAAAGAGACTAACATAGAGAAAAACTGTCAAAACAGTTGTGTATGGACAAGGTGAGTATGAGTGAAAAATTAACATGGTGTACCATCTCAGTAAGTGTGTATCTGTGACATTTGTGGGTCCCACATTTCTGATTTATTCTCCAGCGCTGCTGCTGGGTAAAAAAAAAAAATCTTTTGTCTCCTGTATAAGGAAGGGTGCTTAATTAACTCACCCAAGCTTAGGCCGTAGTGGTGGAGGCAAAACAAGGACTGCTTCAGTCCCTGGTGAACGCCTCACCCCCAGACTAGCTCTCTTCTTTAGTATAACACATTGGTATGTCTCCCAGAAACCATGCAGAGGCTCCACAGTGGCTTCTTGCTGAAAGTCATAGATGGGTCCCCGGCCTAATTTCTTATAGAGTTGAACATGAGAAAGGCAATGTCACTCTGTGTGACTAAGTTACATTAGTATGTGATGAAGTAGAACCCTTTTTATCTTTGTATAGTTCCAAATGCATAAGACATGCATTAACTGTAAACTACTGCCAGTCTGATTTTCTTGAAAATCTGTTTCCAGGCTCCACCTGAGTTCCCTACTTACTGTAACACTGACCAGCAGCTAGTCCTTTAACTCACTTTGAAATGAGATCCTATTCTGTTACCACAGGGCTGATTTGGACTTGTGCCAAGGATTTGCTGAACCACAGTGTCAGGAAAACAGTACCTTCTGAGGGGACCCCGCCAGGCTTGAAGAGCCAGCCCTCTCTCCACAGGTGGCTCCTGCAGACCAGGACCAGCATGTGAGGAGGTTCTCACTGCCTGTCTTGTGGAAGCTGCTAGGAGAGGCTGACGCAGTATGCTGCCAGCTGGTTGTGATGTTTCACGTACCTGCAAGGTATCTCAGTGAGCAAGGGTTTTGTCAGCCAGAAGCATCCATAAGCCAGATCCCAGCCTCTGTTAGGGTGATGTGAGAGCTTCCCTAATTGCTTCTGTGCAGTCCAAATGAAAGAGGCGCAGCATGAGAACTGACCCAGATTCTCTGCTTCTGGATTTTTTTGACACGCCCTTAATGAGAATTTAAATCTATTGACTAAAAACTGAAGGGAGCGTCATCTCCTGTAGAAACACCTAGTTTTCTGCCTGCTCCTTTTGCCCCAGCCTCACAGATCCTGGCAGCGGAATTTATTATCTTGGCTCCCCACCTCTGAGGAGAGGGAAAGACAGCAGCAAGGAAGATGGGCATGTGTTTGCTGCCTCTTTTCTTAAGGTCTTGCAGCATTGCCAGGCAAGGCTGTCTCAGTTTACAGTCATCCTTCAGGGTATAGCTGACCATTAAAAAAAAATAAAATAAAAGCTGCTTCTCCAGCAAAGAGCTTTGTCTCTCCGTACAGCCTCATACAAAGTTTGTGGAGTAACATTCCAGACCAGTGATGAATTTGGAAGCACTTTTGGACCCCAGAGCTGCACAGAAAACCTACCCAAAACAAACAGTGACCATCATCAGTCACTGAGGTGCAGTGCTGCAGGAGATACGTTTGTATAATGCTATGTCTAACAAATTAGAGACATTCTACCTCTTCCCTTTAAAGCTCGTGAGAAACCTTCACCTTTGCCCAAAAATACATTCTGCTGAATGACAATCATTCTGTCAAGATCTAACATCAAGGAAGCAAACTACACACAAGAAGTCAACAATACAGCGTGTGTGTCAGCTGGGAGGAGATGCCTCCTGCTGGGAGGCACTGATCAGTGGGTTTACCATCAACACATCTCTTTTATCTCCATAGAGTCTTAAGGCTAATCACTGTGAGGGTTGTCTGTAATCTTTTGACACCCTTGACCAAGCATTCCTGCCTCTCCACATTAACAAATTAAGTTATTAGCTCTTAATTCCTGAAAATCTAGACCTTCTGTGCTAGAGGGTAGCAGAGAGACAGTGTTAGGAAGATTGCTTCGAAAGCCTGGCATTTTTGGCAGCGTTTGTAGCTGATCATTCAGCCCAAGCATGGCAAGCGAAGAACAGGCCTCGATAGGAGGAAAAGCCCTGGAGCAACTCAGAGTGAAAAAGAACCCTGAAGAATGTGGATGTGATTAGATAATGTTTGCATACTTTCCCTGGAAAGCTGAGCATAGAAGATATACAGCAGTGCTTATCCCTCTGGACTGCCTTGTGCCTTTCTGGACAGCAGCAGAAGCAACAATGCCCTTCCTTAAGGCAGCAGTAGCCATGTTCTGGGTCACATGCTTCAGTTCTGTGATGGGGAGAGCAGGTGAATAGCAATCTTTGAACAGCCAGCTGGATGGCCTCTGTCACCAGGTCTCTTCTGGGTGGAAAAGGAGCCTTCTGCACTGCTCAGGGGAGAGAAATAATTTGGAAGAGCAGAAGAGAGACAGGTCAGTGTTATAGAGAGTAAGTGGTGAAGCCTGAGGATGGGACATGGAGTATATTGCCACTGAGGCCCAGGGTGTCTTGAGCTTACTTGGGTGCTGGGAGCAGCAGGTGCCTGTGTCTGATTTTCAGTGATTGCATCCCTGGTGGCTTATCTCCTCCATGTGTGTGTTCATGGAGGAAATGTGTGTGCTGCATGGGGCTGCTTCTTCAGCAGTTAAGAACAGCATAAATCAAACTGCAACTGATAAAATGTCGACATCTCTGTTACCCAGCCCTTAACAAAGGGAAATAAGCATTCTGAGTAGTAAATATTGCAGATAAGATTTTGCCTGAGAAACATTTGCCAGTGAGGAACCCAATATCTAATATGGGTTATTTTACCTATGGGAATGATGCTGTAGCATGCAGGTGAGTGTGCACTGTGGCTCCTCCTCAGTTTCAGACATGCCAGGGGTTGCTCTTGTTTAAATGTGGACTAAAGAGCTTCTCCTGTCAGCTCTGGGGATGCCAGATTCAATCCCCAATGTCATAGTCAAGAGAGGGCTAATGGGCATTTGTCTGGGGCTTAGAATTCTGGGGTTTTCCTTCAAAGAGAGGAACTGTGAAACCTGACAGTGGTTTTAGAGCTGCCTCCTTACGCTCAACCCCCAAAGGACCAGCTCTCTGCTGAGTTACAGTATTGCTGATTTAAAACTTGAATTTGGTCATGACTTTACTCAAGCTGATTGCTTCCCTGACTTCCTTTCTGCCTTAGACTGTAATGTAAGTGTTTTCCAGTGCTTAAGATTTATGTGGAGCCCCTAGTTGCTGCAAGACTGTATGGCACAATTCAGGCGTTCAAGGTCTTGGCAATTTATAACTAGACTACACAATTCTTGACACCAGGCTGAAAATACTGCCATTTCTATCAGTGCTAATTAGCTTCTTTTACCCTCAGTGCATACAGCTTTCTTATATTAGATTGTTCTTCCCAGTGATCAAATGGTTCAAAGACTTCAGGTAAATTATTTGCATCACAAGAGAAGCAGAGGTTTAATTGCCCCCCAGTTACTTCGTCAGAAAGAGCTAATAGCTGGGATGTCTGTGAATGCAAGCAGCCTGTACAAGTCCCAAGCACAGGTGTGTTCCCTTTGATCCAGCCTGAAATCAGCATAGAAGTCCCTGCAATTCCCACTGGTCTGTGCCTTTTGTGCACTGGCTCCCTGCTAGATTGCTGCATTTAAGCATTTGGATCTTCAGGTACTCATACAAGTGCCTGAGGAAAATTTCCCGGAAAAATATTGCATACTACCTTCAAGATGATTGTAGAATATCAAAGAACAGGAGAGGTAGCTAGCTTGGTTTGCAGTAACCAGGACTTGCTTTCACAGGTGTGCTGTGCAGCTTGGTGACACCCTATACCTGTGAGATTTTACAGCAAGTCTGTTGGTGTGGGGTTTGTAATCTATTTCAGAAGTGCTTACATTTACTGCCATAAAATCCCCACCAGCATCCATGCTTAGAAAAGTTCACAGGACCTTAAAAGCAGCATCATAAAAGCTGAGTGGAATAAGCTGCATGGAATAATGTCAAATTATTTTACAGACTGTCTTACAAAAACTTGCTCAATCAAAATGAAGGGGCCCACTATCTATAAAATGTGAGATTTAATTAAGGATCTCTGAATAGAATCATGAACCCAACTCCAGGTTTCTGCGTTTGGAAATTTCCATCATAAAGCATCTCCATTCATCTGTCCCTGTGTGCATTGAAATATATTGTCAGCTGTCATGAATCTAATCTGACTCAAGGACTTTAAAGGCATGCTTTTTTTTTTTTTAGTTAAGAGTTTTTTACGTCAGTGGTTGCATAAAGAGACTTTACACTGTGCATAAATTACGTCTACTTTAGAAGGCCATAGTATTTAGAGGCTGCAGAGATTTTAAAGTAGAACTGTCAATATCTTTTTACATCATTTGTTTTCCTTGCAGTTCTGGAAAATTCCAATATTGTAAGACTTAATATGCAGAGAAATAATGGAACCTATTTTTGCTAGCACTGTAATATAGCACCTTTATTTAGTCATCATAGAAATGAAAATTAAGTTCCTGTTAGTTTCACTGAATTCATGTACAAGCATGACTGGAGGATGTGGTCATAAAATTCATTTATACATTCAGTGGCCAGATCCAGATCAGTGTAAATGAAACTTCTCCCATCTGCCTCCTTGTGGGTTACACCTGTGAAGAATGTGACTTACCGTGTTTGAAATGCACTCCAGAAATGGAAAATAAAGATTTGAGGAGAAGCTTCTACTGAGGGGACTTCTTAAGGCTGCAAAAAATATAATCATACCAAAAATGTTACCACCACGTGACTGCTTTTAATCTGCCCTTTTGAATACTGTTCATGAAGTTAAAAGCTGACTTAATTGGTGGTATTTTTTTTCTGCTAAGATATGAATTACAGGCTCGTTCACCTACAGTGATGTTCCTCCTCATTTCCATGTCTTTGGAAGGTGTTGACTGAAATGAACTGCACAGCAATCCCATTTTATCCTCTGTTGCATACAAGTTTGATTTTGTTGTTGTTGCTCTTAACATTTTTCTAGAGTGCTAAGTTGAGTATTTGTCCCAAAACCTGTGCAAATGCACACAGAGATGTAGAGACACCGATCAGTGTCTTGGGTGAAGCCGTGGCTCTGCTGAGGATGGGAGGATGCTGGGGATGTGAGTGCTCTGTGCTGTCAGACTCCAGTTTTGCAGTGTGACTTTTGTTGCCCAGGTTATCCTCCCCTGGATGAATCAATATGGGTCAAGTTGATGTTTTTTGCAGGGATAAGCCCATCATCCAACAGTGTAAAATTCCTGGAAATCCAGTGTATGAGATGCATGCAGCTGGCTTCATGGTGGACACAGGTGCATGGTGGAAGGATAAGGATGGTCAAGACCCACAGTCACCGGGCAGCAGCTGGGGTGTGTGTGTGTGGTGGTGCTCCCCTGCCTATGGACCGCTGCATAGCTTGCACTCTTGCTCATCTGCCTCCAGCTGCAGCACACAACAGACTGGGGACAGCTCAGCTTGCAGAGACTGCTGCTGCAGGCTCTGTGGTGTGCCAGCAGGAGGGGTTTCCAGGAAAAAGGATACCAGATAGCCTGCTGAGCTTCTGGGAAACTTCTCTGCTATCCATGGATACCTGGGGCTCGTTTCCCTTCCCCATGGCTTTGACAGCAGCAGCGTGATTCACCAGGTCTGCAACTTTGTGTGGAAGTTATCTGCTCCCTGTGACATTTTACTATTCAGATTGGCCATCCCCATCTCCCTAGTGGTTGTTCCTCAAGCAGGCACAGAAAGTCAGTGCATTTCCTGGTTGGGTCCTTCATGTCCTAGCATGGATGGGGACAGCTCACACAGAATGACAGGCTTACCTCTGTCAGTGGAGGTGGTGAGAGCCTGACTAACATCCTCTCTTTGCCTGTTTTCCCAGGTTGTGGCACTGTCATCCTGGAGTCTCCTGAGAGATTCAATCTACTATACGCTGTCTGTTGTTGCACTCATTGTGGTAAGTTTTTGAAGGTTATTGTCCTGTGTAAGCCCATGTGTCTACTGTCACCTCTAAAAGCAACCTGCTAAGAAATCAGTCTTGTAGCTAAGATGGTTAAGTACCATATGCTACACTTTAGAGTCAGATGATGAACAGTTGCATTTCTGAAGTTTGTGCTACTATTATTAGTCCCCGTTTCATTGGTTTTCCTTTGTTCTGCACATGCCTCTATGCCATATGTATTCCGTAGGTGCAAAGGCCTTTATCTGTCTAATCTCAAGAGGGCTTGCCTCAACCTGTTTGTACTTTTATTCCCCACATAGCAAGGTCAGCCTTTTTACACCTGGTGAAAAGTAACTTTTCTTCATAGTAACTAACAATGAGCTGCAAAGCAAAAAGCTTTACTGTTTTCATAACTTGACAGTAACCTCATACCTGAAACTGTTACTAAAAGACAAATTTGGCCACACCCACTAGTGTAAAGACATTAGCAGGTATTCTCATAATTTACTATAAGATGCACAGGTGTAGGCACTTGCCTGGCATTTACCCTCCTGCTTTTTGGATTGAATGTTCGATGTATTGCACAGTGGCTGACAGGTTAAAAATTTGTTTAATGTGTCATGAGTTTTTTAATTCCTTAAGCAAAGTAGGTTTTTTTAAAGACTTGTGCATCCTTGCGGTTGCCAGCTGCTTTAGGATGTTAAGAGCCATTCTCTGTTGTATTGTGTCCATAACACCACTGAAATTCATGGCTACAAATCCTATTTAATGAGAAGGATGGGAGGAAGGGAAAATATTTTAAATGGCTAAAGATTTAGGTCCCATCTGGTTTATTTGCCCTGTTATATGCAATACTGCTCCACAGCTGATGGCAAATGAGGATTTCTCCTTTCAGAATGAAGCATAGCTTCAGTGTAAGATGTTTCTCCTCCCCTTCACTCACCCACAGACCCCTGGCTTCACAAGTGGCTCAGATCTTTCCTATCCTTTTAAGGCAAAATCAAATCTAGGTGGCAGCACATTGTTACTCAAATACTTACTCTCCTGTCTCCAATGTCTCTTCTGCAAGACAAACCACAGGCTCCATGCAGAGTGTAGCATGGCCAAGTCCCCCTTTGTTAGCTTTCTGTGCACATTAGATTTTAGAAGGCACTTAAATACTTTGCCATATAGGGATAATTTACCAAATCAGGGCATTGAGACTTTGCTGCAGCTAAAATACAATCATTTTTCTTGAGGGATGATACTGCTTGCAGAAGGTTGCTTTCAGTATTTTAAACTGCAGCTTGTGGTGCCATATTTTAAGTTGCAATCAACTGGTGTCTTTACTAATCATGAATAAATCTCAGAGGAAATAAATACATTCCTGCCAATGTTGAGATTCATCAACTTTAAAAAGATTGATATTCTGCAGGGTAAATCAATGTGACTTTGTCTTCTTCCATTTCCACTAGTAGAGGAATTGCAGTGCTGCGGTAATAAAAGGCAAAGCAGTATAAACTCACCTGTTTGGTGCTCCAGGTCATTTGATAAGAATGAGTGAACTCTAAATCACAGAGACTGGAAGTGTGTAAATCACACCATACCTCCCTGCCATTCAGCACTGTGATATTTATTTTTTTTAACTGTAAGATATACTACAAAGCTACCTCATTGTAGAGTTTGGCAAAACAGTTACTCCTTATTTCCCTTGAAAGGAAAACGTGCCTATGTATCTTAACTTGAAGAGACATGGTCAGAGTCATTAGTGACAGAAGGGGGATGGGTACTCACAAAGGTCAATGCACATGCTTTCATGTCCATCACACCAGCACACTGTAACCTAAACCAGGCTGTGTCAGATTAGATCATGGTGACTGTAAGCTGTAATTTACAGCATGCATGTTTTGTGGTCATGTTTTCTCCCAGAAATCCGTGTAACCATTGCTGGGTGCTGGCTGTCACCAGGAGTTGCCATTTGCAGGCTGTGTAGCAGCCTGAGGTATTTCAGAGGCCCCATCCCTTTCCCTCCCTTCCTCTGGTGTGCTGCCATGGGTGTTTCCCTGCTGCAAACACGGCATTTCCACCACCCCTGTGGGAAGCAGGTGTCTTGGCTGGACCTCTGGCCCTCCTGCTGCGGCAGCCATGGCAGGAGGGTCACGGTCCATGGGCTGAGCTGCACTGAGGTCCCCTCTCTGTGAGTGACAGCCGAGAGCAGCTTTCACAGGTGTCAGTCTGAGGTGGAAGAAGACGCAGAGGCACAGGGGTGCTGCCATCCAGGGAGCCTGGTTCCTGTTTGTGATGATGGAGCTGGTGGTGGTGGGCTGGGGAAGGGCCGGGCCCAGCAGTGGAGCACAGCGGCCACCTGCTGGTCACCACCTCCAGCTGTCTCTCCAGACCCTCAGAAGTCGGGTGTGGGTGGGTAAGCACCTTTCACCCCTTGGCCATAGAATCATTTCTTCCCCAGCACCCTGCGCAGGCAGGAGGAGACTCTTGCCCAAGGAGGGCTCACAGTATTGTGGAAGCTTCAGCTCCCATCAGTGGGTGTTCTAAAATGACTGTCTTAGTAATTAAACTGAGCTAGTGTGGTGGCCTCATAGATTGTAATGAAATATAGCGTAAGATCAGAGGGAAGCGTGGAAGATGCTGAGGAAATAACAGGCCCTGGGCTCAGTTTTCAGTCAGCAAACTCTCCCAGCAGTGATGGCTGTAAATCTGCATACTGGTCACCAGGTTGCCACAAGAGCAGGTCAGGGGAAGAGGCTGTGCCTGAGGTGGGACCAGCTGTGCGGCTCAGGGGCAGGTGCAGCCCCTTTGAGTCACTCGCTGTTTTCACTGCAACCGCTTCTTCTCGCTGCTGCAATAGCCTCAGTTACACAAGGATGCCGTGGTCTTTGGGAAGGAGACTGCCTGCTTTTGATGGGCCACAAAATGGGTGGTGAAGTAGTTCAAAGGCGACAGCAGTGCCAAAACAGACCAAAGCTTAATCTCCTTGCCCTCAGCCCTGGCTTGCACTGTCCCCTCCTCAGGTGATGGGCTGTTTCCAAATGTGATTTCATGTATAACATGCCTGTTTTTTTAAAATCTTCTCTCCACAGTTTATTTATGACGAGAAAGTTTCCTGGTAAGTATATCTGGCCTTGAATCCTCTCTCATTTTTTCTGGTTATATCACAAAAACTCCAATAAGTAGGGTTCATCAGGAGAGGAGAGGAAAACTAAGAAGTTCTGCAGGGCCATTCAGGAAGCACATTCCTGCTGCATGAGAAACCTCAGCACATGTTGGGCTGGAATAACTCATTTTTTGAGCCAGAGAGAAAAGCATAGGAGAATGTCCCTCAGACCGGTTCCTGACACAGGGGTGGCAGTCAATGCCCTCAGCCCAATCTGCAGCTGCCCAGGGATGGGGGTGTACTCAGCAGGGGCAGAGACTGCTGCCTAAGTGTCAGCAATGTCAGTCATCTGGGAATAGAAAGGGCAACCCAAGCAGTCATAAAGAAATATGTTCCAATTTTTAATAATTTAATAATTTTTAATAATTTAAAACACAAAAGCTCCTACACCAATATTAAAAGAGCAAATGGTTGGTTTAAAGAAAGGGGGGGAAGAAAGTGTTAATGTCCCCATCAATGTGCTTAAATGTAGTGCAGCAGATATGGTGGGTAGGAGGGCTTCAAACACTTTTGAAGGTGTACCTTCAGTTGTTTTGCATTCATGGTTTTGTTTTCAGCACCTCTCAGGGCTTTTAGAGTGACAGCGGTAGCTTTGATTTCACCCTCAGCCAGTATTATTTTGATAACAAGCACTAGGGGGAGTCAGGCTTTTTGTGTTCCATGTTTTCTTAAGCTTATTCTCAGTGGGGCATTTATGTTGAATTTCAGAGAAGGATTTCTGAAACGCTGTGTTTTGCAATGGCTTGGTTTGGGATTTTTTTGTGTTCTGTTTTGTTTTTTTAAATAAAATTGACTCCATGCCCAATTGTATTCGACTGTGCCCTTCAACTAAAACACATCAATGTGGAAGCCAAGGGTTGAGCTGCCATGAGCAGGGAGATACTAATATGGCTAGTGCAATGTCTCAAAATCTTTAAAGAGAAAACAGCCCATCAGTTTCAGTAAATAGCAGCCTGAGAATGGATTGTTTCCCCAAGGACTAGCAGTTCACTCTGGGGAACTGTGCAGAATACAGCATTTTGGCCAATGAAAAAGATAAACTAGGAAAAAGTTCTAAAAGTTGTATCCTAAATTTATTTTCATACGGATCTCATTAGTTTGGTTTAGAAGCAGTGGATAAATAACTGACAGTGCTTCCTGCTGCATTCTCAGTGGTTAGACAGCAGCAGTAGTGAAAAGAGCAGCTGCCTTTTGTTCAGGTTGTCTTGGCATGATGGATGTGCTTTAGCATACTCAGAAAGCCCAAAGCCTTGCTGTTCACCCATGCAGGCAGAGCAGGACAACTGCTCCACCTCCCTCTGCCACAGCCCCTGCAGGTATTGTCCTTACAGAAGTGTCTGTGTCCCTGTAGTGTGTGAGTTGCTCACAGAGCTTGGGGGCTTAGTCACTTGCTCTTAGCTGGCAGGTTGATTTGCCTGAGTACAACGGAAGTCAAGAAAACAAAGGAGGCAGCACACATGGGTGTGTGAGCCATGTCTTTATGTACTGCCTTTGCTAGTTCGGACAGCCCAGGAGGGTCTTGTCTCTCCAAAAGTTTGTGGTGTGACAGATGGGGTAATGGCTGAACTCAGGCAGCTGACTGCCATGCCCTTCTCTGATGTGTTTTGTGTTGCTCTTGTTTGCAGGTGGGAGTCCTTAGTCTTAGTGCTGATGTACATCATCTACATAGTTATCATGAAGTAAGTCAAATGCGCCCTCGGCAAGCAGTTTAGATTGTAAGGCTCCCTGCTCCAGTGCTTTCCAATGGTTGCAGAGCCACAGGCCATGGGCAGGGCTTCCATTGCATCGCCCATATTGCAGGCCAGCAGGATCTTCCCCATAGCTGGGGTAAAGGCACCTTGCCCTCTCATATACTTATCTGTAATTTATCCGGATAAGGCAGGAACGGGCTGCTAATCCCCTTTGTAGAGATCCATGGATCAGAGAACTAAAGGTGAATGCCACTTTACAGGTCTCACCCCGTGTGTTCCGACCAAGGCTAATGGAGCAAGTCTGTGGCAGACCAGAGAACCAAACTCAGCTCTGAGTCCCACCAAAGCAGCCTCTTCTGACTTTGCTTTAGCATCCATACCCATAAATAAACATGCAGGAGATTCCAGTCTGCTTTTTATGGGTGCAAAACTCCACAGTGATTTGTTCCTGCTTGCTTGGAGACCCATGATAAAACTACAGCACAGTCAGCATAGATGTTCTGAGCATCTGACCTGTGTAACTTCTTTCACACAAGTTCATGCTAGCAAAGCTAGTCTGTTCTGCTGTTTGGTTCCCCTCCTCCTGCCTTGTTTTTAAAAGCCAGTGCAAAGGAAACCCAGATTTAAACTGGAACATTCAACAAAACCTACCAGCTGCCAAGCACACCAGTGGTCTTGTCTCAACAAGAAAGAATAGAGATTTGTTTTGAAATGATGAAGAGAGTAAATATTGTGAGAGCAATTCTCAGTGAGAACAGGAAAACACTCAGGCTGGGTTGAAGTGAACACAAGTCAGAATTCATCTCACTTATAGTAATTAGAAACTTCTTTAGCATGGAAGGTAACTTCACCCTTGCAACAATTAACTGACCAGCAAAGCAGACAGTTTTAATGTCTGAATCTGGAATGGATTTTTTTTTCTGAAAGCAACACTGGATTCTGAACAGGCATTTCAGACCTGTTTGGATACAGCTGGGGATGTTGTTGTCCTGTTTAGGAGCCTTGTCTAGGTGTTCATAGTGGTTTACCCTTGCCATTGAGTGTCATGGTGAGATCCTCAACTCACAGTTGTGTCATCTCCTGGGTTCTCTAAATAAAATAAGAAATAAAGCTTTACTTATTCCCCCCTCCACAGATTGAGACTGAACTTGCATATGGTTTTGTGTTTCTGTGGTAGATCTTCACAGGTAAAACAATACTCATGCTCAGCTGTAATTACATGACACAAATTGATTCAGGTGATGACAAGTAATCAGAATTTGCTATACGGAATGTTAATTATACATAATATATAAGCATATATGTCATTCAGGATTCATATCTTGTATCTTTCATAGCTTTCTGGCTACAGAGAGGTTGTAAACAGTTTAATTAGAGCCCTGGCATGCTGTGGTTAGAATTCTTTAAAAGCAGAGGGGTTTTCTTCCTTCCCTTAGTTGTACCACACAGGATATGAACCTAGGAAAGGAAAAGCATCGAAAAATCCAGATAGAAGGAGCAAAGTTACATACGGAATTTGTTTCCTTTGTGCAGGTACAACTCAACCATACATCACTGCTTTGAAAGGAAGACAAAAAATTCTGCAAATATGGTAAATGGTTTAGGAAATAGCACGGAAATGGATGATAACAGCAACTGTGATGCCACAGTGGTATTACTAAAGAAAGGTAACTGTTCCAGTAAGTCACCCTGCTTGCTTCCATCATTCTAAATAATTACAAGTTTTTCTGCTAGTGATGCAGTGTGGACTGCTTCTGTCTTATCAGCCATGAGATGTGGGGCAAGGTGGAGGCAGCTTAGGCATCCTCTGGGTGAATCTTGCTGCTGGACAGGTTCCTGGCTGAAAGGGCTTGTCCAGCTTCAAGCCTGATCAGGGGCTACTCATTCAGGCTGTTAGAGCCATGTCGCTGTAAGGCCTTCTGTGGGTACTGTTGTTCTGCATTGAAGAGGCCTGCTAAATGCCTCCAATTAAATTTAACTCCATTCCAAAGTGACATAAACTGAGCATTGAAAACGGCCCTACTTGCACTAGTGTATTCTTCCCCCTCAGTGAAGGGAAGGTGAGGACTGTGTTGGCTTAGGTAGCCTGTTCTTACTGCACATGCTGTCTTGAATGTGCACAGCTTTTCCATGCACGTGATCTCTAGGTTGATTTCCCTTTGGCTGAAGTCTGCTTCCTATTCACTTTAGTCACAGTCATGAATAAAAATTACTGTATTTCTTCAGCTTCAAAAATTTCACCCACTTCATAGCTCAGCAGCAGTAGCTTGATGTGGGCATTTGCAAGCATGTGCTAAATTGTATTTACAGAGGGTATTTTTTTATCTTTGCAACAGTCAACAAGCATGTGCAGTAACTGCTTGGGATTTATATGGAATAATACCACTCCCCAGTCACTGGTTTAACTTGAGAAGGAACTTTATCTTGTTTAAAGCAGTCCTGGTCTCTGGCTACAGGTGGGCCATCCTTTTTGTTTCACTGGCACTCCCCCCAAAAAAACCAAAAACAAAAATAGGACTCTGTCTTCCTGATTGAAAGATGTAGTCTGTACACAGTAAGCAACTAAACATGAAATGTTAGAGGGGTTTATTTGGTGACATCAAACCCTTTGAGTATACCAGCAGCCAGCTATGGTGTTCCTGCCCAGTTGCTGAGGGAAGGCTTTTATGAGTGCTGTGCACCCTTGTTTGAGGAAGCTGCTTTTATGGGAACAGCTTTCTGTAGCCTGGGGCTCTCAACAGCCAAACTGTGCTGGCAAGATGAGTGCATTCTGTACCAGTAAACTTCACTGGTAAAACATAGCATCAACTCAAGCTTTCGTCATCTAGGTTTACCCAGTGGCCTCTGAGTTAGGCACAAATGAAGCAGTTCTGATTGTGGAAATTAGTGTCAATCCTCCCAGAGTTCACCTTTGTGTGACACTGCTCAGCTGCTGGTGATTTTTTTTTAATTTTATTTGCACACTTGGGGTTACTCAAATTGGCTGAGAAAGGGAGACAAAAGGATTGCTTCATTTTCTTGCAGATTGTTGCTATCTTTGCTTGGCAGTGGGCCACTAGAGGCCCACACGGGTGCAGCAGCTAGTTGCCCCAGGTTGCAAACAGTACCTATTGCAGCAGGTTGCCTGAGGGTTTTGGACACTTCCATTTGTTCTTTTTGTTTGGTTTTTTTTTTAGCAGAGGACAAAAAGGATCAAACAGAAGGATTTTTTGTGTTTGGAACAGTTTCCCCAAGTGCAGGAAATGCCAGCATGGAAAAAGCCACAATGAAAAGCTGTCTGGCTGTTTTGATTTTTTTAAATGTCTACCCCAATCCATGGAAGCCCTCTCAGTCAGAAAAAACAGTGACACCAAGGCCATGGAGTTACTTATCTGTAAGACTTAACAGTGGTGGTTTTAAACATTAGTGCCATGAAGCATTTGCCTGTGTTCAGCACTGATATTAACAAACCAAAGCAGAGATGAGTTGAGGAAGACGTTGGATTTCCCAGCTGCCAAGTCCCAATCCTGGCCCAGTATTCAGAACATGAGGTAGCATTCAGGCACAGAGAAGATGGAGAGTGGCACTGTGCCCTGGCTGGAGCGCCATTCAGGTACTTGCCTTGTCTCCTTGTGGGTCACACCACATAGACTGACATTTATGGTTACTGCCAGGTTTGATGGTGCTTCCCAGCCGTCAGCTGCAATCCCAGGATGCAAGAACACAGTGACAGTAACCCCTGTGTATACTGACTGGTGGGTGAAGTCAGTGTCCTCAGAGAAATGCAGATTATGGCAGTGGACTTAATGGTGGCAACTGAAGGAATGGTTCTTACAAAGGTCTTCTGGAACATACAGGTTTATTTTTCTAAGAACCGTGTAGGGCAGAGAGAGACAGAGACTGCTGCTGGAAGAAGAGCTAAATTTCTCTGTTCCTTGGCTGCAGGAAATTTCCACCGTAAAGCCTCTGTGATCATGGTGGATGAGCTGCTGTCTGCCTACCCACACCAGCTTTCGTTTTCTGAGGCTGGGCTCCGAATCATGATAACCAGCCACTTCCCTCCCAAAACACGTCTCTCCATGGCCAGCCGCATGTTAATCAATGAGGTATGTGATTTATCTCCCTGCCTTCCTCTTCTTCTGAGTTGGCTTTTTCCTGTAGCAGTGTTTGGGTTGAGATGGAGCTCTTGTGTGTTTTTCTGGATCCCTGATAGCATTTTCCCAGATTTTAGCTTTCTGACACTGACTTTGCTAGATCATCCCTTGCTGTCTATCCCAATGGAGATTTTAACAGAGAAAGTTCTGAGTTTATGTGGTTATGTACCTATAACTGTTGCTCACAAGAAGTGTCTCTTGCATTGATCTGACATTGATATCATTTGCACTTATTTAACGATATGGTGCTCCACTGAGTCTGCACTTAGTCTGTCCCTAGTCTTGGAGTACCCTTGCAGCCAGTTCCACAGCCATTGGTCCTTCTCTTATAAAAGTTGTGTATGAGGTTTATCCTAGTCTTGTGCAAGCAACTGTCATGTTATACCTGATCAAAATTCATCCCTTTTGCTTCTAGAGCCAAATTTTTAAAGAACTCTGCTTATCTCTCTTTTTCTGTTCCTTTCTTTATCTTCAAATTTTAAAAAATCTGTCTTTCAGCAAAAATTTGTGCTTGCATTTACAGAGGCAAAGGCTGATCAACAGCAGGACTTACACTAATGGTGAATCTGAAGTAGCAATCAAAATACCAGTCAAGCATGTGGTGGAGAATGGAACAGGCCCCAGCAACTCTGCAGAGCGGGGTGTGAACAGTACACGGCGGGAGGAGGACGTGGCTGAGGCTGGGAATGAGACAGAGAATGAGAATGAGGACAATGAGAACAATGAAAATGATGAGGAAGAGGAAGAAGATGATGATGATGATGACCATGAAGGGCCATACACACCTTTTGACCTACCCTGTAAGAAGCTCCGGGGTTGTTTTGTTCCAGAGATCAAAAAATCAGTTTGAGTATGCTAGAAACATCACAGACATGTTAAGGTGGAAGTGTCTCTGCACTCTGCACCTCATAGTTCCTGATCACAGGTCAAAGATGAGAGAAAATGGGAAGCAGCAGGGTCTTCCTAGGACCTCTCAGGGCTCGCACCTCTGCTGCAGCTCATGCACTGGCCCAGTGCTGCTGTTGCAGTCAGAGGGAAAAGGCAGCAATTTCCACAGGGTGGTCCCTGCCCCCAGAACCTGGGTCACTCTCTGGAGAGACCTGTCTCTCTGCCAACTGTGGAGGAAGCTGAGGCACTGGTGGAGGCACTGGTGAGGTGTCTGGACGTAGGTCAGTTGCATCTGTGTCTAGACCTTAACTTTGCTGGGGAATGAGGTGTGCTCTGAATTCGGTGGTAGTGGAGACAAAGCAGTTGGTGGTGCTGATGACCAGAGAGAAGGAAGGTTCTGGAAGCCTCTGCTTCCTGCTGTTAACTAGGCACAGCCACAGAGCCATCTCACTCCTTCTGGAGGGCTTTGACAGAACAGATACGTGACTTGCGGACAACCACGTGTGCCTCAGGTTGCTGAGCACTGTGCCTGCAGGAAGAAGATCTCCTTTTTGCCATGTCCCTCTTACCCCATCAGGACTCTAGTCCTAGGATGATTATAACATATCCCTGTCCTGTCTTTGACTCACAGTTCCCAGAACTGGTAAGATCTTGTTGCATACAAGCCAGAATACTGTAGGAACTGGTCCTACCTCCTGTTCAGATCTCCTTACTTGAACAGCAGAGTTTGTTGTTTGAGTAAGCAAAAAAACCCCAAGCATCAAAGAGAGTAATTTAGACGTCCTGTGGACCATGATATGGTATGGTCCATTCATGGTATGGGAAAGGTTGGCATGGAGCTCTGGGGATCTCTTGTTCAAATCTGTGCTCAGAGCAAGTTGCCCAAGGCTTCATCCAGTTGAGTTTTGCTTCTCTCTAAGGATGGAGCTCTTACAGTCTTTTTGGGTACCTGCTCCCAGTGTTTGACCACCCTCATGGTAGGGGAAGAAAAAGAAAATGTGAAACTTCTGGTACTACCTATTCTGGATTTTCCTTATTACAGGTTGAGTCCATTGGCTTAGTGCATTTCTGCCGTTATCTTTTCCGTACCGTGCCGTTAGGTGGTTGAAGATGGATCAGATCTCTTTCTAGAACTTGCTTTTTGTGTGGTACCTCTAAGACCTTAGCCCAGAATGGGTAGCAGGTGTGCCCTGAACCATCACTTAACCTCTCAGAGAGGCACTTCATACTCCTTCCTCATGCCCTTTCTGCCACCCCATCTCTGCCATCACACATGATCTTCTGAGCAAGGGATGTCTTTTCATTATCTGTTTGAATAGCAGGTAGACAGAGGCATCCCTGGCATCTTGTTTATTAATGCTTACAAAATAATAACATTCAGGACTGGAATTGTGATTGTTTCACGTTTTTGTTTTACAGCTGGCAAGATAGAAATCTTGAAGTGGCTCTTCACATGGCCATTGAGTTTTGTCCTGTACTTCACAGTGCCCAACTGTAACAAACCCCACCTGGAAAAATGGTTTATGGTTACCTTTGCTTCTTCTACCCTCTGGATTGCAGCTTTCTCCTACATGATGGTGTGGATGGTATGTACCAACTGAAGCGGAAACCTCTAGGAGGGGCAACAAAAGTGGGTTTTGTCAGCTTAGAGAGATGTGTAGAAAGTTCTGTTTACCTGAATTTTCAGATTAGAAGGCTGAAGTCTGCTTCCATTTCTACTAGACCTGTCCACAATGAGAGAAGAAAATCAGGGCCCAGTAGCTGTGGCTCTTGAACTTGATTCAAGGCTGGGATTTCACCCAGATTCTTTAACATGGGGAAAAGAATTACACATGCACCAGTTTAACACCTCTTTGTCATGCAGGTCAGTGTAGAGAAGCCCTGATGCTAGTCAGAATCTGGCCTCGGTAGGTTTTCTTTTTCTTGGAGCAAGCAATGAATGATTACACTTTGAACTCAGCATGAACAAAAGTATGACATTCAGGAAAATTCTTGCACAACTACTAGTCAACGGGAACTTAATTTTACCTTGTTATCCTAAAGATAGAAGGAGATAAACAGAAATTAACAGAAAGAAATCCAAGCACAGCTGGCCTGTTCACAGCGTGGTTCTGTGCACTGGCTGGGTCACTGAGCCTGTTGGCTTGATGCAGGTCTCATTTCATGATATGTGTAGGTGAACATCATAAGTTGTCCTCCTTAGGACAGCAGTAATACTGTAGCACAGATTGTGTGCCTTTTGGGGTATGGTGTCTCCACTCTTGAGCAGTCAGATGACTGGGGATCACCATCAGCGAGAGAGTCTAACAAGGAAAGCCTTTTTCAGGGCTGCTGCACTTGAATGGAGTGCACGATTCATGGTCTGTCTGTGCATGGGACTTAAAGAGCATGGGGATACCCAACTAAAGCACTGACCACTGACTGCTTGAGAAGAGGGAGGCAACAACAAAAAAATCTTCATATTTTCTTCTTGTACTATAAGCAAAAAATGAATGCCAGTGTTTTTGCTGCAAACTAATCAAGCAGGTACAGAGGAGTGGTTTTTGCTTTGTTTTCAAGAACCTATCTTACTTTCAACAGGAAGTATAAAGTTACTTTTTTTCTTCTTTTTATCTGCAAGGATGACAAGAAAGAAAATAGAGAAAAGCTATCCCAACTTTCCATAGCTGAAATGCTTTCCCCAGCGATTGAATGTGGTTAATAGGAAGTGGGCATCATTAGACAAAGGCATCCAGAATTTAAAAATATTAATGAATTTGAATAGCACTAATTTATCATAGATTGCATAGGAAAGGAAAGAGGAATTGTTTCCTCTCTACCAGTCCTCTTGCAGTCCCTTGGGGATATGTCCCTGCATATAGCATTTTCAAAATGTAATAAGCCATGGGGTTGTTTTAGTGTCCGCGTCGCTACCATTTGTATATATTGAGGACGACAAACTAAATCCAAGATCAGGAGACTGTTACAGAGGGTACTGCCCTACTGTATAATAGCCCAGGTTAGTGTCAAGGTAATGGTGGATGAAAAGTGTGAGAGTACATAACTAACCAGAGAGAGTACATAGGGATCAGTGCTGTCCTCTGCCAGATGATAATACCAAAAATGCCTGTCACTGCTTCTCTTTAAAGAAAATAGGAGTTTGCTCTGAGCAACAAACCATCTCACAGCATCTTGCAGAACTGTGTACTGGTCTCTGATTTTAATTCTCGTGAACAGCTTAATAGTTTATTTCCTCCCTTTAGGTGACAATCATTGGCTACACACTGGGAATTCCAGATGTAATCATGGGCATCACTTTCTTGGCAGCTGGAACTAGTGTGCCAGACTGCATGGCAAGCCTTATCGTAGCAAGGCAAGGTGGGTTCACCACAGAGATGTCCTACTGCTATGGAAGCATTATCCTGTGTCTTCTTCCTCTTTAGGAAGCATAGATGTGTCCTGAATATGAAAACATACAGAGCTCTTTTCCCAACGCTGAAATTTAAAGCAAGAACAAAGATGGAAATTGTTATGCTGCTTTTACAAAGCAGCTCATATGTTGTTAATGACAGAGTGGAACAAGTTTTGGCACTACTGTTAACTTCAGATCTTCTCCAGAAGTTGCAACATTTTTCTTAATTTAAATATCCGTGGTATTCAGTTGCTTAGCAAATGGTGTAATCTTTCAGGTTACTTTCCAGCTTTTCTCCACAGTCATAAGGACTCGTAAGTTTTTAAGGAACTGTTTTTAAGGAAAACTTCCCCCCCCTGCCCTCCCTGTGGCTTCAGCAACAGGTGTTCTTAGAGAAAAAGAGAGTCGTCAGTACTGCTTTGGGGAGCAAACACAGCGGCTCTTCATTAGAACAACTGGCTACCTAATATGCCACCTGAAAACATGACTTAATCAGTCCAGTGTAGAAATTAATGTGTAATGATTACAATAAAGCATCAAAAGCCCCACTGAGCATGGCACAAGAGTACTGGCAGGTTGCAGCCATCAGAGCCAGTGGCCAGGGTCCCTATGGCAGCTGGGGATTAGTTGAGGGAAGTTCTCAGGTGATTCTAGAAGGTGGATTCAGCCCTTTTGGCCCTGCTGGCATTGTATGATGAGGAAGGCAAAGTGAAGGGATCGGGTGAGGGATCTCCCTCAGCTCTTTGCCTCAGTCTGTGGAAATTGTCTGGATTAGCTCAGATTAATGTACTTCTGTTTAAAAGTTGAGACTATTCCGAGACATGTCTGATTCTACGTGGTTTCCGTTCCTGCAGGTATGGGGGATATGGCTGTGTCCAACTCCATTGGAAGCAATGTTTTTGATATTTTAATTGGCCTAGGCCTTCCGTGGGCTTTGCAGACCCTAGCTGTGAATTATGGATCATATGTAAGTACTGCATTTATTCACATGACTATTTATTTATTTATTTATAGAACAGATTTACTTAGAAGAAAAAATATCTAAAAATTCTGTAGACTGGATAAACAAATAGTTTTGCCCTGTTAGAACGTGGCAGAGTAGCAATGAGTTGTCAGTGGACATTCCCCATCCTTTGAGAAATACTTCCATTTCTTCTTTAAAGGCATCTGACTGTGCTGAATAAGCTAACTCAGCAGCCTGTTGCACTGTTAGACCATTCTCACAGTAAAAAAGCATTCTTACGTTTAAATGGAATTTCTGTATTCAAAATAGAGTGTGTTGCCTCTTGTCCTTTCAATGGATGTCACTTAGAAGAGTCTGGCTGCACCTTTTCTGTCTTCTCGCATGAGGTATTTGTACACATTGGTAAGATTCCCCTGGATCTCCTTCTCCAGGCTGAACAGTCCAGCTCTTTCAGCCTCTCTCTGTATGTCAGATTTATATCATCCTTAAATCATCCTGGTGGGCCTTCTCCAGAGTTACTCCAGGAAGTCCATTTCTTCCTTGTATTGAGGAGCAGAGCTGGACCAAGCACTCCACATATGTCTCACCAGTGCTGATCATCTCCCTCTACTTGCTGGCAATGCTTCTAGTGTAGACCTGAATGCTGTTGATGCTCCATGCCACAAGGGTGCATTGCAGACTTCAGCTTGGAGTCCACCAGGTTCAACAGGTCTCCCTATGCCAACATGCTTCCTAGCTGGTCAACCCTAGCAAGTACTGGTGCACGGGGTTATTCCTTCCCTGGAGCAGGAATTTTCATTTCTCTATATTCATGTTCATGAGCTTCCTACCTGTACATTTCTGCCCCTGTCTGAAACACTACCTGATGCTTCAGCTACCTCTCCCAGTTTATTATCAGCTGTGAGCTTGCTGTGGGTGCCCTCTGCCCTCTCATTCAGGTCATCAATATGGACATTAAGCCATGTTACTCCTTGTAAACCACTAGTGGCTGGCTTCCAGCTGCACTTGGAGCACAGCAGTTCACTCCACTGTCTGCTCATCCTTGGTCTATGGGGATGTTTGAGAGACAGTGTCAAAAGTCTTGCTAAGGTCAGCATAAACAACATCTGTTTCTCTCTCCTCATGCATCAAGTCCACCTCATCACAGAAGGCTACTGGGCTGGATAAATGTGATTTCCCCTTTATAAATCTCTTTGTCCACTCACAATCACCTCCTTGTCCTTCACATGTTTAGAAGTGCCTCCCAGAATTATTTGCCCCATCACCTTCCCAGGGATATAGGTCAGGCCAGCCAGCCTGTAGTTCCTTGGATCTTCCCTCTTCCTGAATATAGGAGTGCCAACACGAAGCAATGCTGTAGGAATTAAAAATCCCTTTCTTCAACAAGCAGCTTATCTGTAACTCACCTATATTTTTGCAGGAAAGGATGAAAACAAGTGGCTGAACAGAAGCAGCCAGCTTTCATGGAGGCATAACAATGTCCCTACTGTCTTGCACACCCAAAGTGTTCATTGTGCAGTGTGATCACATGGCTAGAAAAGGCAGTCTTGGATACAGCCCCACAATTAGCAAAGACAGTTTCCTCAGTTTGCACTCTCAGGTCCTGAATTTCTCTCTAAATCCTTGGGTAACTGACTTGAAAGCAAAACAACGCCCCTCCCCTCCATCCCCCTTGTTATTAGTAATTAATTATTTAAGTATTATTAAATTGCCAGAAAAGGCAATTGTTAGAGGTAGCTGGGTGAGGTGTAGCCTGATGACAGCATTAAGAGCTGCAAGGTGATTTTTTTTACTGAAGGAGCCAGGTCAGTGTGCCTGGCTTGAGGTCAGGAGGAGCAGAAGAGTAGTAGCTCCTGGCCATGGGAGCTGTGCCTGTGCCTGCTCACATGGGCAGGGTCTGTTCACATACTGGGGGCTCACAGACTCAGGCCAACCTCCTTGTACACCAAATCTGTGAGTCCGAAGCACTAGGTGGTCACAATTACTAGTCACAATTTAGTACTGCTCCTTTGGTGTTTGGCAGGATCCAAATTTGTCTTTGTTGCATCTCATCCAAAAGAGAAACTTCTCAAAACCCTCTGATGCCCTGTCTTGTGTGCAGACAGAAGGAGAGATTTGTAAGAGACCAAAAAAAAAACCAAAAAAGATTTTGCTTTATCATTATTACTTTTGCATTAACCATCCAAAACCATGATTGTCTCCCCAGAATGTTTAATACAAGAGGACTGTGGCAAAGGTAAGCTTTTACTGAAAGTAGAGAATAAATGCATTTTAATAAAGAAGCTGTTAGGGCAGTAATAGCTTTTGTGGAAGCCAAAAAAAAAAAGACTGTCTGATTTGGAAGTTAAGCTTTAATGCAGAATAGCCTCCAAAAGTCCCCTCCAGGCCTATTTTTCTGGGGGTCTAAACACTCAGCATTTTCTCCAGAGTATGTTATTTCTTCAGTATTATACTCTGTAAAATCCGTATGTATCTTTTTGTTCCAGGCTGCCTGACTCAGAATCCCCTGTAGCCAAATTTTGCTCCCTGTTAGTGTGCAGAGTTTGGGCATGTTGCCATGCAGAAACAAAGAGGATCTACTCCCTTTTTCTGTCCCTTTGCCCATGTGGTGGGTTGGCACATACATGTGGCAGCATGGGAGCCTGTGGGTTTGTGCATTCTGATCTTTCTCAGCCACAGGCAGTAGAGTGGCTTCAGTCACCAACCACCAACCAGCCCAGCAGCTGCTCCCAACCAGAAGATTTACAGGGTTTTGTTCTGAATGGTGCTTGCAGCTTCTGTTGTCCCTTTGTAGTGTGAGCCTGAATTTGAGCCTGCCTTAATCTCCCTAAGGGCTGGTGGGTGTTTTGGAGCCCGTTTTACAGATGTTGCATTTTGATTGGGGGTAAGTAGAGCTCTGGGTGAGAGGCAGCCTGCAAGCTTGTGGCTGGTTATGAGGCATCAATCTATTGAAAGCATGTTCTGCAAGGTCCCTGTTACTGCCTGGTTTTGTCATATGCCTGGCAGCAACCACAAGAAGCCCCATGCAGAATCAGAACGTCTTGTTTAAACAAGTTCACATAGTGCCTGAGGGTGGAAAAAATAGTTTGCAATCTAATAGACAAGGCAGGAAAAGAACAAGAGGGGACGTGTCATAGACAGCCTAATGGACTTGCTGGAGGTCACACAGTGGCAGAACTGGAAAGAGACTGTCAATCTCTTGAGACACATCCTGTCTCCTGGTTGCTAAATCACAGTCATTTTGGTTAAGTGCCTCTCTCCCCGTTCTGACTAGTCCTTTCCTAGACCCATTACTGATAGATGTTTTAGCTTATTACTTATTTTATTCTTCTTCTCTTGTTACAAAAAAGGAATGGAAACCCATTCTTTGCTTCTTAGGCAAGTCACGTTTTTTGAAGGTATTTCCCCTTTAAATGAAACACTTTTCTGTAGGCTGCAAGCCTCAGCCTGAACAGGGGCTGCACCTACATGGGTAGCAGGTTTCTCCAATGTCTAGTCTCTAACTCAGCTATATGTTTATTATTTTAAGAGTCCTTGTTATTTCTGGACACCTGTTAATGTCCAGACACTAACTCAGCCTTCCTCTGTGCTTCCCACTGGAGCTTCTACCTCCACTGCTCAGAGTCACTTGGTCACTTTAGTGCTGCAGCTCTGGCCTTCAGTTGTCAACCACAGCTAATCTAGCACGACAGCACGGCTTTTGGGGCAAAAGCAGCATCCCTCTGGACCTAGAGAGGGTCCAGAAACTTTGAAAGAGTTCACTTTCTCATCTCTTCCAGCTCTGAGTGTCAGACATGTTGCTGACTCTGTAATCCTGTAAGCATCCTTCCCCAGTGGCCCTGGCAAATCCAGAGTGGAAGGACATTTGCTCCGTGTCTTCCATCCAGTTGCTTCCCTCTGGAGTCTTTTTTTTTTATATAAAGCTGTAAGCCAGACATCAGACAGGAGTATTTTAGAGAACAGGAATTTTAGCCTAAGGATAAAACACCCTGAATCATTTGTTCACATCACCGTTTGGGAGTATACTCCTACATCTACCCATCACTCCTCTGCCTTATAACTTCAGCCAGTTCCAGCACAGCCTGGCAGTAAGTTAGGAGCCCTAGAGACTGACATTCCTTCCAGGCAAACAGGCAGATGGAGAGAGAAGTAACCCCAGTGTGAATCTTTGAAGACATCAGAGAATCCAGGGGGAAGCAGACACTTGGGGAACACACCCCATTGAGACAGCAAGTGTCACTGCTTTGCTACTCACTGACCAGTTTCCTACTCACTGTTTTAATCCCAAGGCACTATGGTTAAGCTTATTGCACTCGGGCAAAGCTGGCCTTCATCTTCTCACAGCCAACATGTCTGTGTCTGTTCCCTGCTGCATTCTGGCCTAGGCATCTTCATACAGACCACCTTGAATTCTCTGAGGAAAAAGGGAGCATAGGCTCAGTGGATCCCTCAGTCATCTGAGGACAGCAACTGAGTGGCTGCAGGGGTCCCTGCCTCCCACAGCATCACCCTTCACTGCTGTAGGTATTACTTCTCCTGTTCTGGGGTGCCGGTCTCTTTCCAGCTGTCATATTATGCAATGTGATGTGCTGGTATCACTGCAGCAGCAGTATGCAGCTTGGCAGGTTTTCTTGGATTAATCTATTGGCTGATCCCAAAAACCTATGGATGGGCATAACATCAGGTGCACACTGAAGATACTAACTAGTCCCTCCAATTGCCTGGGATAGTTTCCATTTATTGAGTGCATTTATTCCCTGGTTTCATGACAGGGAAACTGAGTTGATTATGCTGTGGTAGAGCAAAAATGTCTGGTCCCTTCCAGAGCTCCTAACAATACAGGAATCTTACCAACCATAACCTCTGTATGTCTTGCTTAATACCTATACTAAACTGAAGGAAAAGGATCCCCGAACAGACAGAAGACCTGCAGCTTTTTCATCCAAGTGACTGGAAACTTAGCAGAGTCCTTCTAGTATTTCTGAATGAGGTAGTTTTTCTCATATTTGGACCCTGGAGCAAAATCAGTTTGGGTTATGGGAATAGCTCCTTCTTTTCCCTTCAGCCACTGCCAGTAAAGAACTGAAGAATGGAATAGCATTTATCTTATTTCCATTTTTTCTCTGCTGCTTAGCTTCAGCCTGGGTTCCTTATTGCAGGAGCTGCATGAGAAGTGCTGAAGCTGGTTGCAGCATCTTTTTATTTGTTAAATAAGAAGCAGGGACAATGAATAGCATTGATTCAAGTTCAGACAGAGGAGATTTTGAACTTGAAAACCTTTCATCTGTGATCAGTCCAAACAGCATTCTTCTGGCTTGCTCTGGCCTCTAGATACAAGTCAAACCTCAGAGGAGAGCTTGGGAATGTTGATTTTTTTCCTCCTTGCAGTATGAGTGAGTGCTTCATCTGCAGGCAGTTCTCTCCTGGGGAAAAAGCATTTCCTGTTCCTAAAAGAACAAGAGAACTGAGCTTTTCCTTCTGTAATTAAGATGACTGCAGCAGAAGCCTTTTTTCTGCTCTTTGCTAAAATCTGAAACTATCTCCTTCATTACTGTGAGTTCTGAACATTCTGCTAGCCTTGTTTTCCCTGAACTTACATGTTGGCACAAACACTGAGAAAACCTGTTCCATTGCCTGACGCAGGAAATGCCACTCAATGTCTCATGAGAAGGCTGCTTGACTGATTTCTTCCCTGATTTGACAGATCAAGGGCACATTTTTCCTAAGCTTTTGTACCAAATTTCAGAATATTCTAAGCTCCCATGCTCACAGTTTGAAGTCATAATAAGAAATAGGGCAGTAATAATCAAGAGAAGTGGGAATAGTTTGTCAGTTAAAACTGTATTTCCAGAGCTTCGGGGGAATGTTTGAGTCAGCAGCAGGTAGTCCAAAATCAAATGCAGCAAAAGAAAGGATCCTTTAGGCAAGTGTACAACTAAAATGAGATAAACGAGAAATAGGTGAACGGTGGCTATTCAGCCTTGTTGGGACTTAACTGTCTCAGAACCACAAAGCAATACTGTGTAAGACAATTGATAGTTCTGTGTGATTGCTTTTTGAAATAAACAGGTGGGCAGTAGACTAGAGAATGTTGAAAGGCCACCAGAGCTGGAGGGAAGGTTAGAAAAAGCAGCACACCCACTTGCTGTGGCTTTTGTGATTCTAGCCATTGCTGTGAACAGAATGGCTGCAGTGTAGACCTGGGCCAAACAGAAGGGAACTGTAGGAAACCTCCAACATCAGCAGGTAGGATAAAGCAGTAGGAAGCTGTTACACCTGCCTTTTTGCTCTGATGAGCAACCCCTGCTGTGTGCCAATGAGTACAATACTGTGCAGGCTGGGAGCAAATCTGAACCTGCCTCCTTTGAAACCATATGCTCTTCTTGGAGATAGAAAATAATAGCAGTGTTTGTTAGAATTAAATGTTCCTGTTTTCATTAATATTTGGGGGATTTCCATTATGTGTATAGAGTACCAATTCCAGAGCTAGGCATAGGCTACCTAGGAGCTTTGGCAGCAGTCCTCTGGTGACTCTTAATGCAAGAATTAAGTACCTCAATGCCTTGCAGCACTTAAACACCTCTGCCTAGTAGCAGATCTGATAGAAGGGATTATGGGCTTAAATCCCAAACAATGTGGACTATTTGGCTCAAGCCAACCTCCCTCAACTACGGTACATGGGGATTGCTCTAATGTGTCCTGTGCATGAGGGAAGTTGCTGCTGACCAACCTGGCACTAGAAGCACCTTACACCACCAGCAGAAGGCTTACTGGAGAACATCTCTCCAAATCATCAGACTGTACCACCACCTTCTCCCCCCAAATGCTGGGTGGTGAGTTTCATCTAGCTCCAAGAGTACCTTTCTTCAGAGTCAGAATATTTAGCAAAAAACATCCCCCAAAGACTGAAGTATCATTACATTTTAGACCTGAACAAGCCCAGGCAACTTTTATACTCTTTTCAACATAAGCTGTGAAGTCTGCAAGAATCTCAAAGCACTATATTTCTCCAAGAAATCTTGACAATAAGAGGTGTCTGGGTAACAGGGTTGAACAGAAATTGTATCTCCTACAAGGGAGCTGTCTTACTGGTGTTAAGTCAGTTTCCTCCAGGGCTGTCTTAAATAACTTGGAGCCCCTGGGCATGGTTCCTGGACATGTGCCATTCTCCATGTGTGCAAAAGTCTAGTGAGGTCAGACTTGCAGCCTGTGCCAGCAGAGCACTGCATGCACAGCTCTGCACTGCTGGACCCCCAGTACACATTGTGCAGGGCTGCTCTGTGCATGAGCAGCAAGCCAAATAACTGGACTGCTTGAGTGCACACAGAGTACCTCCACAGTGTGTGTGCTGCCAGTCCAGTGCACCTGGTATTACACACGGGACCCAGCCATGGGATCCACCTCCCAGCTGTCCTAGGGCAGATCTGCTTTGGGGACAGACTCACACTGATGTCAGTTCCTTCCATCTGTATTTCTGTTATTTTTCATTTGCTTCTTATTGTTTTATAGCTCTACTAACCTGCTGTCTTTATCCTCTTCTGTTCCTTTTCCACCTGTTCCATGGCATGGCAGGGAGATACCACGTATGCATCAATTCCTGAGTCACTGTGGGAACGTCTGGAATTCTGCACAGATTTTATAGTGCTCTGAGCTCACCACAAGGTTTTTTACCCAAAGAGTTGCACTTTTTCTTCCTGAAAGTCCAGATGTGTTATGTATCTAGTTCAGCCAAATAAGCTTCGTGACAAAGTGCATTCCATAGCTATCGTTTCCTTATCCAAGTAAACCACTCTTTGCTACATACATAGAAGGATTTTGATCCTGCTGTCCCCTGGCAGAGTGAGGTATTGGCCAATGACCCTCATAAATGGTCTGATTTTTTGCAGATCAAAAAGCACTGCAAAGTGAAAACTTAGGAAACAGCTTTTCACCCCTCCCAGGAAATCCCTTCTTTGTATGGGAACAGTTGAGCCTGCTAAAGGAAAGTTCTTGTTTATTTAGATTAATTAATAGCTAATCTTATGCTCAACAGTGGCATCTGGGCTAGATTCCAGTCTAGGAGGATTGCTAGTCAAGCCTAAGATAAGAGCTGTTAACCTGGACTGAAATTCAAGTGTCTTAATGCAATATCACTGCAAGGGAAAATGGTGCTCAAGCTGCTGAAGGGGTTGCCACATTTGCCCATGTGGGGTCAGGGTGATGTGTCTGTAATGTTGATAAAGCTGTCAGAAATAATAAGCATGCACTTTTTATTTTTAAATAATCCCTAATGGCAACTTTTATTCCCCTGAATGACCTCCAAAGAGGAGCCTTGCAGACAGTCTAAAGAAAGCAGCCTCAAACATCTGTCTTGGGAACCACTGTCTTTGTCAAATTAGGCACAGAAGCCTTTGGAATGGTCTTCCCAAATGTCTGTTGGTGTTAGGGCAGCTAATGATGTAATTGAGAAGCATTATCTGCGCCTTAGGTTTAATTTAGACATTTTCCATGCTAAAATAACTCCAGCTGCCTTACTTGCTTCCTTTTCCTGTAGATTCATTTCTGATTGATGTATTTCTTACTGACAGTTTTTACAGATACTGGCACTGCTCAAACACAATTCCTGACCAAAACTCAGACAGGAATTTTATGTGAAATTATATCTGTCTTTCCTAGCCAGCTGCTGCTTTTTTGGGATAGTGGGGAAGGTAGCTTTAAATTTGCATTTCAGTCACACAAAGTCACTTGTCAGGCTTTTTTAGCATTTAGCACAACTAAAATGGAAATGTAGGTTAGCTGTAGTATATGAACCATTCAGATTAGTTTTTAGCAAAACCCTGAGGTTTGCTCAGGACTAGTATTAGAAGCTGAACAGACCTTAGAGACTTAAATCATTAGTCTGGGTTTGGAAGCAATATGTGGGTGAGAAGTTTTTCCTGACTGGGATACAAAATTATAAAAGTGCCTCAGCAGTCTTGCATTCATTAAATCATAATGCTGCTTATCATAAAATTAGCAATACACACTTCTCTTGTAAATGGGCTTCTTTATTGTCTAACTGCAAGGATGCAAGTATTGAGAAGTGGCCAGTGACACACGTGTTCCGTTATTTTTGGTGTTGACAGTTGAGAAAAATAGTATCACAGTATAGAAGTTCAGGTTGAATTAGTTATTGGACAGTTTAAAAAAGCAAGCAATAAATCCAGCGGTTAGGAAAAATAATGTGCTGTTTGAGGTGGATGAACTTCCATTCTGAGAACTATTTTCTTGTCTGCAGATCATTTGCAGGAACAAATGAATGCTTTTGGTTTTACTTGTGTACAAATGCACAAAAGGCCAAGCAATTAGAACCAGCCTATTTAAGGAAGATTGCTGCATTTAGTTTTGCTGTTTAACCTCAGCTCAGATTGGTGTGACTGCAAATATGCCGGCACTGCACAAAAGCAAAGTCTACTAGACAATACCAATGTCCTTTACTAAAGGATCCTTTAAAAATACTTGTACATCATTTTGTGCTAAAATTGATCTCTACACAGAAACTTAAGTAGCAGTTTGCTACTTTAAATAGTAATTTGTTTTGGTGAGTGTCAGTGGAAACTCAACTTCACATAGGGTTTTGTAGCACAGAAGGTGCAGGGAGGAACACAGTGTGCTGTGTTACCTTATAGTGGCCTTAAGATAATAAATAATAGTAGGTGGTCTAAAGATTTGCAATTTGGTCACCCACAGTGCCCACCCCACAGCTTCCAGCTATCCTGTTGCTTCCCTCAGAAGTCTCTCTGGCACAGTAGCCACTGCAGAAATGCCTTGAGAGACTCCAGCCCAGTGCTCCCTTGATGCTGCTGCAGGTGATAATATTTGAAAAGATCAAATAAAAACACCCAAAGGGGGAATGATGAAGCTCCCCAAGAGAAGAATGGGAAACTGAGGAGAAACGTGATCCTAGCTGAGGAACAGGATTGGAGAGGCAGCTTTATTCCTTGTAGCTTTCCAATGTAGGTGTAGGTTTATGTCACATAGAATCATGTTTTTAAATGTATTTAGAGCTTAAAGATGGAGGTGAGTGCCTCTGGTTAGATTCCAAAGGCTCTAAAATGGCAGCTAAACAGCTCCACAGCTTTGGGGACCTGTGTGTTGGTTCTCCATAGTGGATGTAATTGTGGCTCTGCCATAGAGATGGCTAAATCAGAGCCTGTTATGCCCCAGGGTACCTTAATGACTTATCTCTACATATCTCTACAAAGCCCTGCAGCCAGTAAGTAATCTCTTTGCCTTATTTGTCTCAGTGCTAAGTCATGTTCAGCCTGTGCTGGTGTGCAGGATATAAATGATTTTCAGCAGCTGAGGTTCAGGCTCTGAGATTACTGACTTGTTTCCTTCACTGAGATGGTAAGAGTAGAGAATAAATTCCATGTGTTTGTGTGTGTCCTTTCCTGTGAAGCAGTTATTTATGACTGAATACAAAATTTCCTTTCCCCTTTTTGTTCTTAGGGGACTCACATAGGAGTTAGTTGCCAAAAAGAAAATATAATTATATAACAGTCTAAGGGATGACAAAGCCCATATAGGGGTGGAGCACTTTGAAATGCTGTCAGGTCCTAAAGGTGCTACTCTAATTGTACTCCTTGTTTGACAATAGGGAGTAGGCAAAATAACCTGTGATGTAATGGTCTGACTTGGCATTTACATCTTGCAAGCCAGCATTTAGCAACTCAGCAGTTTGGGATTGCAGAATTCTCAGCAGAGGGAAATATTGTTGCTTGAATTTGTGATACCATTTTATAAACTTCCTTCTCTTTTTACAGATTCGTTTAAACAGCAGAGGACTTATCTATTCTGTTGGCCTCCTGCTGGCATCTGTTTTTGTCACAGTATGTATATAGTCTTTTGCTCTTCATTTCTAAATAAGTGGTTTTTATAAACATTCACCTGGTTTTTTTTTCACCTCCAGCTTTAATAGTGGTTGCAAAGTCTGTTGTTAAGGAACAGTCACTCCTGTTTTCAACTTCACAAAACCTTAATCTGGCACTTTGTGGAGCTACCGCTGTCACAGGATGACTCTCATGTATGTTTTTCATGAGAGAAGCCTGGTAATCAGTTATTAGTAATCAGTTATTTTTCATGCCAGAGTTGAAGCAGATCCCTCAGTGTACAATGAGATCCATTCTGCTGTTGGACCGGCAGACAAAATGTTGGGCAGTTTGCATTGGCCTTGTGTGGGAACCTTCTGAAATACAGCACAGACCAGAACAAGGAGTGCTGGACTTGACAATGAAATCAGGGCGTCATGTTCCCTGAGCTGTCCAAGTCCAGCACAGCAGACTAGAAGTGATAGAGAGAAGAGGACTTATGTGACATCTTCCAATCCTGAAACCAGCTGCTGTAGTGAATCCTCCTGTGAATTTCACACCAACACAATTCCCATGTACATCAGACTTTAATCTTTTAAGAGGTTTGTGTGGGAGCAAACTAAGCAAAGCCAAGCACAGCCTTGGACTGTGTGACTCTAGATTGAGACACAGGGGAGCACTTTTTTGTGAAGAAAAGGGAATTTGCCCTTTCTTCTTTATGAACAAAAAAGGAACTGGGAATCCCAAAACCATTTCTAGTTGGATTGAATTAAATGGCATTTCTTGCCAAAATGAAATTAATTGCAGGACATAAGACCCTTGGTCTTATGGAATTGAGGTGATGTAAGTCAGTGTGGCTTCAGTGGATACCAGGGGGACTGCTCTGATTTACTTCAGCTCACTTGTTACAGTGCTTGCATTATGATTGCTTCTACATGACCATGATCAGTAAGGAAGCAGTCAGCTTAATGCTCTTGTAGTTGTGAAGGGCATTTACCACTTTATTCAAAATGTTCCTGCTGTGGTGGTTTATTCTGTGTTTATTGTAGGTTTTTGGCGTCCACATGAACAAATGGAAACTGGATAAGAAGCTAGGGTGTGTGTGCCTTTCCCTTTATGGCATCTTCCTGTGTTTCTCCATCATGACAGAATTTAATGTTTTCACATTTGTGAACTTGCCTATGTGCAGAGATCACTAATGCAGGTGGCAGACTGTCGGGAGGAACTTCCTTCTTACCTGTGCAATACAAACCACGGCTGGCATCTCCTGAACGTGGTGCACCTCCAAGTCGTGATGTAGATCCCGCCCACTGTTCATAGGACCCGTGGCCCCATCTAGGTCTGCCCTCTCCCAGACGTCCTCCAGTCTGGAAAAATCCTGCATCTATGTGAAGATTATTTTTTTCAACAGTCATGTGGTTTCCTAGGTCAGTTCTTGAACAGTGTGACTGGGACTCTTCTAGATGAACTGGCTGCTAACTGGCATCAAGCCAGGCAAAACTGGTCTGCTACAATTCCTTCTTTTTTTAAGTTATTTGGTGGAAGACTTATCTAATTTATGATTTAAGACTATTGCTACAATGCAGAAAAGAAGGTATGTTGTTCAGGGGCTGATTTTCAAGCAGAACTATGGGAATTTTTTTTTGGTTGGTTCGGGGTTTTTTTTTAGTTTTCTTTTTTGGTTTTTGGAGTGGATTTTTTTTTGTTTGTTTGTTTTTATGTTTTGGTTTTTTATTGCCAGAGGTCAGCATCCTTTCTTGCAGCTTCTCCTTCTGAATACTGGGTCTCCTGCAACCATCCAAAGGTCACAGGGCAGTGTAATATGGGAATACAATTCAAGGTACTCAGCATACAAATGGATTTATTGCATATTAAGAGAAGACTGTCAAAGCAACAGACAATGACTTCTTACCATAAATAATGAATCTTCTACAAGTGTGATGAGAAATGCAATGTAAACATGGATTCAAAGGGTAAACACTGCTACCATTTTACTACTAATGTTGGAGTTTTACTAGCTGTTTTTGGTATTTCCAAGCAATAGTTTGATTGCCAGCCCAGGAGGGCTACCAAGGAGATGTCCTGGTTTTTAATGATCTGCATGATGAAACAGAAGGTGAGAACTGTCTCTGCTTCAGCAGATCTCTTGTTTTGGGGGGGATTCAATAGTTGATGTCTTATTTGTTCTGAGAAGGGTGTATGTATTGGAACTTTTCTAAATTAGTTAGAGACACTGGTTTCTTAAAAGGAAAGAGGCATATTTTGCACAGATATAGTTACTGATGTAGTTTGCCACTCTTTTAAAGAATACACTGGACCTGGCCAGATATTTGTCTTCTTAAGCAGCTGCACTTATCTGATGACAGATCATGTGGATTCGTCACCCCTACTTTGAGAGGGAGGAAGACACAGAGAGATGGCAGTTTTTAAAAAGTGGAATATCTTCAATGCAGACTGGCTCACAGATCTTAAGTTATTGTGAAAGTTTAGCTATTCATTGTTCCAATATCCCTGCTAGATTTTGTGTAATTCTGTATTAATATGCAGGCAGATTCCATTCATGAGAAATACCATTTTCACCTGTATGTATTGATACTGTGGATTCTTGCCAATGCTGGCCCTTGTATTTACTTTAAGTACTGATCACTTTTGATTCATTTGGTATGTTTTTTCTGCTTTCTTGTATATGTTCTACTATGAAATGTATTAAGATACTACCAGCTAGGCGAATGTTTTTGTCTATGGTACAAACAGTGGCAAATATTGGTAGTAAAGGTATAAACTCTACCTGAATGAAAGAAAGGGGAAAAAATAACAAACAACAAAACACCAAACCCTAAGCTATAGCAGGAAAAAAACCTTCCAACTGAAAAAGAGAGCTCCATTCACAGACAGCCAGTTTTTATTCCACATGCACTTTTGGAAGTGGTTTTTTTGTTGTTTAATTTTCTTTGGACAAAATGTTGTAAATCAAAATACTTGCACCCTGTGGTTTCCATTTGCCTCAGCACCTGATTTTCTTTCTTTGTGACACTACAAACGTGTTGGAGGCACTCGCAGCCATTGCACTGCTCGTGTCGGGCAAGTCCAGTGGAAAAAGCCATAACACTGGCCTTGGTGAAGAAAGTGTGCTCATGGATCCCTGGAAAGAAGAAGGAAGGGTCCAGGACAGGCAGTAGGTAGAGTCAATTATGTGCCTGTGTCCTCATTTTTCATTCTGGAAAACACTTGTGTTGCTACCTGTCAAGCTATGCAGTCTGTTGTTTGAGCAGCCTTCTTGTAGCTGTGCCCACTGGAAGTCCTTGTACGGTGGGGAACCCACTGTACCTTTCCCTGGTGGGTTGTTTTGTCACTGTTGTTTCTTTTTTGTTTGTTTTCATTAGTGAGATTACTACTAATAATAATAATAATCACTAAAATGCCTAAAATACTTCCTTAAATCTAAAAATGTTAGCAACAATGTGGCACATTTCACTAAATTCCACCTGCAAGCACACAGCTGTACTCTTGTACCAAGACGCAGTTGCTTCTGAGCAGAGTGCTTCCTTGCTGACAGAAGGGACAGATTTGGGGAAGAAAAAAAAAAATTTAAAAAAGATGAGAAATTTCACATCAGGGCCTATTATTACTTCTATTTTGAATATTTATACTGCTGCTCCAATGGAGCCAGTTGGATCTATTTCTACGAAATAGCCATTACCTATCCCATGGCACAAAAACTGCATGAGTATTTTCTAGTAACTTTTCCTATGGGTGTGCATTAAATACTGTAGTATATCATAGCTTTGCATTGTGTGTAAAACATGAAATACCTTGTTTGGACACTCGTGTGTTGTGCAAGAATGTTTTGCAAGTTTTTTGTTCTAAGCAGAAGGAAAAGGTACTGCCATTACCTGTGCCATGTATGAATTGACAAGCACTTCATATATTTACAATTTAAGCAAGATGTGCTTACGATTTGCAACCAAATCAACCGGTGCAGACCTAGTTCGGAACAGGATAGACCAACTGAATGTGTGCATCCTTTTTTTTGTCTCCCAAAGAGAGCCTCTCAAGTCTGCTAGCATTATCAAAGCCTGTGGATGTGCCCAAAGCAAAAAACTTGAGCCCTTTTTAGTATCCTTCTCGTATGACATCTCAAAAGCTCCCACAGACAGTGATGTGAGTAGCCCCAGGAGCAGTGGTGTGGATGGGGGCTAGGGGCAAGGAGGGATCTGGGGCCCAAAGGGGCTGCAGAGGGACCCCGGGGTGGGGGAATACCGAGTGAAGCCAGGATGGGTTGGGTGTTTTGAATATGACTGTAATTCATTTGCAGTTCTGTTCTGAATGCAAGGGTCACCATCATGTCTGAGGCTGCTCCGGTGGCTGGACCAGTCCCCTGTTTTTGTTTCCTTCCCTAGCAGTTTCAGATGATTCTTAATGAGTGTTTCACAGGGAGGTGAAAGAGCATTTTCCTCAGCAGAGAGCTCTTCATGGCAGCTCTGGCCCAATTTCAGTGAGTGATCCCTTGCTAGCTTCAGCTCAACATGGGGATGGCCTTCCTTTGACAGCAGTTCAAAGGCAGATTGATAGGAGATTTTCACTGGTATAATCTGGTTCTTTGCCTGTGATGCTACTTGTCTGCTTTGTCAGCTTTCTGTCCTAAGCTGTATCATTGAGATCAATTGATTAGCATGCTTTGGATTTGTGATATTATGCTTATGAAAAATGAATGCTTGCTCTTAACAGTCTTAATAGATGCCTGATGGCTTTTTTCTTGACAAAACACAGCAGGTACAACAACAATCTAGTTTTAGATAAACAAAATTCAGTGTAGGTGGAGCAACCTGAAGGTAACATGTAATATTCTGCTGTCAGAACAGGAATTTTTATATGTCTTTTCCAAATAACAGCATTAATATTTGTGGGATAAAATATTGATTTAATATTGTTAGTAGCTTTTTAGAAAAACTTAACTTTCTGCTGAGTGACAGATGTTTCTTAAATCAAAATTTTTTGGAAGCCCATACCCTTTCAAGTAAAATTCACTAAGATGCAATAGTGCAAGGTTTATCTATGTCAAAATCATACCACTAGAGCTTTAAATTTGTTTAAATATTTACTTTAAAAATTAATCTCAGTGGACCATGCTTAGCTGGGTTTAAATCTGCCTGTATTCATGAAATTTCACAGGATCTTTATCTAGTGTAAGGTGGTCTGAAAAAGACAAATCCAGGTAAGAATGTCCTTTTTAGGTTTGTACAGCTTTAACTGAATCAGTTTAAAGCCATGCTCTTAAAAAAAGCAGTGGAAGTTTGAGTATTTGTAAGACCTCAGTCACTTCAAGCAAATGCCAAGTTTTGAGTATGCTGAATGGGTGCACAAAGTGTAATGCAAGGCCTAAAGTTAAAGGAAGAAGTTTTTTGGTATTCACTGACTTGAGTGAATCAAGTGTTGAAATCAGTGGCAAAACCCCAGTGATTGTTTTGTTTCAATTTCAATATTGTTTCAATGTTCATCTTTGCAGCAGTAAGTCCTGAATAGGGCTGTTGCACTTTGTTTTTTAAAGATGAATGAACTTTTTATTTTTACATCTGAATAGATGAATCAGTAATTATTAATACAAGAGGCCATCTTAAGACTCCCTTAAGAGTTACATGTTCTGTACATTAGCACCTTGTGGCCTCAAATCTGAAGCATATTTCATAAATGCATCTACTTTCGCCCAGACTCTGGCTTATTTGGCTGCATCTCCAGAGTCAGTCTGAGGTGTGGACAAATCCGTAGCTTTTGGAAAACTTTTCTTTATTCACAGGAAACCAGTGAGGGAAGAAATGGCAGTTTGTTGCATTGTGCGCCAGGGGATAAAATTTGTTTGTGAATTCTATTCTTCACTGCCCTAAAACAGCCTGAGTTCTAGGCCAAGCTATTCAAGTTTGGGCAGAAGCATCTAATTTCAGAAAACCATCTAAAAAAAGCACAGTTTGTTTAGAGCAACAGTTTTTGTAACATATTTGTATAGTTAAAATGACCTTATGTGGTATATTTTAGGTAGTCTTTTTATCTTACGTTTTCTAGGAGCCTTGCAAAACAAGTTTTAAACCTTTCACACCAGAACAATGTGACAGAAACCATGTCAGTATAATCTGTGTCTGCCAGGTAAGGATTTGAATGGTGCTAGAAGTCAACATGATCATTTTAACAGCAATGATTTAGCATAACCTTTCTATTGCCAGTTGAGGGAAAACATAACATTGCATGCCTGAACCCATGAGAATGGTTGCAGTTGATAACAGATCTGCTCAAACACTGAGGATTTGTCTCTGAGGTTTTCCATTGGTGTGCCCAGCAAACAGAGCTGGGAGCTTGGATTCCCCACATCCCAGCTGCATGCAGCTGCATCTGTAGGCACAGACAGTGAAGTGTGAAGGGTTACACCCAGGGCCCTTTGATGCTGTTGACTACTTCTGAGCTAGCACTTGAAATTAAGTTGAACGTCGTACTACCAAAACATGTTTTTACATCCTGACTTTGAGTCCTGGTAGAGGTTGTGTGTAAAGAGGATTAACTGTGATCACTGGAATGCAGAAGGCTGGAGTTTTCATCATACCACCTACAAATACAGAGTGCACTCCCCACCCCACAATCAAGGACACGTGTGTAGACAGATGTGTTCCAGCTGCAGCTGCGCCAGGTAACATGGTCCCCCCCTGCAGCAAACACCTGTATCCCTTTGCTGAAGCTGACCACCCGTCTAGCAGAGCCACTCCTGTGAGTGCACACTGACCAGTGGCAGAACAAGGGGAGCTTGTTGGAGCTTGTGGGTGGAAAGTTGTTTCTAGGAAACAGCTGTTTTGGGAGAATTCATCCGCTGAGATAGCAGAAATGGGATGTAGGTTTTGATACAGTAAACTGATGGGAGAAAATGCAAGGAGATCTTTGTATGGCACACCAGCCTCAGGCAACATGACTCCAAAACAGTGCCAGTTTACTGTCTGCCTTTAAAATGTCCCAAAACCTTAACATAGCCAGTCTTTACACAGCACACAGGGAGACTTTGCAGGATGTCTTTTCAACTGTTCAGAGGGCAGTTTGCAGGTATCATGGTACTTTGTATCTTCAGTGGCCTCAAAATGAATGAAATAGCTACAGCCCTGCTCAATTCTGGTTAAAGGTACTCTTTACATACTAAACGTAAGTGATTGTATACATGATGTGGGCCTTTTATGCTTTATGAAGCCACGCTATTGCTATCCTATAGTAGTTTCACTGAAGGATTCAGTCATAAGTTCATATAATTAATTGGCAGATTTCTAGCATTATTTTTTTTTTAATGTATAAATGTAGATTTATGTTCAAGCAACATATATATACACACACACATATGCACACACTTTATGTAGAATGTTCTGTTGTTAAAATTAATCCCTGTGGTAAGCAGCTGCCATCTGCATAGGAATAAAACCTATCATGGCAGCTCCTAAGATGCAAATTGTGTCAGTCTTTAAGATGGTCTTAGACACACCTATTAGTAAATGCAAGAGGTGGATACTAGTTTCCACATTGTATTAGCAAGGTATTGTGAGTGGTGCATGGCTGTTGTGTATCTATAGTACAGCAGGTCAAAAGCTTAAACAGCTTATTGTTGTACATCAGAATTATTAATTGTAATTATTGTTAGTAATTTGAAAGTAATTTGAAATTCTAGTTGAATTTTGTGAACATAATGATGACTTTGAAAAATAAGAGCATGTGTGAGACATTGAGGAGCTCAGGAAATTCAGTGCTAAAGTATTTATACATTTTATTTGTTTATTTATCATAAAGAAGAACTGAGCCCCCAATTCAGGAAAACATTTCCCCATGCTGGCAGAAGATTTAGGAACCTAATTTCAGTCCTCACCTAAGCTAAGGCCAGGTTTTCCTAAATCAGGAACCAAGCAGATCAGCCATTAAAAGTGTCCTTTAGAGTGGCCACAGAAAGTGGTGAGACCTTCTCAGGTGCTTCCTGTAGCTTGTATTAGTAGAGAAGCTAAGGAACACTGAGAGATCCAAAGATGCTTCTGCAGTGCTCACCTCTTGATCTATACGAGTATAAGTATATAAATAGCAAATACAAATTGCACTCTATAATATCACTGTCAGAAGGTGTTGTTTGCAATAATCGGAACTCATGCTTCATAGAATACCAACGTATTGGGTATTTTATTTTTTTTAGCAACCTTATTTTAGTAAGGAAGTAGTCTTCTTTTGCCTGGTTTTCCCCTGCTCCCAGTAGCAGTAAATGGCTCTGGTTAAATGTGAAGAACTCTCCTTAAAATGGATGTCATGCGCTAGCAAATGCTTGGGTGAAACTGACATTTAGTGTCCTGGCTTTATGACAGGATGGATATTTTTCACAGCAGACAAGGATCTGCACCTTGAAGTCCTGCAGTAAAAATGGTACCACCACCTCACAAATCATAGATCTCTGTTGTAGAAGAATGTATCACATCATTGCTATGGGTGTGAATAGCAGTAGGACTTCTCATAGGGAAGTACAAGAGCAAGGATGAAATCATTTTACAGATACTACTGGGGGGAAAAAATGGAAGCCTGTGTTTCATCAGCACTTAAAGACCCGGGGATTTCTCAGAACAAGAAAAGAATGGAAGATAAAGGCTGAATGGATGAAGGACTGCATCAGTCTTTGATAAAAAGTTTGCTTTATTTTTTGCATAAAGTGAGTTTCCACATTCTGTCAAGCAGAGTACAACTCACCTGAGTTGTTCATCCAGGACTCTCGGAAACCTTTTCTTTCAGTACTTCTCACTTGTGAGTCAACCTCTGATTGTAACATACATTCTGATACATTCTGTATCTCAATATTCTTTTGTAAAATTGCACAATTCTTAGATCAAATGAGGAAGCACAGAACTTGAACTACAACAAGTTCTTGACAAAAAGCCAAAGCAAGGTGTTTGTGGAATAACTTGGTTCTTAGGGAGATTTTTTTAAGTGGATGACAAAAGCAAAAGACACAAACTATGATTCTGTGTTATGCAGCCACCATGAGGAGCAAGAGCAAATGAGAGTATTACAGCATCACAGAAAGCAGATGATTGTGTAATTAGGCTCATGCCGAGTTTTGCAGGGGTTGCATTTACATGGAGGTTTGCCTGAATACTAGAGCTCTTGCCCTCCTGATGAAAGGGATTGCTCCTGGTAAGAAATGCTGCATGCCTTTATCAGGGAGATGTGGAGAGATACACCAAAACCAATGTCTCTGCCTTGGCTGTATTTTATCTGTTGCATAGGTGATTGCGTGAATGTGCTAGCAGCAATCTGTGTAGCTGAGAGGTGAGCTGGTGTGCATTGAATACTGCTGTGCCCTGAAGATTTAAGGAGAAACTTTACTTCATGTTCCTTTGAGGAACAGTTAGATTGGCTTCACTGTCTGTCCTGGTGAAGCTGAGCATCATTACAAGGCCCTTTGTGCAGGCAATGTTTGTAAGAGACAGCTACAGGAATGAATGATTACATCATCCTCACACTGAAGTTTGTTTCAAGGCTGAAACCAAAAGAGGAAGATACTTGTTTGAGGATCTTGTGGGAGTTTTTTTGCTGTCTGTCTAAATCATCTGCAATCTGAAATCCCTTGGTAGGGACTTGGCTGTGGTTCATGTGTTCCTGTTGCTAGTGCATCTGCCAAAGCTTCAGCCAGCGGGGACGTGCAGGAGGATAGGGCAGGTGCTCCTCTCCACTCTGGTCTGACATGGGTGTGTGGCAAGCAGCCCCACAGGGTGAGGTTCAGTCCTGCCTGCAGGCCCACCACAAGTGTGGCAGTGGGGTTCATGCACTAGTGAAGCAGATTTCACTAGACCAAAACGGTGAACCCTTAATCCTCAGCTATGATGCACATGTTTCAGGGGCCACTGCCCTCTCCCACACCTCTTCCTCCTCCCTGGGCTCTTCTAGCATTTTTTTGGACCATGCCCTCATTAACCTCAATACTTTTGATAGTTCCCATTTGTGCACTAAAAAAAAAAACTAAACGTAGCTGAATTCTCAGAAGTGTTGTGCTCTTGCTTGGAGCACCAGGGCAATGGGCGCTATTGGGTGCAGGTTCTCTTGAAAAACTTCCCTTGGTTTTTCTTCTCTTTGCACAAGCTTTGCCCACTGGTGGTCCAGGGTGAGTTTCCAGGTAAGAGTCAGATGCTGTGAGGACAGCCAGTTGCTTTGCACATGGGGCCACCTCTAGCACTTTGCAGCCCTTCTCAGAGTCCAGCCCAAACTGTTGTATTCACATGGCACCATCCCTCACCACATCAGCCCTGTCAGATCCAGCCTTGGTCTGCACCCCATGGTCAGCTCTGCACCACCAGGGCAATGCAGGGAGGGGTATTTAAATCCTTGGGCTGGCTTTTCCAGGATCTGATTGTTTCCTGGAGCTCTGATGGCAAACTTGTTTTTGTACCATGGCTAAAGTCTTAGACTGCTGAGTGCAATCCCTGCTGTCTTGTTCTGAAGCAGAGGGCAATGGAACTGTACAGACTTCTCTGAGTTATTTGCATGGTGAGTTTTCTACTTGATGGTGCAGTTTATGGCATCAGAGCTGCAGGAAGCACAGCAAGAAGTGACTGATATGAACACCTTTTGTTTGATTTGAGATCAAATGGCACTGTCTGGGTTCCTTTTCTTTGGGAAGATTCTGTGATGCTTCTAAACATAAGGAAGAAAATGTTGGTTGAACTGAGTGCAAATGCTCAAATAGTGTATGCTCATTTACAGCCAACCAGAAAACAAAATAATTGGTGGCTACTGGTAATACCATTCTACTCAAAATAGCTTTTTGAGTCATCTTAGAAGTGTTAAAATGGTGGAGCCACTGGTGGAGACAAATGGTGGAGACAAAACATTTGTTACCTTTTGAAATGAGTTACAATGGTTTTGTCATTCTTGTACAAGTATTATAAGGTCAGTCTTTCTCTATGTTTGTTTTACAACTTGTTGTAGAATAGTCTTCTATGCATAGCTGTTCCACTTGCCTGTGTAAGTTACAAATTTAACAAATGAAAGCATGCATTTTTCTCTGCTGGTAAGCTATGAAATGGAAACTTGTATTTCTGTGTTTTTAATGTGTTACACTATAAACAAAATTCACAGCACTATTGTCTATGGAATATCAAAAAGTTTTATTAGAATGAATTACTTTAAATGTTTTGTAATTTGATTTAATAATGTGTCAGACATCTACACTAAGACAATATAATGTTTATCAATAAAAACATCCTCTCTTTGTACTAACTTACCACTTTAGGGTGTGCTTGGATATAGGAGTAGAGCACCCCTGCCAGTCACAATTCCACGTTTGGCGTGTTTCTGAGAATGCTTTGTTCCACTGAGTGGCTTTGTACCACTCATCTGACCTGAGCGTTGGATTAGGGAGTGAAGGAAGAAGAAAAGAGAGTTTTTGTATTTTGTATTTCCTCTGCCACTTCATGTGTATTTGCTGTAGAGGTGTGTGCACCTCAGTAGTTCCTGTATAAGTAAGCTGGCTCATGTGGGAGTCCAAACAGAAACAGACACTGGGTTAATTTTGTTTGCTATGAAGAGTCAAGTTCTGCTCTATCACAACAACATGGATCTGAAATTGCTGCAGTGAAGGTAGTTATTCTCTTGCAGACAAAGGGTGGTGGGAGTTGTCTCTCCCAGCGGGAAGGATCCTTGCCTGTATTCAGCCATTGATAGCCAGGGTTCTCCCAGCCAGTCCTCCCTCCAAAGTTATTCCTGGAGTAATAGTAATTATGAAGTAGTATTTTCAGTAATGCTTGGAATAATAATGAGACAGAGCTGCTGTTATGATGGTTCTGATGCAGTTCCATTTTGGAAAGCTGCAGAAAGACTGTGGTAAAGGCTTGTTGGAAAGGATTCTTGTAGAGTAGTAAAACACTTGTTCTGCTTTTATGCTCTGCACCATCTGAGCAGACTGCAGTTTTCCGTTATAATACTGAACCTGCCTTTGTGACTAGACTCTCCTTGCTTTTGCCTCCTGGCACAAGAATACTGGGACTCTTCAGCTAACCTCTCCTCCCGTTATACTTTGAAAGAAGGGCTTGAGATCCTTGAATGGAAAAGCATGTAATTGGGACTGGGTACCTCACCTAAAATACCTTTGTGTACATCTTTGTAACAGCCAGTGCCAAAATGATGCCTTTCTTCTGACCTACCCACCATGTCCAGAAGAAGCAGTGGTATGTCTTAGGCAGATGAGGTTATTTATTTACACATCTGCAGCTATTTCCAGGTGCAGAAGAGTCATGCGTTACAGAAACTGCACACATGCTGGTCCCATGTCTCTGTCTCAGGGATAAGGCTCAGCCTTTGATATTAATGCAGAAAATGTATTTCATTAGTGCAAGCCTAGCAGTTGTCTTGAAAATACTTTCTATCAGTTCAGTTGCTTGCTTTCCCGCCCTGGGTGCTGGCAGTCCCAAAGTTATGTTGGAATCCATTTGGATGCTTTTATCTCTATAGAGACTTCCCCATGACTGGTTTTCTAATTCAAACATAATCTTGCTTTTCATCATAATTTGGAGCTGTTCCAAGTGGCTGTTGGACTCTGAAGATACTCTCACTTCCAACCTCCTGCCAAGGTGATATGCCAAATATGCATCTTTTTTTATTTAGCCTTATGATTGCTTCACTTCAGAAAAATTTTGTATAACAGGCTGGAAAGTTAGAAATTGGTTTTCAGAGGTCAAGGGAAGCAATAGAATTTCTATCTGTTTTCACTAAAGTTAGGAAAATTAGAGTGTTAAGGCAAGCCAAATTGCTTTTGCTGGAGGAGTTACTGAAGAGTGTGTATTTCATGTTAATTTCATGTTAACTTTTGCTTTTGTAGTAGCTGTCGCTGTGTTGTCATTATAGTTAGCAAACCCTGTTTTGGCAAACATGAATTTTTAGTGCAGAACCCCCGAAAAGTGAAGCATCAGAGCAGAAGTACAAAGTGGTGAAAAGCAAACTCAGCCTCCTCTCCCACTTGTACGTGTTTATCCATCATTAACATGCAAAACTGAAGCACAAATTCTATTTATTTTCCCTTTGGAGATTACTTGTAGCTTGCCTTATAGAGGCCCAATTTGTGTCTTTTCCACACTGAAAGCTGTTTGCTTTGAAATACCACTTCCAGAGATGGGAGATCTTTTCTTTCTAAGTTGCAGGCAACAGGCTCTTTCCAGGCTCTGCCTGATTGATTTTGACCTGCTTGTTATAACCCTTGCTTCTTGAACAAAAACTGCATCTGCCTCTCTTTTCAGGATGACATCCTCTGATTATAAACTCAAAAGTCTTCAGTCATCCCAAAATCATGTTTGCAAGAGGACTGATTATTTAATGTCCCTGCTGCTGAGGGAAATGTCTTTTCCTCTTTGTTATTCTTTGGAATAACTTCTTAAAAAAAACAACCAAACAAAAAAGCCCCCCCCCAAACCAACCAACCAACCAACCAAACCCAAAAAAACAACAACAAAAAAACCAAAAACAACCCAAAAAGCTCCAAGATGCTGGTTTTGAGAGTGATCTTTCCTTCCCTTTATACCACAGTATAAATTCTGTTCTATGCACATATACTAACCTGTACCAGAGCACCAGTCTAATCTTCCTTCCAAGACAGCATTCTTAAAGCCAAGGAAAAAATGTCACCACGCTCTGCTCCCTCAGCCTGCTTTCACCTGCAGTGGTCATAACTGCAGTATCTGAGGAACCAGGGCTGTTACCTCATGCCTAAGGAATTCCAGCACTTGCCTTCCTGTCTGATAACCCAGCAAAGGAGTTAAGAGCTTGGAGACAAGCCTCCACCCAAAATGGTTTTTAGGCTCTTCATGCCACAGCCTCCCAGGACACAAGCAACAGGACCATGTGCTTACAGCAACAGAAGGACCATGTGCTTACAGAGCAGGACACATCAGAGTCACTTCCCAAAAACAGTGATGGGATGACCCATCCCAGAAAGGCTGAAGCATTTCCAGACTCTCTCACAGTGCTGGAGCTGCAGCTGCTGCAGGCATCTCCCAGCTCGGTGGCCTGGCTGCCCACCCAAGGCTTCTCCCCATCCTGGTGTGGGGTGCCCACATGTGTTAACGGCACCCTGGAGAACAAGTACCTAATGGTCAGGGATTACAGTTGCTAAAACCATTTCTTGGGCAGCACAGATCCTTGAACTGCAACTCCTAACCCTTGACATAGGAAGGTGGATGCACAGGGGTACTTGCAGCACATCGTGCTTTCTAGAAAGATCCTGAAGCAAAGGCAACAAATGGCTGTGCCTCTGGAAGGGAAGTACATGGGCATGGGATTTGGGACAAACCACAGGTATGTTGATTTTTGTCTGTGTTTTTCCTGCCTCCTGTAATGGCAATTGGCTCTCCTAGCATGACCCAGTATCTGCCCGCTTCCCCTCCAGCTGCTTCAACCGGGCAGCAGCTCACAGAGAGGAGGAGGCTTCTCTTCAACCTCTGACTCTTGGAAACAAACAGCGCTCTGTAGCTGGTGTGAGCCTTCTTCACAGTGCCAAGCAAATTGCTAGAGAAGAGTACCACAGAATAAACAAAAACAGTTAAATAACACAGCCTGGAGAGAACAGGTGCAATGAAAACACTTAACACCAGTTGCAGTGAGCAACTGCTTACACAAGAAGATATTACAAATGAGCCTTTAAAGAATGAATGAAAAAAAAAAAAAAGTGGGCATAATTAATGTATCAGCTGCAGTGGAAATGTCTCTAACAAGTAATGTTGAAAAGAGAACTCTGCTATTATCTTTGTCTGTGTGAACTAAAATCAACACTTGCCCAGCCTGAAATTCTTTTGCGCTGACTGCAGTGAGAGCTTGGATTTTGGAAGTGAATTTTCTAATGTTGCAGAGCAATGCCATCTAGGGCATATAGACTTAAAACTGCCAACAGGAATGCTATCCATCCTTAGTGACAGAGCTTGCTGGATTGAATATTGGTAACTGTATGCATTAGGCCTGTTGGGATTTGCTCATTTTCAATTTCTGCTTCTGGTTTTCCAGAGTATGCTCTGTGTCAGATATCAAGGCAGACTTATGTCTCAACTGGAAAATAATGAGTTTCTGTATATACCTTATTTCCACCATAAATCCACTTGAGCCCTTTCAACTGTGCAGCACAGCAGGGATTATCAGTGGTCTCTCTAATCTTCAACTACTCAAGGACTTAGCTGTGGCTGTGTTCAGAGCAGTGATACACTTAGCAGATTAAAACACTGAATCTAATTGGCCAGATCTTGGCATCCTTATTCAAAAAGCTACTTAACTGGTATGGAGATCCTCCTGTTCTGTCCAGGCTGCCTGTAGAATACATGTCTGTGTTAGCTGAAAACATCTCAAGAACCTGGCCTGGTTGCAGCTCTGTCTTCAATCCTGGCTGTCACAGCTCTCTCCAAAGTGAGGGTTAATCGCCAACTATAGGTAGCTGCAATCTGCTGAGTCTGGTGAAAGTCTATGGCTATAACTACTTATGAACATGGGACTTCCATATATTAAATTCTAGGTACTGTCTTGTCTTCTTGCTTCCTACCATTTGATTTCATTAAGCTTGGCCTTTCTGTGGAACGGTTACAATATTTAGTGGCACTTTAGACCAATGTTGATTATCACTGTAATGAGATTTCTTGTTCTACACATATTAATTTGCTCCCCAGTGGAGAAGAGCAAGGGCTTTAATTCTCAGATCAGTCTCAGGTGATCCTTAATACTTGAGGGCTGCACACCAGCTTCCAGACCAGCCAGGTTCTGCCCACTTCTGTGCCAGTTATGATAGGAGCTTACCCTTGTTATTGGTCTTGTAGGACTTAGCTGTTTTTACAGGGAGCTCCAAAGTGAAGGCAAAATACTTTACCATAACTTAAAAGCCCACTGGGTAATGGGAATATTTCAACTAATAAAGACAGCTTTTTTAATGGAGCTAAAGGCATTTTCCCCTCCTTTTGAATAATGGCAGTCTTGTGCTACCTCAGCAAAGGGAATGCCTGATTCTCCTGGAAGTTTGCAGTAGTTTGGTTTGGCTGCCAAGAGATAATAAAGCAAATGCTTCTGCTACCTTAGAATGGCATTGCCTATGGGCACAAAAAGGCAGGTGGGTAGGTGTTAATGGCATTAAGATGCAGAAATTACATTAGTAATTACGTTTTTGTTGGGTCTAGTTAAATAGCACACTGTTAAAGTATCATGCTGAAGTGACAAATAATTAGTTGATCACAGTTGAAAACAGTGAGGATCTGTTTTCCAGTAGATGGGTATGGTGCATGTCACTTGTGACTGGAGATTTCAAGCACAGTTGACTTTAGCAAACAATTTTATGGCCAGACTACAAACACTCTTTTTCCTTCTTTTTTCTTCTTCGGTAGTGTTGTAAAGTTGAAAGGATGACTCAGTCATTACTATCCTGCAAGTTAAGACAGTTGGCGAGAAAAGGACTGGAAATGCCAGCTTGTGTTTTTTGGAAGCTGATGAGAATGTGTTCTGATTTGCTGAACTGCAGCCACCATCGTGAAAGCAAAGGCTGGTTTACTCAGGAGGTGGTACTTCCAAGCTCTTTAAAACTGATGTCCACACTTGAGTCAGCTCAAGTCACTGTGCTTCAGCTGTGATTCTGGATACAGGTTGAGTGAGGAAGCAATTACTGAAATACTGGTTTTACCACCCCTTCCTTTCTCCTCAAACAATGTCACATGAGAAAAGAGATGCATTCAGCAGCGTGATCACAATATATCTTTGATTCTTTCCAAGTTCTTCAGGATTAGTCAGAGCTAGTGTCTGGCAGTCATCTCTCCCTGGACAGAGATCTCATCACTACTCTCATGCCACTTTGGCTCAGGCTCTAGAGAAAGGATTAGCTTTTGGCACATATGCTGCTGTAATGAGCTCTTGTTGGCAGCTGGAGGCTCATTGTTGCGCCTTCCCTTCTTGCTCCCCAGTCTAACAAGGCTGCTGGTGAGAAGTTGGAATCAGGTGCCATGGCCCTCGCATCTTCCTTCACGGCGGTCAGGACATGCGTGGTGCCACAGGGTTGCTCTTGCTCTGCACTCTGCAAAAGCTTTCTGAGAAACTTGGGCTCTGATCCACAAGCTTTTTGAGAACTGGGATGGCAAAGTGTTCCCACATCCCTTTACAGGATTAGAAAAAAACGAACTAACCAAACAAAAAAAAACCCAAACAGAATGAGGTAAAAGGTAAGTTCTACTGAGCCAGAAATGCAGTTTTGCAGCATTTCCAATTGTTCCTTTCCTGGCTGTCAGGAACACATGAAAGGAGCTGCTGTCGGGTCTTTCATCAGAATCCCACCATGGAAATCCAAGTTGATGTGGGGGAATGTTGAAAAGCTGCTGGCCAGATCGCTTGGCACAAGACAAGACTCAGAGAATTGAACTTAAGAGCACAGCACCATAAAATAATAAAGAGAATTTTCTTCCTGTAGCTGTAGTTACTAATAGTTACGAACAACTTGATTCCTGTCCTTTGCTATCAACCTTAAATGCTTACAGTATAAGGACAGCTGTCTACCTCAGCGCTAGTGAATCCTGAAATTTTGATGAAGATGGAATATCCTCTGTATCTGGAAAAACAAGAGGTGGAACAAGAAGAAATTCTGCCTCACCATGATAGGTCATGCCTGAACCCAGAAGAGCTCAGGATCCCAGTACTACCCTTGCTACAGTCTGCAGAAAAACTAGTTGGCTCAGTTCTATGGGGTTTATTTACTTGTTGGTTTGTGGGATTTTTTGGTGTTGTTTTTTCTTTCCATGTGTGTATGTTCCCTCTGCTCACTGTATGAAAAAGTCCTTAGGAAAACTAAACAAAAAACTAGGTCTGTTTTGCTCATAAGCAGTATTTGCTATGCCTTTTTCATGCAGTTTGATTCTTCTTTGTTATAAAAACACAGTTAAGTGCCAGTGCTGTTCTGCAAATCAGAACAAGAAATCTGACTTAAAGCCCAAAGTGTGCTATGCACAATACTGCCAAGGGATAAGATTTTGAATGTACCCAGGTAATTGCTGTCTCATGCTATAAACTGAAACATCATGTTTTAAGGTGAGAAAAGATCACTCTGATGTCATCAGTGAACAGGACCAGCCTCTGGAAGGCTGGGGTGGGGGCACCTCCTTGGCTGGGAGGCTGCACAGGTGGTGCAGCAGCAGCATCCTCACCACAGAGGGGAAAGATCCCAGGGACTCATCTGCCTTTTCTCTGAAAATAGTCCTGCAGTTAGTCTCCTCCCTCCTCCAGGGTGCTGGTAATGTGGCAGGCTTCTAGTATAGGAGCTAGTGGAAGAGGAAAGTCTCTTGATGCAGAAATCTTTGCTACCAGGAGAGAGTCTAGTGAAGGAATTAGTAGTATAAGAATTAATATAAAAATGTAATAGTAGAATAATAAACTGCTGCTCCTTGCTGCAGTTTCCAGGATGTGCCAACACATAAGCAAGTCTGTTTGCTATCCCCTCAGCATCCACTCAAGATAGGGAGGATCGCAGGGACTCTGTTTACCTCTGTATTTGCAATGGAAATAAGAAACAGGTGTTTTGATTTTTAGAGCTTAAGTACTGCCCAGACCCATTCAAAACCAAATGCATGGGGAAGTCTCCCTCACCTCACTGGGGTGTGTAGCTCCAGCCGTGCAATAGCTTGGGGAGATTAAGTGCCATTTCTTGTCTGGACTAGTCAAGTCGTCCAGGACATCCCACCAATGCTTAAAGCCGCCTGTGGACACATTGCTCTCTGCCCCACACCTATGTGATGACAAAGATAGCCCAGCCATCCAGGGCTTGGAAAAACCTGCTTTTCTGCAGACATACTATATATACACACATATATATACAAAATCATGCCAAGCCTATGTTTACAGCTGGATTGAAGGGGATCTCGATCAGGGATAAATAAGAAACAGAAGCCATGAAACTTCACCTGTTATCTCAGGTCACTTGGAAGGCTTTATGTCTCAGTCTTTTCCAGTAAATTTCCTCCAGCCCTTGGAGCTCAGTTCTGCCCCAGTTTGGCAGGACTGGCTATGTCCTAACCTGCCTCTCTCATTTACTACCTCTTGTTTCCTCGTTTTCCTTTGTGGCTGGCAGGCACCTTGCTAAACTGCTCCCAAATGCTTTTGGGGGGCAGTGGTGCCTCCCCCCTCTCTGTAAGGGGCTCTAACAGCTATGTCAAGCTGAACACTGCAAGACTGCACTTCAGTACCATCTACTAGGCTACACGAATAAACACCAGCTTCCAGAGATAGCAGGGCTAAAAAGCCAATCACAGTATGCTTTGTGAAAAATTCTGCTTGATAGTAAGGTTCTGTGTGGTATGCATGGCAGGTAGAGCAGAGAGGTTTCAGTGGCCCTTGAGAGCACTTGGAGAACTCATCACTGCCTTGGCTATCAAGCAGCAGGATTCCTTCACTTGCCATCAGTTCACATGAGAAAAATTTCACACCACTGTCAAAGGACAACTATAGCTTACATGAAAGCTGCAGCAACAGAAGCTGGTCAGATTCATTAAGTGGTTGCATCCATGAGCCAACCAGGTCTCTTATGCCTGAAGAATAATGGCCACTTTCACTGAAACTGTGGACTAATTAAGATCAACACTTCGTAAATAATACAGCATTGCTTTGTCTTACTTCCTCAGAGCTAGGTAGGCATCCACCTTTCATAATAAAGATGTGAATTTTGGAATTGCTGTACTTCCTTTCACTACATTTTCCCACTGCTGTCATTGAGTATGTTCTTAATGGCGATCGCCATGTCAGCTGCTGTCTCCGGTGTGGTTACTGGCATTTTAACGGGCACACTGTGTACAGAGAAAGCAGCTGCCAGACTGGAAGGAAAATCTCACTCCCACTTGTGTTATTGAAGCAACGTGCACAGATAAGCCTAATAAACTTGTGAAACACGGAGTGTTAGGATCTCAGAACGAACTGTGCAATGTGCATGTCCAGACGCCACCGATGCTGCAATTTACTGTCTCCAGGTCGTTAGTCCAAGTCAGTGGAAGCAGGCAACTGGACCGATCCTGCAGCTGCCAAAGCGGGGCGGTGTATGAGGGGCACCCCGTTCTCGCAAGAAGGTGACAGGCCTGACGGCGCCGCGCACTGGTCGGTCTCCAAACCTCCCTCTCCCCCCCCCCCGCCCCCCCTCCCCTGCAATGCGTAACGTCGGGACGGCGCAGTGCAGTGTCCCGCTGGGTCCCTGGCCGGTCGGAGGAGATGCGGCCGTGCCCGGCCCCAGCCAGCGCCGCCGGATTCCTCGCCCTCGGGGTGTCCCTCCCGCCGTTGCTGGCTCTTCCCCCAGCAGCCCCGTCGCTTCCTCTCGCCTCCCGGCCCGGCCCGGCCCGGCCCGGCCCGGCCCCTCCCCACCGCCTCCCGGCCCCCCCGCCCGGCCCCTCAAAGATCCCCCGAGGGAAGCCAGGGAAGGCCGCTGCAGGCCAGGTCTGCCAGCCGGAACATGGCGCAGGCGCCTGGCACGGCGGGGGAAGCCGGCTGCGGGTGAAGGGAGGGGCGGCCCCGCCCAGCGGAGCAGCGGGCACAAAGCCGCGGCCCCGCCCCGCGCCTCAGCCTGCCTGGGGGCGGCTCCCGCCAGCGCTGACTGTGGCTGGGAGGCGGCGGGAGGGACGGGGCGGACTGTGGTGCGGGGAGAGGGGCGCGGCCGGGCCTGGAGCCGAGCAGAGGAGCCTGGGGTGACAGGGCTGCAGGGGAACTTTGAAATCACCGCCGCGAAAACGTGCCGCAGGAGCAGGAGGGACGCGGAGTGGGCCTGGGGCAGTCGAGCCCCGGCGGCTGCTGGCGCTGGGAAGCACTGTCCTCCGCCCCTCCTGGATGCAGGTGAGGAGCCGGCTGGCGGCCGGTGCTCTCTTCTTCGTCCCTGCTGGACTGTCTCCTCTGGCCGTGGCCCAGGGCTGCCGGGTCGGCCGCGGCGCCCTCGCCAGTTCCCGGGTGAGGTACAGCCGGGCCCGCGCCCTGCGGGTTGTCGCTCCGCAGCCGCCAGGCCTCAGCACCGGGCTCGGGGCCGCTGCCCGGTCGGGGACCCTCGTTGTAACGTGATTCTCTCCCGGTACCAGGCTCTCCTGTGTAACTGGGCCGTGCTGGCTCGGAAGGAGCCGTTCGGTGTGGGGTGGCTAACGAGGAGCTCCTCGGTCTGGTAATCTGCATACTTTTCCTGACGGGAACAGGAGTTCCTGGGGACTGGCAGACGGAGGTAAAAACTTTGTGAATATTTCCGTATAAACTTTATGGTAAAGTTGTTTTTTTCTTTAGATCATACAGGTCTGATTTGATAGATGTAGAGAAGCAGAAGGTGTGCTTCTCTGATAGCTTGATTCCTTTGTCTTACCCTTCCAAGCTATGCAGCTCTCGGGTGTTTAATTTGCTAATGGAACTCTTAAACCGTTTTCACTAAGGAACGTGTTATGTGCCTTTGCTAACGCAGCTGTGTTGATGAAGATAGAGCAAAAACTGGTTTCCACCTGGTATTCCTCTGCAGACACCCAGGGCAGTGCTTGCAAGAGTGCCCGTTCTGCATCAGGAGATGTTCATAGGGAGCAGATGAGGACCTGGGGAGGTGTGGGTGCTGGTTGTGTGTCTGCCCAGCTGCAGACTGGGGGCTGCGGCACAGGTACTGGAGTTCTGGTACCTGGCTGCAGTTCCATGGTGTCTGCTCTGACTCTGTGTGTAATTTTGGTTTTTGCTGGGATAAAATGTGCCAGTATAGCTGTGGAGCCACCTCTTGCTTTCCTCAGGTCAAATCTATGTTGTTTCTTTTGTTTTGGATCTGTTTAGTTCTAGAAATAATTAATTGTTAATAGCTTACTTGGGGTCTGAACACTTAATTTGGTGAGTGGGAACACTATGTTAAGTGGAGTTGTCTGTGAGTCACACAACTATGGAAGGAAATTGTGCTGCTAGTCTGAAGATAATTATATGGAACAGTTCCCTGTATTTTACCTTGTGTAACCCTAGGATACATTTAATTACATTGAGAGGATTTGTATTCAATTCACTGCCTCATTCTTTGTGTTAATTAAGAACAAATTTAAGTAATAATTACCAAGAATATCAACAATATTGATTCTTTGGAAAATTATGGCAGAACAGCTTTTGCTGGGAATGCACCTTTGAAAGGGATTTGGAGGCTGGCTTTTTTTTTCCTTCAAGGTATTTCTGTAGATTCCAGTCTGTTTATAAATGGTAAATGTGTAAACACTTTAATTTTTTGTTTGGTTTTGCCCATTACATGGTTTGGGATCCAACAGTACTGTTGGAAATGGCCCTCCAGGGTAAGGTATCCCTGGTAGGTCAGTCTGTCAGGACTTGGTTGTACAGTAGCTATAATGTAGTTTTTCTTTCAGGCTAAGGCTGTGCTGAGAAATTGGACCTGTTAAGCTTCAGGATTTAAGGTGGTTTGCAAAGTTTCTGGTGGCTTGGGAAACTTTTGTGCTGAATGAAGTACAAACTTGGGAATCTTTGCTATTGAGAGTGCAGGTGAATAAACTATTTTGTTGTTGTTTGGGGTTTTTTGTTTGTTTTTCTTTTTCTTTCAGAAGTTCAAATTCCCTTGTTTCAGGGCTGGGTTACATGGTTGGTATCAGGCTGTGTTGCCTGCTGTCCTGGCAGGGATGGAGGAGGTGTGCTTGTGGGGGGGGTGGTGGTGGTCTTGTAGCTAACTCGGGTGGATTGTTCTGTCACCCTTTGCACTCCCAGACAACTCTGAGTCCTTTGCTCCGGCTCTGAGGCCTCACTGGAAGGTGTGGTCATGGTCTCTGTGTGAAAAGCTGCTCCAGTGTTTCCCTTCTAAGCTTCCTTAAGCTTACAGTGTGTGAACAGCTGTGTCAGGGTTTTTGTGTGTGGCTAACAGGATCAGGAAAGTTAAAGTGGGCTCCTGGTGCTCTTAAGTATGTCTGTAGTTGATTTGCTCTTGTACTTAAGGCTCAGGGGTGTGTTTTGGTTGTTTCAAAAGATAGATGGGACAAAGGAGTTTCTAAGGCACTGAAAGAATAATATGGTGACTGAGTTTTTCACAGAGCAGCTACTGGTTGGACAAAAAAAATAAAAAAGGGCAGAACAGTGCTGTCAATATAGCAGTTAAGAGCTGCTCTTGTCAACTAGAACAATGTAGCTGTCACATCCTAGTTATGAGTAATGTAATTAATCTTCCATCAGCAGGAGTGAATTGATAGAATACTATGTGAAGTAGCTGTTCTCTATCCTTTTCTTAATGCACATTACCAAACCCCAGTCACAGCTTGTTAGCCCTGGGGGACCACTGAGGTTCTTTAGGGATCATCAGCTGAAATGGGCTCAGCAGCAAAGTCATAGTCTTGCCTGACAGATGTGACTTCAAGCAATGCAGAAAACTGATTTTGAGGTAATGTATATTGCAGGCTCGGTGTCTGTGCAGGATTTGCTTGCGACTGAATACTGAACATATCATACCAATCTGAAAAGCAAGAGGTTTATGTACCTCCAATTACAGATTGTATTATCAAGATGTGTCTTACAAATAAAAAAAACTCTAAAATTCCTCACTTAAGAGCTGCTTAGGAGAACACTAAGCAGAATCAAGTGTTGCCAGTTAAGCCCTTTATTTTGTTCCAGTAACTCATTATTCAATTGGTGGTGTGTACGGGGAGAGGTGATGGAAGTGTAAAGTGTTACAGTGGCAGGGGAGAAACATTCTATTCTGTAACCCAGTGTGTTTTCATTTGACTTATAGAACCTCTTCTAGATGGACCAAGACAAACAGGTACATACAGTCTTTTTTGTGTCTTCTTGTTGGGCAGCATTGCATCAGTAATGAAGCACTTACTAGGCACCATGGTGAGTCAGCCCATGGTTTCTCCACACAGGACCTCCTGCTCTGAAACCACACCTGTGTGGTTGGCAAGTCTGAGATAAAGGTTCATGCAGTGTGGAAGCCTTGTCTGGGCAGCAGCCCATGTTTAAGCACAGAAGCGTTAAACTGTTTTGTTTCTTTTCTTCAGCCCTGAAGTTTTCAGGCAAAAGAGAAAGCAGAATAATGCGTCGTAGCGTTCCCAGAACCTCTTGGTGCTTGGGAAGTCTGCTGTTTGTGAGGGTTATTCAGCTGGAGAAAGAGGGGCCTAGTTCTCTCTTAGCAGTGGGTTTTATACTTGCTCTGTTAACTTCAAGGGAGTTGCTTCTGAATTTATGCTATTAGTTGTGAATGTTGAATTGGCCTCAAGAGCTTTGTCTTATCAGTGTAGCTTTTATGAGTGTATCTAAGACCCATCCTTAGCCCATTTAAAGAAAATGGAGAATTTTGCAGGATAGCTAAAGCTATATTCCTGTCCATTTTTGTTGGTTTTTTTTTTTTCCTTTCTTTGCCTACCATTTATTGAAAGCTTGCAGAACGATTTAGATGTGTTCTCTAAGAAAAGTCACTACAATTAATTTTCTTCTAGTTGCAAGACTGCTAGTATATCCTTTTGTTGGATATCAAAAGAGAACTTAGAACTTGAGGATTTTTTTTTTGTCTGGTATTCAGTCTAAGTTGGATTTGCATTTATTTGAAAACAGTAATCTCTCTACTGCAATTCTTTGAAAGGAAGCTGGTCAATAAGGCAGGTAGGGATTTTTGGTGCTTTTGTTTTTCTGCCTTGAGATCATCAGGGAGAAATTACACGCAGGAAAATGTGAAATGGCAGTCGCATTCTCTTTGTAGGTTCAATCTGTTTCTTTTTTTGGTTGTTTTTTGGGTTTTTTTTCAGAAATGTTCTTCTAAACATTTCAGTCAAACATTACTGAGTGTTTGTGCTATGCTTTTCTCTTTGAAGCTGGTAGGGATTCTGTCATCAGTGTGAATGTGGAAGAGGAGTATGAAGATTTTCCTATGACAGAGTAGAAGTTGCAAAAGGTAGTCATTGGAGTCTTACCAGTCCTCTAGCAGGAATAATAGTGTTTTGTGATATGTAGTCATCATATGTGATCTGGGATTGGTGAACCCACTTGTGCTAGACAGTGTGCAAAAAGTGTTAATGATGCTGAAATATGAAGGGTTCTGCTCTATGGAGATGATGTGTAACAAAAGAATGTAGGATAAAACACAGTAGCTGGGTTTTTTCCTCCCTGTCTTAGAACAGGGTTTCCAAGATAGCCTTACAAATGACAGTTCTTGGAAGATGTTTTGCCTGTGATTTTTCTTTTCTTTTTTTTTTTCTTTTCTTTTTTTTTTTCTTTTCTTTTTATTTTTTTTCTTTTTTTTTTCTTTTCTTTTTTTTTTTCTTTTCTTTTTTTTTTTCTTTTCTTTTTTTTTCTTCTTTTTTTTTCTTTTCTTTTTTTTTCTTTTCTTTTTTTTTCTTTTCTTTTTTTTTCTTTTCTTTTTTTTCTTTTCTTTTTTTTTTCTTTTCTTTTTTTTTCTTTTCTTTTTTTTCTTTTCTTTTTTTTCTTTTCTTTTTTTTCTTTTCTTTTTTTTCTTTTCTTTTTTTTCTTTTCTTTTTTTTTCTTTTCTTTTTTTTTCTTTTCTTTTTCTTTTCTTTTCTTTTTTTTTTTTTTTTTTTTTTTTTTTCTTTTTTTTTTTTTCTGAAGAGCAAAAGTACTGCTCTGCATGTAAACTACTGTTGCTTTCCTGAGTTCTGAAAAGTCTGAAAGCACTGCATCATTTTGTATGACATTTAAAAACTAAGCAACAAATTCTTAGCTGCAAATTACTGTTGCTCCATTACAAACAATGGAGCTCGGCAGATTCCCTCTGCTGAGGCATGCTAACAGATGTTTCCTCAAGTCTCATGTATACAGGCTTAAAGGCAGAAACAACTTTTTTTTCTGAGGGACTTTCCTCATAAAAAAAAGAAGAAAAAAAAAAAAGCTATTCTTGCTCCTCACTCTACCAGCTTGAGAATGTGAATGTCATCTGGCCAAATGCCCAGGGCTAAACACAGTGGTCTAAACATGGCCTCACAAGTGGCTTGTAAAAGGGGAAAAGGGAAAACAAAACAAAAATAGGACAAAACTTTTTTGATTTTTAAAAAATATTCTCTTACTTTTTTATTAATCCGAAATTATATCTTTGGCTTCTATTTTATACTTGTATGAGCAAAAATCTGTGCTTTCCAGTAATTAACTGCAGTGCTCTTTGACCCTGACTTTGTTGAAGCATACTTCCAACATGAAAATAACCCAGTCTTACTTGTTTTCCTTTTGCTCATCCTGTGCATTACATACGCTGACATTCCCTTTTTCAACAACTGTAGCCTTGTCATTGTCTTAGCTATTTGCTTAATAGCTTCTCTTAATGGGTGATGCTTTTTGAGCATATGACAAAATACATATTTAAATACATTTGAGAATGAATGTGTGGAAAGCAGTGGACAGATCTTCTTGACTAACTGGATGCATTCTTCACTGAGTTTATGGGTTCAGGTCTGGACTCAGAGCTGTGGAGCATGTGGGGATGACAGGAGGCAGGTCTGAATAAATGGTCAGAGCAGCACATCGGGTCAGGGCATGGAGAAATGTTTTTAACCATAGTAGAGTACCTTCTTTTATCTTCTGGCAGATGCCTTGTCAAGTGTTTAAGGCAAAAGCCAAATACGCTGGCATACGATGGTTTCTCCTGCATGTTTTTTTTTTTTTTTTTTTTTTTTACTGCTAGCAGTTAAAGACTGGCCCTACTCTAAAGTAGGATCGAATTCAGGAGCTTTTAATACCATAAAATGGATGAACAAAAGTTATTGCACAGCAGCAACATTTGAGACTTAACGACTTGTCATGAGGACTTAACCAGAAAGACTCAGCAATCTTCATTTTATGTAGTATGTGCTGCTTTTTAAACTACATTACTTGAAATCTCTGGCTTGTGTGATCCAACAAAAACTGAAGATTCACCATCAAGTGAGCAGCTAGCTTTCCTTTGGTTTTCTGTTTAATGTTTTTGTAATAATTCTTAGTTCCTATTTGTTGCACTAATAAATGTTCATCTCATCCATTTTGCTAGAAATTCCCTACAAAGATATTCTCAGGATCTGTTTTGCAGTATGTTCCTCTGTTGCATTTTTTTTTCTTCTAGAACCAAGATAAATGTTTAATTTGTTACAGTACAGATGAATTGGTTTATGTCTATGTGAAAAACATTGTTTCATCCCTTGGTATTTCATGACCAACAAGGCATAAGTTAGCTGTCAGTGTATTTGCCATATGGTTAACAGCTCTGGAAGCCGGATAAGTGTTTTAGCTCTATTTTGTGTGTGTTGTTTTTTGCCAAAGATAGTATACTGGCATGTTCACACCCTTTTGGCATGTATACTGTCATCTCCCTTCTCTGCTCATAGTCTTCTATTTGCCACGCTTAGTCTAGACTTAAGAACTATGGCATTTGCTCTACAACCAGCTGTGAAGTAAATTTTTATAACTTTTTTTACTGTCTCAGCCTGACAGCTTTATCTAAAATAAACCTTTAATTTAAGGTTTGTCTCAGGTCAAGGAATACATAATATTGTGTCTATTTCACTGATGTGTTGCTGTTATAAGGTGTTTTGCTTAGCTTTTAAAGTTGTTCTACATGTTTTAAGAGATCTACAGGATGATTGTCTTTAGTAGTTACTAATGTTCTAATAACGGCTAAAACTTTTTCAGTTCTAATGTTGACCATGTAATAATAATGTTCCTGGGAGAGTGGTCACAGCAGTGGAGTATGGGATGTAAAACTAGGGAAAAGTCTTGGACCTTGGGATTAAGCTGAGCAGTACATTTAACTGAGGGCTGCTGCACACAGGTGCTAACTTGGAAGTAGTGAACTGAAGAAAGTCTTAATATCACCATTTTATTTCACACCACTTTTTCCTTCACAAACAAAAGTGCACGTTTGTCAGTGAAGTTAGGCTTCTCTTAGGAAGCAATGTATTGTTTCTGAAGACTCCCTGGGTTTTTATTTTGTTGGATTTTTCCAGTTCCCCCGTGTGGGTGAGCATCCTGCTTCCTGCACAGTTCTGTCTGGGAGGATTCTTTCTTTCCTCGCAGGGGTGAGCTTGTAACACTGGGTACAAGTGTTTCCTTTATGTGGAGGCCGAGTGTGCCCTTTGAGCCCAACAAAACAGGAAGGCAGCCTTTATTTTACTTGCAGAAATCTTCATTTGGAGCATTGTACTGGAATCTGGTGCATTAAAACGGCAATGAATTTAAGAGAGGTAGATCACAGGTTCAGTTCATGCTCAGTAAACTTTCTGTTCAGCAAGGTGTTTATACTTTATATATATAATATGGTTCATCAGGTTTTCTGTTTGTGCTCTCCCTAGTTGAATCACTTTGTTAAATGAGTTCTAATGCACAGGCCAACAGATTCCTTTAACTCTTGAAACTATGGTAAAGATCCTGAAAAAAACCAAAACCCACAAAACATAACATTTAGCAATTTCAAGGTTGCATATACAGTCTGACATCTGCATAGCCCTACTTAGTCTGAATTTACAATCTCCAAAGAAACATAGTTCATACAGAGTTTTAGCAAAGTTACTTGCATATATTGCCTGTAGAGTGACTCTTTTCAGCATTTTATGGAATACCTTGCTTTTACTCATCCACTGTCCAGTAACTAACATAGAAAGCTGATTGTCAGTTGAAAGCTTTTTTGGCTCAAGCTTGCCAGCTTTTAATTGAAGGCAGTATGGTTGTATACTTGGCTACTGAAACGCATTTCTAAGCTAGCATTTTTTTTCTGCCTTTCAAGCAATTGTTAATTCCAGCAAGGCCTTAGACCTTCCTCTTTTATATCTTGTTCTGGACAGTACCTGTACTGGGGTCAGTGTTACTCTGCTGTTCTCAGCTTTCTTCCCTGCTGTGCTGAAAAGATGTGGACAGGCTGGAGAAGGGTCCCGAGAGAAAAGGCATGAAGATGATCAAAGGACAGGGAAGCCTGCTGAATGAGGAAATGCGGTGAGACAACTGTGTTCAGCCATGATAGGAGAAGATCTAGTGGAGACCTTATCACCATGTTCCAGTATTTAAAGAAGGTGAAGACTCCCTTTTCACAAGGGTTTTCATAGAAAAGATGAGGGGTAACAGGTGCAAGTTTTTCTTGGAGAGATTCCAACTGGACACAAGAGGAAAATTTTTCACAATGAGAACTATCAGCAATTGGGATAATCTCCCTAGGGAAGTAGTGGGTTCCCCAACACTGGGCAATTGAAATATTTGGCTAGACTAGGGCGCTGGGCCATGTTGTCTAGATTATTCTTTTGCCAGGGAAGGTTGGACTAGATGATCCCTTAGGTCCTTCCCAACCTGGTATGACTATAATTTCTAGTGTGTTGTGTTCTTAGGTCTGTGTAGTGAATGTGTAGGCTCATTTTGAATTGTGAGGCTGCATCTGCGAGTACTGTGTTTGATTCTGGACACTTCACTGTAAGAGGAACATAGAAGTGCTGGAGTGTGTCTAGAGAAGGGCAACAAAGCTCATGAAGAGCCTGGAGTGCAAGTCCTGTGAGGAGCTGAGTAGGGAAGCAGCTTCTTCTCCTGAGTGAACTTTGACAGGACCAGAGGAAATGGATTTAAGCTGTGCCAGGGGAGGGCTAGGCTGGATGTTAGAAAATGTTTTTTTCACTGAGAGGGTTGTCAGGCATTGGAATGGCCCAAGACAGTGGTGGAGTTACAATCTCTGGAGGCATTTAAAGGGCATTTGGACCTGGTCTTTCAGGACATGGTTTAGTAGTTAATTATGGTGTTGGTAGAAGGTTGGACTGGATGATCTTGGAGGTCTCTTCCAACCTAAACATTCTATGATTCTATGAAATGCTGGACCTCCCAAGGCTGCACTTAAACCACCTTCCAACAATCCAAGACATTTAAGTTACAATTTTCTAGGGTCAGTCTCTTAAGTTCCAGTCTTTGCTGTCATGAAATGGGAAATAAAACTGTTACTGTTCCAGCCCTGAGTAGGACAAATGGTGTCAGTGTACTTTGTATGTGGGTGTGAAATGTGTGAGTGCAGGGATAGGTATATTTCTGTGTGAATTTACAGTTTGAGAAGATTGGAGAGAGGTACTTTGTGGCAAGCTGCTAAAAAGCATGGCAGCTGTTTGAAGGTGCTTGTGGGCCTGGAATGCAGTTCTGTTCCAGAGATTAATGAGCAGAAGCTTGTGCAGGCTTCAAACAAGTAGCTATTTCTGCAGTAGCTAGTAGAGTGGGGTGTTTCCTGTATAAAGAAGCAGTGGTAGAAAGCTTAGACCTACAGACACTGGCAGGATGGGCAAGGCATGGAAGGAGAAATGGCATTAAGTGTTTCTAAAGCTGGGTCACAATATATCTTGGTCTCGCCACCATGTTGCTGAACAGTAGATTCCCTGGACAAGAGGAACACTACAGTTTAGTTTGGCAGAATATATCTGGAGGAAGAAGGGGAAAAAAAAAACCCCAAACACAAAACCAAACCAACCAACCAAACAAAAAAACCCAAGCTCTCTTCAAGCTAAGAATAAACATGGAAAATGTGATCTGGATTGGGTCAGGCTGGCAGGTGACCACAGCTGCTTCTGTTAGACTTTGAGCAGCAAAGGCAAGTGAACAGCTTTGCTCCTGCTTGAAGCCTGCAGGGGTGTTAGGAAGGTGGCTGGAACAGCCCCCCTGGGAAGGGCGGTGAACCAGCAATCCCTCCAGATTTCCCTGGTTGTCAGGGGATACTCAGCATCAAATGGCAGCTCATGACTTGGAGGGCAGGGGGATGTTGGCCTCAGCTAGGCCTTTCTGTGCAGTTCCTGTTGCTCTACGTGCAGGCCATGGGGGAAGCAATGCCTTCAGGAGGAAGGTGATACCAGCTCCTTGCTGGGCATTGTTCATGTTCACCTTCTCAAGCAGGGCTGGGGGTAGGACTTTGCAGGTAAGAGGAGGCACAGGATGTTGATCCTGCCCATATGAGGTCATGGTCCACTGACTGTAGAGAAAAAAATGTTTATTTGCTTGTTGAGTTGATTTTTTTTTTCTTGCTATGGTTTTGGAAGTAAGGCAGAATGAGAAAGAAAAAATGAGTTTCAGGGGTGGATTGAGTTTCCCAAGTTCAGTCACAGCAGGTCAAGTTATTGAAGAGATTTGTGACTCCCCAGAGAGGTGGGTTTGTGTTTATGCAGGGCATGTGTCGTAGCTGAGGCACAGAAGAATAGATAGAAATGAACTTGCTAGTGGTTATTTTAGGATCAGTTGATAGACTTTGAAGTTGGGGTTTTTTTCATGTTGTTGAATTTATACAAAGACACTTCATAAAAATAACTGTTATTAGATGTAGAAGCAGTAGAAGAATTCTGTTTTGAGACTTGAAAAGATGGTATGTAACCACTGGGATTGTTTTCACTCATTGGCAGCTTTCTCTTCACTTTCTAATGACAGAGAATTATGGAATTTGTTAGTTGTTAATTTACTATATGAATGAAAAATTAAATGAAAACTAAACCTATATCCTAGTATGCTTAGCTCCAGCTCCCATACACAGTGGTTGCCACTGTTTATTGCTACCACTCTGTCAGCAAGAATTAAACCTAGAAAATACCTTGTCACCTGACTGCTGCCCTACTTTCTGGGTTTGATCACATTTGATTCAGATTAGAAATAAGAAAGTGACACAAACTCTTTATCTGACCTCTGTATGTTCTGTAACCCCTGGTACAGTAAGCTTGTGGAGTCACCAGTGTGTTGTACTTCAGAATCATCTGCTGTAGTCAGTACTTTTACCCAGTTTCACCATTTCACCAAATGAGGCTTATTTTCTTCTAAAACTTTTATTTTGAAACATCTTGTCCCAGGACAGAAGAGAGAAAAAACAAATTCTTTACACAAGCAAACTAACAGTGGAGAATTAAACACCCACACTTCCTTCTTCAGGAGTTCCCCTGCTTATATTTTTAAAGATAGCAAGGAAAGAGAGAGTTTTAGTAGTACTCAAATGTGTCTTGATATTGCTGTCTGGCAATGATGATATTCCCTGTACCACTGGGGAATCAAAAATAGATTGGACAGAAAAGGTAAAACTGCGCATTGCAAAATGTAGCGTGGGGTAGGACCTTCTTTCTTACTTGTCTGGATGAAGACAGCCTGGGAGAGGCTTTAAGCCTTTCTCTTTATGGTAAAAGCCAGCTATTGACTGTAGCATCAGTATATCAATACAGGACTGTATGTGTCCTGGTCTTCTGAGGGACTTGAGTATAGGAGAAGCTAGGTTAGTTATTGGGGTGGCAATATTATATCACATTCTCAAATCAAAATGTGATGTTGGAAGAAGGGAACATGAGCAAGCTGAACATGAGCCAGCAGTGTGCCCAGGTAGCCAAGAAGGCCAATGGCATCCTGGCCTGTATCAGGAACAGCGTGGCCAGCAGGTCCAAGGAAGTGATTCTGCCCCTGTACTCAGCCCTGGTGAGGCCACACCTCGAGTCCTGTGTCCAGTTCTGGGCCCCTCAGTTTAGGAAGGATATCGAGGTCCTGGAGCAGGTCCAAAGGAGGGCAACCCGGCTGGTGAAGGGACTCGAGCACAGATCCTATGAGGAGAGGCTGAGGGAGCTGGGGCTGTTCAGCCTGGAGAAGATGAGGCTCAGGGGAGACCTCATCACTCTCTACAACTACCTGAAAGGAGGTTGGAGCCAGGTGGGGGTTGGTCTCTTTACCCAGGCAACTCTCAGCAAGACAAGAGGGCACAAGAGGTCTCAAGTTGTGCTGGGGGAGGTTTAGGTTGGACGTTATAAAGAATTTCTTTACGGAGAGGGTGATCAGACATTGGAATGGGCTGCCCAGGGAAGTAGTGGATTCTCCATCCCTGGAGCTATTTAAAAAGAGACTGGATGTGGCACTCAGTGCCATGGGCTGGGAACTGCAGCGGGAGTGGATCAAGGGTTGGACTTGATGATCTCTGAGGTCCCTTCCAACCCAGCCAATTCTATGATTCTATGATTCTAAGATGGGGGAGGGATGAGAAGGTTGCTCAAACCTGTGTAAAATGCCAGGTCTTGGACATGTGAAATTAGTTTGTCTTTCATGGATCTTTATGCAGATGGCTAGGGATAGAGGGATGGAAAAGAAGAGCTTTAGCAGGAAGTAGAAAATGGTGAAAAATGCAAAATGTGAAGAGAATTGGGTTGGTGTATGGAAGGTGTACAGGTAATAAAGCTGTCAGAGTCATAGAGTTTCACCTTCAAGGGTTCTGCTGCAAGAGTGAAGACAAATTGTGTGTAAGGGCTGGGGCAGGAGGGACTGGGGCTGGTCAGCATAAGCAGAGTGATAGGTAATCTGAGGGAAAAAGGGAAGAGGGCTGGCAAAACAGTATAACTTTTACATTGTTGATGACTTGCGAATCAACAGTGACAAAAGGAATATTAAATGATGGAAGCACGAGAGATGGAGATCGGAGGGAGAAGTTACAGTGAGCAAGAGGTCAGAGGGAACAATTCAACAACTCTCCTGTGAAGGAGAATCAAGGAGAGCGACACGGCGACAGGAAGCATAATCTGTGTCAATGTGACTTGGAAGTTACACAGATTGAGACCCAAGCCAGGAAGCTGGGTTGAGGCTGAAACTGTCAGTCTCATGCTGTGTATATATAGGAAAAGGAAGATGAGTGGAACTAACTCAGGACACGTATTTCACTGGCCTTCAACTTTGAATTTCTTAGGTTTCATTGTTAGTGTCATAACCTTTTTGTTGTCACTGTTTAATATTTATTTCTCAGAAAGAAATAAAATAGAAGAAATAATAAATAGTGTTTATCAAAATAGTATGTCATGTTTGGCTTGTCTCACTTATTTGATGAAAGTGTATCTAGAAACTAAATTCTAGATTCTAAATATTTGCATATTTGAGCTCTCTTGTTCCTCAAAGCATCTTTCAAATGAATGCTACCAGGTCCCCAAATAAGAAGCAGTTCAGTTATGTGAAAACAAAAAAAAACCCAAAATAGTATTTCAGAGCATGTTTGGTCAAAGTTGTTGGTGTATTTTCTCACAAAAGTCATTCTCTATAACCAGTCTTATAGTCTAGATCCTTATGGGAAATGTACAGGTGCCTCAAGAGGTTTTGAGGATTTAAACTTACTTCCTAGTTTTCCTAATTAGGTTGAGTAGGTACAATAGTTTGTATTATGCTATGCAGATTTAGTTCTGAAGAACTGTTGGATTGCCCTACTTATGCCTCCCCTGTCCCCAGCCAGAGCCTCAAACAGGCAGGAAATCAAGACACTTCAAATTAAGCTTGTTTTCTACCTGGGATCTTGTATGTTTGTTTTGCTTTTAACTCCTAGTAACATTATGAAACTAGTCTAGGTTCATCTCCTATGATAAGCATATGGCATAGCTGAAAGGATGCTGAAAGCGCTGTGCTTTGGTGATTATCCTCTTGTGATGTTGGCACACTTATACCCCAGTGAAGTGACTCAGTCTGTTTTTTACACTCTACCATCAAAGTGTGGTTCAAGACCAAATTAGACATTCTGAGCTTGCTGGTAGCTTTCCCTCCACATAATACAGGTTAGTAGCGCTGGGCTGAAATAGCACAGAAGGTTTGAAGTCTGGTGCGGCAAACCCAGTTCACCAGACTGTCTCTCCAAAGCCAAGATGAACAATGATGCAGGCTTTCTATAGTGAATAACTTATCTTTTAATGGCTAATACTAGGTCAGGTCAGTGGAAACTCCTTCTGTTATAGGTGTGTTTTGCTGTCTGATACATTAACATGGGAGACTTATGTATGGAGAGCAATGAGTTTGGCTTAGTTGAGTAAAAGATTTCCTTGCAGTCTTTTCTCTGCACAAACCAAAATAAATACATCAAGACAAACACAGTTATTTTAATATTTTTCTAGTGAAGATATATTCTTTTGTTCATTGAGAAACAAAGCTTCTACTTGGTACTACAAGAGGAGCTGGTAACTGCTTGGAGGCCTGCTACAAGAAGTGGTGCTTAAAGCAGTCAGTTCTGCACAAAATAGTAGTGAGTGAAGAAAGCAGCAAACTAATGTCTATGTGCCTGTGATGTGCAGGTGTTTAAAGTGAATAGCACAATCACAAAAACATGCGTGTGATTTTCCTCATGTAGACTGTTTGATTATATTAACCTCTTTGTCAGAGTGTGATAGTGGAAATACACCTAATGACATACAAATGCTGTTGTTCTTTAACAAAAAGCAAACCCACAGCTGCACAGATTGAGTCTGCTCAAATTATTCACTTGGTTCTGACCTGCTGTAATTAAGCAGGTAGGAAGCTTTGTAGTGTTGAATATGCAGATTGAAAATGGACCCTCTTGGGATCCAAGGATTTCAGCAGAATTACACTGCTTGACCAAGAACACTTAGTTATGGGTCATAGTTATGTTAGGAGGGAATAGTGAAGTTCAGTTGCTCTAAATTTTTTCCATTTATTTAATTTTAGATAAATGCTCACATATTGCTTACTATGGGAGCTGCCAGGGTTTTTTTTACATGTTTTCCAGGGGTAGATAAATAATTGCTGTGGTTTGTTTAGCCAGGTTTTCCCTGTAGAAAACAAACATCCAAACTTTTCTTCCTCCTGCTAATACATAGTTTCAATATTACATTAAATTGTTTGGTCAGATTTAGAGCTTTCTGCACCTGGAGTTGTTTTCTCAGCCAGCCTATGTGTTTGTTATCAGAGCTGTATCATTTGCAATAAATATCAAGCTAAGAGTCTTATTAATTACCTATGCTGATATGCTTTTTGATGTGCTTTTTATTGGGTTATGCAAATGTAGTCATTCCTGTGTGATTAAAACGAGGTTATGGAGGGGTGGGGGGCTCCACCCCTGTGAGACACTGAGGAAGAAAAACAATACTTTAACTTTTCTTTCAAAACAAGCAAACAAAAAAGACAAAGAAAAAAGTGAAGCAGCCTGCAACACGAAGTCTTACACTTGATTTTATTGTACTAAATAAAATTTTAAGAAATTACTCCAGTGGTGAATATGAAAATACACACCTTTGCGAAGTCTTGGCAAAAAAGAAGTTGGAGAGGACCTCTGGAGGTCATCTAGTACAACTCTCCTCCCAGTCAGTTCAGTGTGCTCAGGACCCTTTTTCAGTACCTCCACAGATGGAAGCATCTTGGCCTCTCTGGGTCCCTGGTCCATGTGGGACCACCGTTGTGGTGATGGTGAGTTGAAAGCTCCTGTGTTCCACCTTGCCTTTGTCTCTTACCCTCTTAGTAATACTTTTGAGAAGAGTTTGCCTTTCTTCCCTGTACCCTTCTGTTAAGCAGCAATAAGATCTCTCCTAGTATAGCACCACAGAACAAAGCAAACTTCATTGAAATGAGCCAAATGTGTATAGCACTCTTTGTAGTTTGGGGGTAATTTGTGTGTGTCAGTGGAAGTGAGTTTCCCTCACATGCACTTTTGATATTCCTTGTCCTTTTATGTGGTGTCTTGCTGTTTCTTTGTGCTATGTTTCGATTCCTCTGATTGCATCTTTCCTCTGTGTCCACTGATGACGTACAGGGTTATCATGAGTGACCCCAATCCTCATAGTTTCTGAAACTCTCCGTGCCAAGTGGTTTATTCCTTGAAAAAAAAGCCCTGTGAGGTGTCACAGCAGTTCCCAGTTTTCATGGGAAATAAACACCAGTTATCTATCCAAGTTCTCACCAGCTCTGAGAACAGGTTCTTCAGTCTTGAGAGTGCATTGACCACTGTGGCTTTCTGTCTTAAGGGAACTGTGTGTTGTGTCTGAGGGCACATACGCTTCCTGAAATCACAAAAAAGTTTTTCTCTTTTAAAGATGGTGCCATGCTCTTCAGATTGGTCTCATTTTATATCCGCTTGTAATCTGAAAAGTGATTCAGATTCTCCCCTTGATTTTGGACTAATTCTTTTAAAAGTGGCTGGGGTGTGAGGTATTGGCAAGATTTCCCAGAGGCACTGGCAGGGCGAGTATGGTGGTGATTTACACCACTGCTGCAAGTTTTTGCACTGGTGCTACTTTTTGTATGGTTAAGCTGTTGGCTAAAATGTTATCACTGTGAGGGACGTTGTTGAGTACAGGCTTGCACAGCTATAGTATTGCATGGGTTGTGTGTCTTTGGCTGTGTTTTTGGGCAGCTGCTTGACTCTGTGAACATAGTTTTTGATAAAGAGCCTGACTTTATATGGTCCACAAAATTGTGATATCAGGTAATGTGCCAATAGTCTGAAAAAAGGATGAAATTGTTCCTAACTAATACAAAGGGCTAGATGGAGAAGTGGCCCAGGGCATTCATGTTTTACCACGTTTTATCAAGAAATTTAAATATTAGCCCTTACTACGGACTTAGCTGAAATAAAGCTCCCTGCCTTAAATTATTACCCTAGGAAGAAGAGCAACCTGTGTACTGAAGAGTAGCAGCTACTGTAGCTGGGTTCTCTGAAAAACAAGGTGTCACATGCAGTATGTGTCTTGTGACCTGATTCCATAGCTATTAGGTAAAACATTAGATCATTAGAGAGGGGGCAGTGGCACAATTAGCTTTTTTTTTTTTTAATGTGTCACATGGAAGATGAGCCTCAAGTCAACACCAGAATGAGAAAATGCTGGTTGTTCCCTAGTTAGTCATTGTCTCATCATCTTGTGCTGTACTGAAGTTGAGGTGCACAGCAGATGACACAGCGTTTGTATTCCATGGTCTCAGGGTGAGCAGTGCAAGATTTTAACCAGACTCTGGAAAAACAGATCTGCTCAGTGACTTACAGACCCTTGTTGCAGACTGTTTAGTGTGCTCTCTTCTGAACCTCATTCCAATGCTTGTGTACATCAGTGAAAATATTTCTGTTGATTTTAGGAAACATATGATGTAGTTTTGTAGGCATTGGCTACCTCATGAACAATAGTTTACTTAGAACTACAGAGTTGAAAAAAAAAATCTTTGCAAAACATTTCTTAGGGAATAATGAAGCAGTTTTCTTGCAATTTTAAGTTATTTTCTTATATAGAGAGATCTGTTAAGCATATCAGTGATGCAGCTAGCACAACTAGAACGTGCTATTGCATTATAATTGAAAGAAGCTATGTTTTGTCATTGTTTGGTGGCATACAAACAATTTAAATTTTTTTTTTCAATAGTGAAGAATTTGCAGCTCTGTCTGCTGCCCGCCCCCCCCACAGTTCAATGGGCTGCTTTGGGTTAAGAGAGACCAATAGGTCTCCTCTCCTTTTCTCAATTCCCCTTCTTGGCTGGGGAGGGATGATGGGGTAATAGAGCAACTGCTATAGTTTGTCCCTGGATCTGGGCTAAACGTAGACAGTCTCTAGAGACAGGCAGCTTCTGTCTCTAGACTCTGCCTGCACCCAAGGAGGGGATAAGGCAGGGTTAGGGGACCTCTGCTCAGTGGGTGTTCTGTGACCTGCTCTCCAGAGTTAACCTGGAAAATGTCCTCTGTCTTCTCAGGTTGTGTGTATCTACAGATACTGTGCATGCATTTAATAAGCAATGTACACTGCAGGTGCTGATTTTCAAAAGCAGGCTGCAGTGTCCCCACTTGGCTTTCAGTAGAGTCAGCATTCCTGGGTTTGGTTTTTGTTTTTCAAACACAGTGGAATAGAAATTATGCTGTATATCAGTCATTGTTAGGTTCAATAGAGTGAATTGTAGAACAAGATGCTGTACGAAGTGCAGCTATCTAATGGTATCAGAATAAGGATATCTAGTCACTTAACCCTAGATCATGGAAATATTTGAGTAGATGGAAGTGTTTAAGCTCATTGAAGCAGCAGTAGGCCAGGTCTCTGATCCCCCCTTGCTGCATGGAGGAATGGCAGTGATAAGGTCAGTGTTTTTCTTGATGCCTCTGTTGAGCAAGAAGGTAGAATGAATGCTGAAACCCTTATCCTTCACTGGTATTTATGGCATAGGAGATAAAAATGCTTTTCCTAGGTGCCTAAAAGAATCCACAGTCAAGCCTAGTGAGTGGTTATCTTGTGCATCTCCATCTAGATGCAGGTGCTGTAACCCATCTCTGCATTTGACTTAATGTTTCATTATGAATTCTGAAGCTTCTCCAGACCTTGAAGCTATATAGTAATTCAAGCCTTTTCTTGCTTCTTCCAAGAAATGCAGCTTGATGTTTAACACTTTTTAAAAGAGCTTTGAAAACATATTTCTGAATGTTTTCACTTTTATTATTCACGGTTCTTTACAGAAATAACATATGGAAATTACTGAAACGCTGCCAAGAAACTCTTGGTTTGTGACCTAGGCCAGGGAATTTGGGAAGACTATGAATTATCTGAAAGGTTACCCGAGTCACAGCAAATGTTATCAGTGTATTTCTCTGCATGTCTAGAGGAAAAACAAGATGTGAATGTGTCAATGTACAATAATTCTCTTACATAGATGTAGTAGCACCCTTCACAGTTAATGTTGTGCCAGAGGAAATGACTTGGGTTTTTATTCCTTTTCAGTTATGTGGAAAGTATGCCATGGGAGCAAGTAGAAAGAGGTTTTTTAGTGGAAGAGAGGAGGGAGAAACTGTTTAGAAGGGGTGCAGAGAGCATCAAATATAATCCCTTTGGTGGTGTGCCACATTCAGCAGCACTTAGGGACTGGATTTTCTGAGGCACTCAGTGTTTGCCTAACAGTGCGCTCCTGATGGAAAGAGTGATACCATGTCTGTTCACGTCTGTGGCAGCAGTCAGGCCCACTGCTGCTCACTTTTCAGATGGTTTTATTTCTGCATTTATGACTTCAGCACAGATAAAAGTCTGCAGACAGCTGTGAGTGAGACAGCGAATCTATCCAAACTCCAATGGGATTTAAAACCTCTCCTGAGAGTGCTATGCTGAAACATGTTCAAAGTAATTCCTCTTTGTCCTTTAGTCTCTGAAAAGGCTGCCAGTGAGTAGGATCTGGAATCAAGAGGGGAAAAAATAAGTCTACAGGGAAAAGGTTGGTTGATGCAGGAGTGATGACTAGCTGAAACCAGATGTAGGAAGATAATTTACAAGTCTGGCGTGTTTTAACTTCAGATTAAGTCAGATAAATGGATCAAGCATGATGCATGGACTAGTTTACAGCCCCTGCATATTTGAGTCTGTCCAGGTAGTAGTTCCTGATGTTTTATGGCTTAACACGTAGTGAGGTGAACATGTCCTTGGAAAGATGGCTGTGATTTTAGCAGCATTGTTACCTAAACCAGGATAAGGAGCCTTGATACTTCAGGATGCAAATGCCCATGTCGTAATGATCAGAATGAGTCAGAAATGATAAGCCAAGCAAACTGAAAACAGCTGTAACTTGTTGTAAACAATCTGATAATTTTGGAAGCTGAAGAGTTATATTTGAGTGGTTCAGTCTGGGTCTAGGAGAAGGTTATTGTCAGTCAAAGCTATGAATGGGGCAGGGCAGTTTGCCAGCAGTTTGTTTTAGGAAAGAGGACTACCAGGAAAAGAGCAGCCCTCCTGCTGCCTAGTATGGGTCCATCTCAGCCAGTCTTTTCCTGGTTATGAGGAGGAATGCCATCACAGGTGTGGGATTGGCAGGAAATTCAGTGGCATTGCATTTAAAATTTTGCAGAATGCATTAAGAGGTATATTGGGAAAGTAGTAAGCACAGGTGTTCTGTGATCTGCTAATTTTTGAAAAGTTACTCTATTGTTAGTGTTGTTCCTTCAGAGGATTGCAAGCAGTCATTCATAGCCCTTCTGCCCATGTGTGCAGTGTGTGTCTATCTTTGTGAGATTTTTTTTTTTTTTAAGAAGTTCATTATGGGCAGAAATACTGTTGCTCACTGACAGCATACTGATGGCAACCAGGCTTTCTTCAGGAGAGTAGCTCGCACAAACTCACTATGTTCAGGTAGCAGAGATAAAAGTAAAAAAGGGCACTTGAAGAAAAGGGGGGTGCTTAGAGAATGTTTGTTTTTTCCAAGCTTTCTGTACTGTTTTAATTAAAATTACAAAATACAGAACTATGACAGAGTCTAAGGAATGACTTGTCTTTTTTGCTGTATTCATTATTTGTTTTATACAAGTGACATGTTCTTGCATTATTTGGAAAAAATAAAACAAAACCATAAACCCTTTCTGCCTCCAGAAGAATGATGGAAGTTAGAATCCGTTTTGCATAATCCCCTCACTTTTTGCTTGTGGATACAGCTGTGCTAACACAATGCAACGTTTGAGTTGAGTGGTCTGCCAAATCCTGGCACCAATGGTAGTTTTCAGACTGAGGCTCTTATTTGATAGATTTTCAAAGTGATACTGTGCTCCGTTGGATCTATGAAGCACTGGAAGTAGGCTTTCAGTTAACTTCTCAGAGGAAATACTTTCAAAAGGAGAAGTTTAATTTTGCCAAGAATCTGATAAGGTCGGAGTAACGAGACAAAACAGAGCTTTGTAGGTTAGAGATGAACTCAACCTGCATTACATGGAGTAGTGCAAATGTGCTAGGAGAACAGGAAAAGGAAGTGCATGAGGATGCTTACATGCTGAAAATCCAAAGTTCTGTGTGTATCTTTTAGCATATTCTCAAGCGTAAGTTTGCATTTTGGAATTAATTTTTTTCACATTTTTAAAAGATGTAAAATGTATTTATCCTTCCTGTTTCTGGGTGGATAAACCAGAAAACGAGTTCACTGAGTTGAATGGTTTATGTTTTTCTAATACTGTATATTTATAAATTGATATTCTAATTTGATTGTCGGATTATGGTAATTCACCATAGGTTTTCAGGTACATAGATAATAGGCTCTATCTAGCTCCCATGTATTTCTAGCTCCCATGGATATGTTATGTATATGTTATGATATGTAGGGACTATAGTTGAGCTCTCCCTCTGCACCCCACTACTGGTGAAGTGGGATGGCCTAAAGACTACAGTGTCAGCTCTCAGCCAGTGTTCGTTAGTCTTCTGACATCAGCTAACCTATGTCAGTGTATACTTAAGGGCTGGACTGATTTTCTCCTGTTCTTCCTGGGCTGCAGAACAGTAAAACCCTTTTTTGTTTGCCTAAAGTAGTTCCTGTGAGTGTCTCCATGGCCTTTACAGATTGAGAATGAAAGAAGACAGCCAGTTCCTTCAGTGGAATAATTTAGGTTTAAAATATATATATAGGCTTTATATATATATATGTATAGTGTTCTGCTAATTCTGCTGGTCAGCCAGCCCAAGGAATGCTGCAGATACCTCCTTCCTTCTGTGCTGGCATTAATTGAGTCTCCTCCCTCTCTTCTTTTCTCAGCACTTGCACATAGATAGTTTCTTCTTCAGTCAGATCTTGTTAGGTTGGCTGAGAGACCACAAATCATAGTTGGGAACAGTTGTATAGCCTTGCTTCCTTAGGAAGCATAGCAAAGGTGTGGTAAAAAGGATTGTGGGCAAGGACTTTTAAGTTCCCCAGATTGCTGTGGCCTTTGTTTTCCAGTTCAGGAGAGGAATATGGACCATCTCATCTTTGCTAGGACTTTTAACTAAAGAAAATGGGTTCGTTTGCCTTGTAAAAGCAAAATTGGAATGAGAGGATTAAAGGGAAGAATCCTGAGAAGTGCAGGAAGAAGGCAGTAATCAACACTACTACGGTTAAGTGTAAAAACGTGTTAAAACACCAAATAAGGTTGCAGGAGAGTGAGGAAAACAGGAGCTATTTTGACAAGTCAGAGGTCTCAGTTACATCCAGGCACTCGAATGGTGCTCTGGCATTTCCATGTAAAGGAAAACCAGGAGGAGAAGAAACAGTGAAAGGATTTTTTGAAACTCACAACTTGTGTGGGTGTCAGCATCCATGGAGTTTCATTGCATTTCAGAGAAACATGACAAGTGTACAGATCTTTCTTTACCCTACCCTCTCCTGTCGTTGACACACTCAAGCTTTGTCCTGGGTTTACGGAGCTGTAGGAAGGCTGCATGCAGGAGACCTGATGCTGCTGGAGGGACATCCCAGCTGCCATGGGGCTCAGGCACCTGCTGCTGCCTCAGAGAGCTGGGAGCTGTGCAGTGCCCATCAGGTGAAGCTCTGACTGCTTCAGCACAGAGGAGCACATGCTCCTTCACAAATGGTCATGTGAATTATAAAGTGCTCATTCAGCTTGATGACATCTTTGGACGGGTTCCTGAGCAGTCCCCCAGGCAATGTCTGAGTAAATCTGTCTGTGCTCTTTGCCTTGGTCATTAAAACAGAGAGAAAACAGAGAGAAAAGAGAAACTGTGTCTACAGTGGGTGCAGGAGAAGACACTTTGCTGTCTTCCTCCACCTGATTGAAACAAAAAAAATTATTTTATAATTAAATAGCTCTTGTTATATGAAAACCTTAAGATTGTTTAGAATAGCCAATATCAACTAACAAGAGTCTCTAGAATGTTTGATGTTCCCTAGAACTGAACATTTGTTTTGTACCCTTGGGCATGTGGCAATGGAGGACAACAGAGCTCAGCAGATGTAATAGCACCTGCAAACCCCCCACCTCACTAGACTTCAGACTCTTACAGGATTGGTGAAGTCAAATTAGACAGACTCTAAGCAAAGCAACAGGTTCCCAGTGCTTTAGAATATATGCTGATTTACAAAGAAAGTTTGATTTTATTTTTTTTTTAATAATTTTTTACCCTCAGCACTGTTCTTTGTCTTCCCTTGGTCATCCTCTAGTGTTTGGGTTTCACAAGAATGTAGAGTTCAGCAATATTTTTTTTTTCTCTTTCAACGTTTAAAGTCTGTAGACACTGTCTGGAAAACAGACTGGTTCCCGAGCTTCCCAGCATGGCTGCTTTTTAACCAGAATCTAAGTGGAAAAATGTAACCTTTCTAGTGCTCTTGTGGTATGACCTCTGGAAAGAGAGTGAACAATTTAAAAATTCCTGCTACGTGTTAAAACCAAGAGAAAATGTCTCTTTTCTCCTGCTTCCACTTCTCACCCTTTTCCGGTACTTGTGCTTGCCAGGGCTTTTCATTTAACCCTTTTTACTTTTGATCTCCTCCTTCCTCTTTGGTCCTGTTTGCCCTTGTTGTGGGGCCAGGTCTGTATGGGTCTATTTTTTTTTTTTTTTTTAACTTTCAATTTTCTCTCTCCCAGCTGCTTTGATTTGCTCAGGCTCCATCTGCAGCCATGCCACTAAGGTTGGTTTTCACCCCTTCATTTCAAATTATGCTTGCCTAAAATCAGAAGTTCTATCTTAGTCCAGAATGTCTTGTACCTGCAATATCTGCTGTTCAGGTAGCTGAAACTTCCAACATAACCATATACGTGTGAGCAAAGAGAAGAGTTGACATACTTAATTGTAATTATAAAGAATTGTATGTATGAATAAATAAATAAATAATAAAAATCCTAGAAGAACTTCTTAGGCATGCAGCTTGGCTTCTGTTTAGTTCAGGAGTTTGTTCACAAATTACTGGTGTGAACTGGCTGTGACTTGATACAAACTCTACTGATCAGCCAGAGATCACCCCTGTGATGTTTCTTGTTATATGCACGTTCTACTTGTGCATTGTATATTTATTAAAGTACACATTCAGATTACCTGATGGTGGAAAATGCAGCTTCTTCCTAACTGCATCTTTAGTTTCTCAGAATACCTAATTTTATTTCAGGAACTTTAAGCAGGATTTTTTGGGGGGTGTTTATGGTTTGTTTATTTGTTTTCCTATTTTTTATGTTGGGTTTTTGTTGTTTTGTTTTGTGTTTTTCTGCATTCATGATAATGTGTTTTCTCCCTTGTGGATGATTTTTAATTGTTTGCCCCCTCCTGATTAGCCCCATTAATACTGTAGTAGTTGAGAGCAGTTCTTAGTGATTAGTCTAAACATAATGTTTTCTTTGTACTTCACATGGAGGTCAAGCAAACAAAGCAATCATTATGCTTTAGCATTCTCTTTTAATTAGCACATTAAAATCTACTCAGATCAGCTGTGAAGAGAAGGGAGAAACATGGAACTCCGAGTATTATTGTCTTTTTGAAGTATTTTATGGAAAAATAATAGACTAAAGGGATACGCAAGGATTCTGGTAGGGAATAAATGGCACCCTGTTGTTGGCGGAAAGGGCTTTGGCAGGAGGTTTGTCATGACTGTTTTTGTGGCTTAGAAAGGAATTTCCTACAGACTGAACTAACCATTGACAAAATGTTTCTGCTTTTAGGAGTTCAAGGCATACAGTAGAGTCTTCCCGGGGAAGATGTCGTCTTTGACAATGAAAGCCCGTTGTCTGGACAAGAGAGGAAGTTTCTTTAAGGTAAGTGAGATATTTATACAGAACATAAAACACATGGTTTTATTTGAAATGAGTGTGATATGCAGAAAGCATTTTCTGTAGAATGGGAAGCACTTCACTGAACTTCTCTTTTTAAAGGTAGTTTTCATGGTTAGATTACTGTCCATTTATTTAATAAGTATGTTGTTTTCCTGTATGCTGAACAGAATATCTGATGTAAAAATTGCGGATTTCTTTGCTGCTAATGCAGAGTACCTAGACTTTATTGTTCATAAAATCATTAGTTTTCATAAACTGGATTGTGAGGTTTAAAGTTGCACTAGGGCCTTATGATTTCCCTTATTGGATTGAAAATGGTTTAATTCCCTTGTATACTTCAATAAAAATTGGCTTATTGGTTGTGTGTAATCTGAACCCTCACAAAAATACTGTATTTGTATTCTTAATGTATATTTCAGTCCTTTTGGTGTTTTGGTGGTTTTGCTTTGGTTGTGGGTTTTGTTTGGTGATTTGATTTTTTTTTTTTTTATTTTTTTAAGTATTTTTTTAAGTATTTTTGAAATACTTTGAAACATTCAGCCCAGCTTCCTGATGATACAGGCACTGAGAGCTAGTTGTTCTTTTCTGTCAGGGACATGCCTATAGAGAGAAAACAGAAACAGTTCCATTTTGTATTTCTGTATTCTGGGGGCTGTTCTGAGCTGTTGTGGTGCTTACAGCACTCCTAATAGCATATTCCAGTGAGAAATGCTGAGTGAGAGCCCCTCTGACTTACCCCCGTATGCCCTGGGTGACACCTGGGAAGTGGCATGGGTAGAGGCCTCTCTGGACTTGAGGTGGTGCTCAGAGCTGCAGTGAGGTAGAGCCCTCAGTTGAAGCATCATCAAATACTCCCTGAAACTCTTTAGAAATGCATTTTTCCGTGGGTGTGTCCCTCCGAGTTTTGCCCCTCTAACTGGATTACAACTGGGAGATGGAACCTTGAGACCAGGTTGACTGCCTGCATCCTGTTCCGTGTGAGGATGGTTAAGGCTCTGAGGGATTATGTAGAAGGCTTTGGGGGCTGCAGTGAGCTAAATGTTTTCTAGGGGAGTGTGGGAACATGTGTTTTTAGATAACAGAGCGACTTCATGCAGTGGAGAGGCTTCAGAGAGCTGTCATCTTCAGCAGCTTCACAGTCCTGTTGCATGTACACACAGAAGGGTTTGGTTCAAGTGTTGCATGTTTTCTTTATCTTAAAGCCATCCTACCAGGCAGATCCCTAAGCAGCAGATGATCATCACTGCAGTGACAGCTCTCCTTCCTCTTTGGGTGATCCAGAGCTTCCTGTGGTCTGCGGTAAACAGGGTCTTCTGGGGACAGGAATCACTTCTCAGTTTTGCAATGAACTTTTGTTACATCTCATATGCACAAACATCAACCGCCATATAGGGAGAATGGTCATGTTTTTAAATCATAGTAAGAAACTCTTGTGCTATAAAGGAATATTTCTAGGTTGTCACTTATGCATGAACTGAGGGAATCATGATGTCAGGGACTGTCAGCATGTACCCGTGTAATTTTCTGCAGTCCTATGGAATCTTCTTGTGTGGAAAATAGATGCTGGAATAGCTGTTTTGTGCACCCCCTGCTCATGATGTCAGGATTGTAGTTCTCAAAATGATTCGGAAATACCTGAGCAGCAACAAGACACTGGATTGTTAAGGCCATAAGAAGCACTGACAATTAAGAAACTAAGGTCATACTAAATTTTCCTAAATACAGGAGAATGCCCTCAAGAATAGTGGGAATAAAAGACGCCTCAAAGCTTACCTCTCAGCACCTCTGGGAATCTGTACCGCTCTAAACCTCAAGCATCTAACTGGAAACTGCTGGCAGTTGGTGTACCCAGCCTGTGTGTAGTGTACACTGTGTCTGTATGTGTGTGCAATTCTGTGTCCAGTGAAATTACCTTTCCTTTCTTTCCCTCCCACATGTTTGTAAAATCATGACAACAGTCACATTTGTTGCAGCTCGATGGGTGGGCACATCAGATTTTTGTGTTATTTTAATTTGCCTTTTCTGTTGGTGTTTAGGAGACCTAGTAATTAAGATGTAGCCTTTTACCCATGCTTCAGAATGCTCTCCCAGAAGTGCAGACTGTGCAGTGTACTTCTGCACATGGTTTTCATGTTATGCTTGTTACTCTATAGTTGTCCAAGAAACGTTTGGCGTGCTGGCACGCAGTTTCTCAGGGCGCTTAAGTGCTCATGAAGAGGATCTTACCATTCTTGGCAACATTTACAAGAAAATTCATCGACAAATACCGGTGGGAAATTCCAACTTTTCTTTCTGATTCTTGTATAGTTCCCATCGCTGTAGCTTCCGACCTTGTCTTTGTTTTCTCAGGTTCTTCTTTTGACTGTGAGTACGTCAGGAAAGCAGTACTGTCCTCATTTTACAAAAAGCAAAAGTTTGTAGTTTTATAGGCTGAATTCTCTGGAGTCTATACCTTGCAATTAGTGAAGGCTCAGAACCAGTAAGTAGTAAAAATGAAGCAAAGGTGAAGTTAGGTTTGGATAATGCAGGGCTGGAATAGCTTGCCAGTAGTCACAGAGGGAGTCTGTGGAAAAGCAAGTAACTGAATATATGTCTCTGAGAAACATCCTTTTTACTGAACCATTTGCCACACCAGAATGTTCCTACCTTTATTGAACTGGCATCAGAGGTTTTACACCATAAAAGCTTTTCTATCCCAAAATCAAACATCAGGTAAAACTTTGTTGCTTACTGGTGAATAAGACACTGAATAATTTTAGTGGTCTTGGGAATTGGTAGCTCACTCTGCAAAACAGACAGATTGCTGCCACATATAAAATACTTCATTGTGTTCAGACATTTGGCCAAGTCTAGAAATAGCTTTCCCAGTTTGGTGCATCTCTGGCTCTTTGCCAGCTCATCACACAGAGTGCTCTATGAGGGTTGCTACGCTCTGCTTATCAAAGCAGGAAGGAAAAGGTGTGATGCCAAGAGGGATGCAGGTCTCCAGAAAGTATGAAAAATGAGATGCTGCCAGGAAGGGAGGGAGGCTAGTGAAGTGCTGATCATTTGTCCAGTCTGATACTGATCCTTGCTGTCTTCAGCCCTTGTTCCCTTGCCAGATTACTACCATTTCCTCTTTAGCTGTTGTAAATCCCAGGGCTTGGAAACATTCAGCAGTCACCTTGGCAGACATTTTCAATATGCTCTCAGACAGATGCTGGTTTTGTTAATTCTCTGTACAAGCTTATTTATATTTCAGCAAAGCAAACCAAACAAACCAACAAAACAAAACAAAAAACCAACCCAAAACCAAAACAAACCACCAAAACCAGGAATTCAGTTGTCGTGCAGTGATGAATTATTTTTTCTAAAAATATCCTGAAACAGACATCTCATCAAAGCCACCTGTCTTCCTCTTGGTTCTGGGAGACACTGAGTTGAGTGAGTAAGGAGACCGATAGCTGTGCTGGGCTTCTGAGAGAGGCACCAGTTTGTGTCTGGTCTTGGGCATGTGCTTTCCCCAGTGCATGGCAGTGATGCATTTGTAGACAGAGCAGCTTTAGAGAGGTGACTGTAGTTCCTTGGGAGTGTGTTGCTTTGTGTGAACACACTTTCTCTGATTCTTGCTGCTTAGATGATGTCCTGGAAGATGTAAAACATAAAAACTGAATATATGTGCTCTGGTGGCAGAGTGATGAGGGGGTATGCTTGTGGTCTGTATGTAGGAATAACAGTCACACTTGGCAGCTTCCAAAAGCTGAGATCAGACTTGTTGAATGAAGATTAGTTGTTGACAATAAGCACTGAGTGATAGTTATAAAAGGAAATCTGTGGCTTCAGATTTTGCATTTCATTATTTTGTTCATGGACTTCAGGAATGTAAACACAGTACATGATCATTTGTGGCAATCCAATGTCTAGGATAGGTTGGGTTAGAGATTAGTGTACTGGGATGCTATGTGAGTTCATGCTGTCTGAGTCATATGAGTCAATAATTCATATTTCAGTTTACAGTGGTTGTAACTTCTTTTTAATTTACAGAACAGTGCTTTATCAGAATGAAACTCTAAAGAACATCAGACACAAAAATGGTTAGTTATTGTGTTATATAAGGTCTTTTAATTTTGGTGGGGTTTTTTACTTTTAATTAATCCATTATCTGAGATGTCAAACTTTTGAATAAATTTTGTGTCATGTAAATCTCTTCTTCAGAAAGTCTTGGGGCTCATGTATGTTTTACACAAAGATGAGCCCCTGAAAATATATACATCCAATTCTGTTGTTTTGAAACTGATTCTTATGGCCTTGATTTCAAGTCTGTTGAAACCAATGGGTGAGCTTTCCCATTATTTTCAGGAAAAATAGCAATAACTTTTTGCAAATGGAGAAATCTGACTGAAGAATTTCAGGTATTGTGAGTCTTCTGCTAAGAAGAAGGCAGCCTTCTGCTCCTGCTTGTTTTCTCAGGGCTGGATCTGACAATATTACACACCCAGGATTCTTCCTGCATTCTGTAGAAACGTATTATTAACAGCTCATCTTGTTACAATGCCAATCATGCAAGTATCACGTACACTTTATAATGACCAGAAGTTTCATTGGTCCTAAATACTTCAGAAATTGTCATAAAATCATGAGTACACTTTGTTATTTTATGTAAAATAATTTGTCAGCTGCTGTTGTAACAGTGTGTGTCAGGTAACTGCAGGAATACCCAAAGGATGCAAATCTGAAAGAGTTGTTTGTTTGGTTTTTTTTTTTAATCAAGAGACAAGTAACTTTTTTTTTTCATGGAAAAAATAATTTAAGAAAAATAAGTTTCCATTTGCAGAAAATACTGGGAGTTTATTTTAGAAAATAAGGTTTTTATTCCTCAAGCTAAATGTTTTAGCTCAGGTGCAATACCTGCAGGTAGCTGGTGAGTCACAAGTTGATTGAGGAGTAGGTCCTGTTCTGGGGGACTCTGTAGGTCGGGTTCAGGTTTGATGCTCAGCACTTGACTTGGTTTCTTTGTCCAGGATGCACTGACATTTCAGGTAGGCTAAAGGAAGACTACCTTTTGTCATGGAGATTATGTAGGATACCCAAAAAATCTGGCCAGAGAATGTCAGCATAAGACTACTTGAAGCATACCATTTTATTTCTCTTCAGAAAAAGAAAAACGAGAGTCATGTAACACAGAAAAGACATACAAATTAAAGTGTTAGGATTACAGTGTCTTCAAGATAAAACTGTTCTGCAGTGCTCACCTTATGCTTTTCTGATTTAAAGCATTTCTAAGTTAAAACCTGGTTTAAAATACTTGTTTTCAAGAACTTTAATCTTATATAGGCAAGTACTTTTCCCAAACAGAGTATTAAAGAGGCTGAACACGGCAGGCATACAAAAATAAATAAAAATAACTTCCAAAGATAAATACCAGGAAGAGGAAATCCTAATGTAAGTAATTGATAGGCTGTAATTAAACCTGGAATGGAATTTGTTCAACAAAGCTGTGCTCTTTTTTTTCCATAGACTTGCCACACTTTTATTTAAAAATGGCAAATTGCATATTTCTTTCTGAACTGTGTTACTTTCTGAGCATATATTTATTAGGGTTTTTGACTTGCATTTTGTATATCTTGATACAAGTAACAGGAAGAAATCTGTTGTCTCGGTATTTTAGAATGCAGTTAGCTATTTAGAAGAGCGTTTAATAAGGCCTATTGTAAGCTGAGACTCAAATATTTTTTTTAATTGCTCAGAATAACACTGTACAGCAAAGGAGGGTGGGGATTTCTGAGGTAGCGGAAAATGTTCAGTAGAACAGGACAGGAAAATGTTAGCTGCAATTCTTTGAGTAGGCTGCCGTAGTGAGCTACCTGACACTGGTGGGACTCAGAGTCATGTCCTGTGGTGATTCTGAAGACTTCTAGCGGGGACAGGAAAGGTGTTCTTTGTCTGCCAGGGTTTTTGTTTGTTTGCTCTCAGGTGCAGGGGTGGAGTGGAGGGGATGACATCACTTCAAAAGCTTTCATTGAGTTTCACTACAGACAGGAGAGGGACATCCCTGCCAGGGTTTCTACACTGTCATGGTGGGGCCTGTCGGGCAAACTTAATGCAGCTGCTGATAACAATGTCCAGGACAGTGTACCTTGCAAACTTGATAGTTGTTTTCTGCTCTACAAAACGCTTCTCAGACATCTGGCTAGCAAATGCTGTGTTTCTTGGGATACAGCCCTAGTGCTGATTTCACCTGCTCTAAGATGAGTTCTTGCCCTCATGTCCAGTATTAGAATTGTATTCAACCTGAGTTGAAGTGTTACAAGATAGTTCTCTTTTGAGTTCTGTTCAAGTGCAGACCAAAAACCAATGTGAAAAGCAGCTGCCCATTTCTTCATTGCTTTGTTACTTCTCATCCACCATGAGATTGTAATGCTGATTTAGTGTCCTGTCTGAAATAACTCTTGCAGATGAAGCTCTTCTAATTATGTATTTTCTTTTTATTTGGGAAAGTAAATGCTACAATCAAGCCATTTAGTTATTTTAAGCTGTTGTATAATATGTTGAAGCTGAAGGTTTAATATATTTAAATAAAAAAGCTAACCAAACAGGAATCGTTCTTCCTCTGAAAATGATGATAAGTGGCCCTAACCCTTACTTTTTCCTTTGCAATGGGAAGTACAAATAGAATGCAATTTGGAAAAAAAAACCAGCAGAGTTAGTGATCTCTGGTGACTAAGTGTGCTCAGGCTTGTTTTCCACACCCCTTCCACTCGCTTGATGTCATACTGTTTTTGTCCCTCTCTAGCTCATTGACACCATTGCCTCAGAAATCGGAGAACTGAAACAGGAGATGGTACAGACAGATCTCACAGTGGAAGATGAATCTGCTGATTTGCGAAGGTGATTAAAATGCTTATTTTCATAGTTCCTGGAAGTGTACCATGACAGGAATATTTTCATTATGCTCTTTTCTTGGCATATATCCAAGCAATATTTCATATTGCTCTCTTCTCTTGCTTATATCCTAACACTTCTATGCTAACAACTTAGCGGGTGTAAATAATCTTGCTCTCAATTCAAGGAATTCTCATTTGTGTGGGAGGAGTGCCCAGAGGAGTGCCACAGTTGTTCTGTGTATTTGCCCTAGAATCTTCTAAAGGCAACTGAACTGGGCTTCTACTTCCTCGTTACAAACCTTAGATACCAATGCATGTCTATAAAACAGGAAACAAACTACTACTGTTATTGTTATTGTCATTGTCTTTAGCAATGAGCTTTGCGTTCACACTGTAAAGACTGAAAATGTCCATTGCTTCGTGTGGCTGTGTGAAGATTTAGCATGCAATAACCTGATTCATTTTTGCTCTTAGATTGGGATGTAAAATAGTGGCTGTTATGAGCTGATGTTTTTGTGGGTTTATGTGTTTAAATTCACTTATATATGAGTATATTGCACATTTAAAAAAATTAACTATATGGAGCAATTTCCATATCCTTAAAATTATTTGAGATGCATATTACAGTGCAGATAGAAGTTCTGGCTTTTTAGAATAGATCATGCAATGTAGATATGGACTGTGGACACTTGTAATGTTAAACTTAAAAGTTTAAGTGGGCACAGTGGAACCCCAGCATTTTGGCTTTGCTACAGCTGTTGTGCTTGATTGGTAATGTCCAATAAATTGACATCTGGAGGCTATTTGATATTTTAATCGTGTTAACAAGCAAAGACATTTTTGTACTTATTGTTGAAATATTTGTTTCAAGAGGAAAGCAACTAGTGCAATCATTTTATTATCTGACTGAACAGTCTGGGTCAGCTCTGCAGCTGGTGCATTTTGTTCTTTAAGGCAGTGAATTAATGAAATGAATAATAGTTTGTTATTTAGAATCACATCCATATTTTGTAGCTTTTTTTTCCTCCTGTCTAGAAATACTTTCAAAATGTGCTAAAACTTACTACCTATTTACGTTATGTAAATAAAACATTGAGCAGCACCTTTTACGCCCAAGTTGTAAAGAACATAAGGCAGCTGAACTAATAAAGTCCTTGGCTATGCCTCTGCTTGCACATTATTCAAGTTTAAAAGGTTTTGAAAGCACTGTTCTTTTACAGGGACAGAAAGGATACTTCCTGCATTTCAGTGGATTCAGCTGATTAATTTCAATGATCATTAGCTAATTTGCTGTTACGAAAAGGCTTCTTGTATCTTTGAATATGCCATATGCATGAAAGACTAAGTTCTGCTAGTTCTAAAATCTTGGTGGAAACAGAAGTCAAGTAAATCTCCCCGTTTTACAGATTCGGGAATTTTTTTTCATGTATTTTTTTTAATGGATTTTTTTAAAAATTGGATTTGTTAATTTTGAGTGCAAAATAATTTTTTATTAACAAGTTTAATTAAAACTATCATAAAAAAGCAAAGGATGCAATTTCCATAACAACTTAACTGAATTTGATTTCATATTGAAGTAATAGCTATCCAATTAAAAAAATAAGTATTTTCTGTCACTTTTAAGATCATAAATGTAAAATATGAAATCTGAATAAATGAAGCAGGGTTGTTTTTTTATATGACTACAGAAATCTGAATTGTGTGTTTCTGTGTAAGGAAAAAGTGTTACCAAAGTTGGTATAAATGATATTTATATCAGTTGTGCACTGATTTCTTTTGTTTCTGTAGAACTAGAGAGCAAGATTCCCAAGATTCCTCCTGCAGCTTATTCCCTTCCTGCTCTTGTTACCGTGACAGAATCAAGGGCAGAACTTTGCTCCTACCTTGTATTGTGCACTGAACAGCCCCCCTGCTTGTGTTTTCCTTGTTTCTCCATAAGTTATTAACTTCACTAGTTGTCTTCTGTGTCTTGCATGGTGAATTGCTTCTGTTATTGTTGGCAGGTATCTAAGAATCTTTTCCTCAGCAGCTTTTCCCTTCAGCTGTAATGGGATGGGTAAGAAGGTGATAGTCCAGCTATTGAGAAGTGGAGTTTAGTTTCCACAGTTTAGCTTTTACGAAGTTAGAGCAGGAGGTGTGGATAGGATTTGAGAGACCAAAAAAAAAATTGCTGCGATGAGCAGGAGGGCAGGAGCATTTGCTTCACAGATCCATGACTGAGGTGGGTGTTACAGCCCTGTGGGTATGCAAGAGTATCATCCTGGTTACAGGCATCAACCTGTACCTTGTTCTTTTTGCTCTGAGCTGAGTCTCATTGAGATACACCACAGCATGGCTTATCTTGGGAGTTACCTCTGTTTACTGTCCCACATGCTTATGGATTTCTCCAAATCTAAGGAAACTTGCATGAATTGTGTATTTTCTTTAATTCACTGTGAGTTGTGTTGAAATTCTTCTCCCACTGGAGAGGAGCCAGTGTGGTATCCCTGCACTGAAGTTCTCAATCCGTGGAAGCTGCTTTGTTTTGGTTTTGAGTTTCATGTGACCTAGTCAGATTGTCTTTTATTGTGAGTCACTGTAAAAAAAACAATAAACCAAAAAGCCCAATCCCCAAAATAAAACCAGGAGTAATTGTTGCATAATATGCAACATGTTTTTCTAGCATTTAGGTTACAGCAACTTCTTACCTGTATGCTTGAATTTGTCAGATGACTGTGAGAAATACAAATGGTTCTTCTTTCCATGCTGTTGTTTCTAAAGAAGTTACATATGTCCCAGTCCCAAATAATTCTACAGTCATCAACAAATTTCAAGAACTCCTATGTGTCAAGGTTTGACTGCAGGTGTAGTGCCTGGATCATTAATTAAATAATTTCAAGAATAAAAACCAAATTCAGACTATGATGCTCAGCAGTGCCAGGCCACTGCAAAACAGACTGATGGACCTTTGACTGCATTGACCTCCAGGACCTTGGGAAGTGGCTTCTCATCGGCTTTATGTGGCTTGCTAAGTGTTTTTTTCCAAGCTATGCTTTTGCCAGAGTTCAGGTCTGTTTTTTCTCTTTGCCTCTTTCTTTATTAGTTGGGTGGGAAGTAATTTTTTTTAGGTGTTTCTCAGTACTAGTTTACCTTCCCGCAGATTGCAGTAACATACTGATCCAGCTGAAGTACATCAGGGTCATTTGAACTGATAGTGTTTAGGAGTGTCAAAGTCTCATCATGATCAGATACTCATAATCTTTGACTTATTTCTTAAGGGAGCTGAAGAAGCTGCAACAAAGAGTTGCATGGGTGTCCAGGTCAGTAAGATGTGGGCTCACAGGCTGCATTCCTCCTCAGATCTCAGCATGTAGGAGGGATTGTACATATCAATATCTGGCTATTCCAGAAACCCATCAGCTCCCTATTAAAATCAATCTTCCCATTCAAAATGTTTGATAACATCAATCTGACCATACCAAAGAGGAGCACGGTGACCCTGTACACGTGCAAACTCTCCCACACTTTGATTGTTTCCCAGTAGCATACAGTGCCAGTCCTTATAGCTGATACCAGTCGCACACTTTCCTTTGCATGTGATGTAACTTTCTTTTGTAGGAAAAAAGGTTTTCCTTCTCATCCATGTTTTCCTCTGCAACATGTTTAGTTTCCAACTCTTGACCGAGAAATGGAAATAACTTCTCCACAGTGTCAGTGGATAACTTGCACTTTGCCACAGGTATCTTTGGTTTGAAATGTTACTATCTGGCTCCAAGGGTGGGTGGGAAGTTTCTGAGCAATATCTTACTGGTGCTACAGCATGTGAAAACACTTCTGTGATTCGTGACTTTGTGGAGATTCATACATTACAACACTAAGTTCTGCTGGGACGGTGGTAGAAAGGGGAACCCAGGATTCCTGTGGTGGCAGTTTCAGAGCCCTGTCATAACTGAGATAAGCAATACTTCCCTTCTGCACATGACATGTTGCTGTGTATTTTGTGCCCCTAGAAGGCATATTGACAGTCACTAACAGCTTTTGACTGAAGGAAAAGTCATCTGCACGTTAGATGACTTGCAAATCTAAAAGGCATCATGTAATAAATAAGCAGAGAAAGGAACAAAAAACTGGAGAGGCACATGGGCAATCTGGTAGTGATAACTGATGCAAGTAATGAAAAGTCTGAATTATTGTGTCTGTTCTTATCTGATAATTCAGTGAAAGTTCTCTACCCCACTTACTTTCCTCTCTAGCCCTGTCCAGTGGTGCTGCAAAGTTGCTGACCACAGGTAGAAAATTGCATTTTGCGTTTGTTCTGTTTGGTTTGTTTTTTGTTGTTTTTGTTATTGGGGTTTTTTTTGTTGTTTGTTGGTTGGCTTCTAAGTATTGCTTTGGGGTTGGGTTTTTTGGAGGAGAGGATTTTTATCTGTTTGTTTCCAAGTGTTCAGTGCTGCTGTGCTTCTGAAGTTAACAACTTTCCCTAAGTACAGTAAGTGGCATAATAAGGGTGGTGATTGCTGTTAATTGTGCTGCTGCCTGTAAAGTACAAAGTTTGGAAGAGCTCTGTGAGAGTTTGCACTGGGGAAATGAAGCTGTGTTGCCTTCTGTTGCTCAGGGCCTCCTCTCTCTTCAGAAAGGGTCTGTAGGGTGATCGCAGCCTCTGAGCCCAACATCTTTGTGAGTCAGATCCTGAGCTTGAAGGTTGGGTTTTGTCTGTGCTCAAATACACAGGAAACAGAGCGTTCTGTAGGGATTTCTAGCTCTGGAAGAATCACAGCATGTACTTCTAGGTAAAAAAAAAAATTGAACCAGCAACACACATGCAATGGTACTGGGTGTTCTGTATCATCTGAGTGATGGCAAAGATTTGCATAACATGAGAAATTCTTGAAGCGTTCAATTTATTTGCATTTCTAATGCACAAGTATCTGTAGCTTCCAAGAACATTCATTAATGAATGCAGCAGTAACTTTAGCTGCCCTGTCCCCCCCCAAAATTTTAATCTTACATTAGTTTGCCACATTCGCACTTAGCTTAGCCTTTATTCCTCAAATAGGAGTTGATCCAGAGCCAAAGGAATCAGGTGCATAGATATACAATTCCATGCTTCTGATCATGGGAAGTGTAGTACTAAAATGTAAGGCTAGGACCTTTCATGGGAGAACAGTAAATATTTAGAGAATTCAGAGGATGGACCATAAAAAATTACCACCACTTAGGGTGATTTCTTAATGAAGCTGTGACTTAAAGGTGGTTGTTTGGGGGATTTAACAATTTTTTTCTACTTTTTTTTTTTTTTCTTCCTTTTTCTCTTTATTGAGAGACTGGCAGCTCTTTAGCAGAGGGGAACAAAGATGGACATGCAGCTGTGAAGGTGACAGTGCTGGTGTAGCAGAGACAGTTGTCTGGAGATAAAACGAAGTGAGATTAGTTTGTGGGCTTCTGTTGTGAAAATAATCCCTGCAAGCAAACAGAAAGTGCTTGTGTTCGATGCACTGATCACCAGCAGTATCGGAGTATTGAACATTTTTCTGGCCAGCAGGACAGAGGAAGATTTCTGTGGGTTGCAGCTTTTTCAGTCTATTTGGGAATAAAATCTGAATTGCATCAGTACCTTTTAATAGAAGTTTTTCAAATGTGAATGATACAAAGGAAGGAGGTGAAATGTTTGATCAATCATATATGCATATACACCTGAATTTGAAGGGATTGATGAATTTCAACTAGCTAATGGAGGAATGCAGAGGTTTATCTTAAGTTAGCTGTTAAATTGAGGACAAGTGAAAGAAAGAAATCTTACGGATTAGAGATTTTTTTCCTGTATACTAATTATACAAAATCTCAGTAGGAGAAATACCAGTCCAAGGTGTCAGCAGAGCCATTAACTCTGTTTACTGAACTCAGTGATTGTTAATAGGAGATAAGTATGTCTAAATTATTTTTTGTATAATTTGTCCCAGGCTAATAAAGGACATGGATAATGTCTCTCCTGAGAAAAATGATGTAAAAAGCTGCCCCCGGGACTCTGGATATGACAGCCTATCCAACAAGCTAAGCATATTGGACAAGCTTCTCCATACTCATCCTGTGTGGCTGCAACTTGGGCTGAATGATGCTGAAGCTGTGGAAATTCTGCAGGCTCAGCCTCCTGGGGTAAGAAATTACACTCCCAATTTATTTGATGCAAGTTTTAAGAAAACAAAACCCAAAGCCAACAACAAGAAAAAACAACTCAAACAATGAATCGACCATCATTTCACCCTCATTTCTCTGTGGTTTGGATAATCCAAGTGAGCTTCCTGAGTGCTTGGCAGCTGGACCAGTTGGACTGTGACCCATTACCTGCTCTGATACATTGGGAGACTAGTTTGGCATCCTCTGGGGCTGAGAACTAGACTGCTACAGTTAGAGCTCCAAAACTCGACCTTGCCAGACAGGGCTGCACATAGCAGCTGTATTTGCCCCCACAATGAGAAGCAATAGATAAATGGGAGACGTCAGCATTTTATCCTTCAGTGGTGCCTGCATCAAAGGTGCTGTGATGGAAACCAGGCCTGGTCTGGTTGGGTGAGGCTGATGGAATGTTTCTAGGGCTGACTCAACTCTGGTGCAGGGGATTGCAGGAATGGGCCAGTGGGACGCAGGAGCACGCCACCATCAGTCTCCTTCAGACTCTGCAGCTTGACTCAAGGCTTGGGATGTGCTGTGTGTTAAACTGGAGAGCTCAGAGGAGGTCATAGTGGAGTCGGTGTCAAGTGTCTGTGTCATACAAGTATGAGAAGCTTTTCTAAATGTTTTGCTGCCGTTCTACACCAAGCTGTAGAACCTGTTGCCGTAGCAACTGAGTAAAAGTATGAGATGTTTGATACAGATCAGAGACCGAGTTGTTCTAGGTCCTTTTGTCTATAATCTGTCTGCTGAAGTATCTGTGAGGAAGCTAAAACTATGTCCTTTTGCCCTCTTGACAACAGGTATTTCTGGTTAGAAAATCTGCACAACTGCAGAAGAAAGTCATCTCTCTGCGTCTGCCTGGTGACCGTGGGCCCTGCCTGAAAGAATTTGCAATAAAAGAAAGCACGTACAGTAAGTTGCGAGTTGTGTACTACTCAGTTACTTGTTACCTTGTATGAGACAGGAACACCCTGCACTGGTGGTACCTGCAGGCACGCACATCCCGGTGCTCTCTGCGGAGGCTCTGCAAGGGGGGCAGCCTGGAGAAGAGGAGATATACAAAAATGCTTAAGTCTGTGCTGAACACAGCTGGAATATTTCTTTTGTGTACCTGGCTGAATCCAGGATTCTTTGATGGTTACGGGTAATTACCCTCTTCTGCAATCCTGTCTGCTGTCAATGGACTGTCGTTGGATTTCCTTGTACTCAGGGGACTGCTTTTGGATGCAATTCTCTCATGAGCTTTCTCTGTCTACAAATTTAGGTGTGGTGTTTCAGATTTATTTTTTTTTTTTAATGTAATAACTAGCTGGATTTTCATCATTCAGAACCATTTCTGACACAAGATCAGTAACTTTTCATTTTGAATTCCAGCTATACTTGTTTCCTGATTTCTAATGGAAATAAGCAAAAGTTAAGAGTTCTGGTTAGTTTCAAAATGATACTGCACTCCTCTCTTAAGAGAGAGGGTGTGAAAAATAGGCTCGAGATACAGGAATGAAAAAAGGAAGCTATTGTTGATAAGTGTATAACATGCCAAAGCTGCAAGTGGTTTGTTTTAACAAGAAAGTGAATACTGGAGAAAATCAGCAACTATCTAATTTAAACTGCCCTGAAGCAGAGGGTCTGTGGTTAACTTCTATTTTTATTAATAAATTGAGATACTGTTAGTTTAGGGTTTTTTTCCTTTTTATATCTCCCTTCACTGCCTTAACAAAAAGTTAATTCTATGTGTCTGGCTTTGGTTCCAGTTACAAATAAGGCATGTCAAAGAGAAGAGAAAGCTATCAGTGGTAGTTGATCTAAGTGTGATCTAAGACTGTGTTTGTAGGCTTGTTGTACTAATGAATTCCCTCTTTCCCATCAAGAAAATAAAAGAGTAATACATTGTAAAGTTTTGCTCATGAAAGACCACCAGGGGGAAGTATGTACTGATGATTTTACTCAGCATTCATAGGTGAGGTTTTCACAGAATCAGAGAGAGCCTAATGTGTGGTGGCAATCACTTCTATGTCATTATTACTGTGAACAAGTATTTATATCAATTGGAAATAATGCTATGGAGCAGGAAGAAAATGAAAAGCATTGCTCATCTCTTCCTCCCCCATTGTGCAAGGCAATGGCACAAAGCAGAACTGTCTGATTTTTTTAAAGGTGATTTCAGGTTAAATGCTTTTTTTAAAGTGAATGAAAAAATGTTTACGTGCTGACACATCTAGGGAGCAGACAGTTAAATGGGATGGAATGCAAAAGGAGAAAATAGGAGATTTAAAACTAGTTTTATTAGTACACTGGGCAAACAGAGCCTCAGTTATTGATTTATCATCTAGTAGCAAAATACTGTACAATTCTAATCACACTTTGATCTGTTTCCCAGGAATTAGGCCAAATATTACGAATGCAAAATAAACCTGCCACCAGGACTATGTGTGCAATACTGTATATTGTTGAAAACGCCTTTACCAGAGACGTACTCCTCCACCCTCTTAAACAAACAGTAGTTAGTTTGATGCTGCAAACTTACTGCAAAAATCTTGAGGGGTTTTTTATTAAGTTTTTCTAAACAATGGTGGATAGGTGGGTGATTCTTTCCTTCTTGCAACTTTCTTCACAGCTTTTTCCCTGGAGGGGTCTGGAATAAGTTTTGCTGATTTATTCAGGCTCATTGCTTTCTACTGTATTAGCAGGTAAGATTGTGTTATATGCTGAGTCACTCATTCAAAATGTGTTTTCTGCCTATGACAGAGCAGCACCAGAACATCCTAGCTTGGAAATTTTTAGGTAGCTACCAAGTAGCCATTTCAGTTTTTCTTCTGAGAACTGTAATTAAGATTTGAGAGCAATCAACAGTGTATCCAGAAAATAAGAAGCTTTGTTGAAGGGTTAAGGGCAGATAGCATTTCTGCATCTCAATGGTAGGCTTGTAGAAGAGGAGGTATAAAAGCTTCTTCTATAATGGGAGAAAATATTGCATGACGGTGGAAAAGAGTCTAAAAAGAGTCATGGGAACTTGACTGCTATTTCACTTCACACCTCTTTTCAATGTAAAGGAGCCCTGGGGCTGGTTGTATTTTCACTGTGTGCTGTATGTTTAAGGCTCCTGCTACCTGCCACAGCTCAAGAAGAAAATAAGAATTAGAGCTTAGCCACTGCCAGTGTTGAAAACAAATTCTTGTAAAGCCATGGATGTTATGAAAACCATAACTGTTTTTCTGTTTTACAACAGGGATGTGCTTCCATTCACCCTGAAGTTGCCTCATGCTATTGCTGCAGCAAAGACAGAAGCCAAACTTGAAGAGATTGCTCAGCTTGGACTGAGTAAGTAGTTTTCTATATAGATTTCATTTCCTGTAGCATTGTTGTGAGACTGAATAAACAGTCTGTATCACTAAATAGTTCGTATTGGTCAGTGATGATACAGATACCATTTAGAAAAGCAGCTTCTCTTACTGAGAAGGCCAAACCTTGTACTTACCAAATAGTGACCATGGTGCTCTTTAGTCCTCATGTTCCTTCTGTGATATTTTTGTTAGTGCCATTTCCTCCCCTTCTCTTCCTTCTCTGAGCAGTCCTTGAGCAAAGCGAGCCTTACAGTCCCAAGACAGATGTTTGAGGTAACTTCTCCTCCAAGGGCTGACATGGGCTGCAGTTGCAGGAGAGTGTACTAACTGAGGCTTGGTGTTAATAAAACTTCTGTTCAGATTGACATACAATCTTAGAATGGTGACTTTTTGAGATTAGTGGCTCAATGCAGTTGCTCATTAATAAAAGGAGAAGGGTAAAGATAGCATCTACAGAATGCATCCATGTGCATTGGTTTGATGAAATTTTTAAAATAACAAAAGTAAATGCATGGACATGTCCTTGCATCTCTTGATGCTACTGCTGACCAAATACAGGCTCATTGCAAAATGTACCTTGAGCTTGCAGGAGATGCAAAGCCTGGTGGGATTTGAAACATGGCCTTCACCCAGATGAATTGTTGAGCAACTTCTGCCAAGTGCTGAATGGCTTTATTTCCTTTTGCAGGAAGGCAGAGCTGACTGTCAGCAGTCTTTGTCCCAGCAGATTTTTGAATCATCTTTGGTTAAAAAATCTCCATGTTAGCATGAGGCTCTCTGGAACTATTTGGTGGAACCTGTAGAGAGGCAAGAATTACACTGCTTTGCATTTTGTTTTGCTGCACCAGTTAAGGGATTTTTTTTTTTTTTTTTAGAGAGGAGACAAAAGTATGGATTTTCTTGTGAATTGAGGCAAACACAGAGCTGTTGATTAAGTGAATGTTTGGAAGTGGGGAAAAAAAAGGTCTGATTGAGACACAATGCAGTAAAGACAGTCTCCCAATGACACCTGGATGCCTTAAAGTAAAATTAGGCAAGTTTCTCCACAGGAGTGGTTTTGTTGAGCAAGCTCTTCAGACTAACCGCACTGTCCTTGTTCTCAGTACCCCAGAGCACCACGGCCCGCTTGCTGTAGAGTTGATCTTGCTCTTGAACAGTCTCTGTCTACGTTGTGTGTGTTGTTTCTTTAAGCTAACGTATGAGAAAGCTGAGGAGACAGATGGATCAGTGTCTTACTGTGTGGTTGGTGTATTTGGGATAAGTTATCTTGTATACACTAGGTTAAAATCACAGTGTCTGTGAGCAAAAATGAGACAAGGAAGCTGAGTTTTTAATGGAGTTTTAGGTGCAAAAGAGTACACCAAGAAGTCACCCCTTCAACACCATGGACTCAAGAAGTGCCTACCAAATCCAGAGAGCCCTTCCTGTTAAGTGTGAGCTTTCCTTAAGCAACACACAGTCACAGAACACCCTGATCTGAACACAGAGGCTGGTAGCTCACGTCAGAGCTCTGGTATACCATAGGCTCAGGGGGAGAACTGCACAAGGCAGGTCAACGGTGTGAAGCCCAGGAAACCACATCAGGAAGAGCTGAGGATAAAAGTTTCAAGGCTGCTGCCAACCTGTAAGGTTTCCTGTGCTGAACGTAAGATTTCTCTCTTAGTCTCTCTTGTGTTTTACCTGCAGCAGCACTTAGATCATGTGTGTTTTCAGCAGCCCACATGCCAGGCACACTGGCCAGTCTGCTGAGGAATCTGCAGGCAGGAAGTGGAGTCACAGAGCTGGAAAAAACTCAGCAGTACTGCATGACTACATAGAGAAATATGTTGGTGCCAACATATGTTCTCTGGCAGCTGGTTTTGTCCAGGGGCCGTTTCCTGCCTCCAGCCCCATGGGCAAGATGTGACTGTGACAGACCCTGTTGTGAAGAGCTGGACATTCACACAGTGAGGCCCAGATATCTCTGCTCAAGAGCCCAGTTGAGGCATCATGACACTACTGCATAAGGGGCCATATCAAGATTAGCAAATTGTAGCAAATTTGGTATTCTTCCTTTGTTTCAGTCTGATTCCTGTCCTCAAGGGCTTGTCTGTTTTCAGCCTTCATACTTTCAGGAGCTGATGGGCTTTGCCATTAGCTCAGTTTCACAAACATGCTGCCACTGGGCTGGGACAAGTGTGGAGGCTGCAGCTGAAACTTGCTGCTTTAGCACAGGTTTTCCACACTTTTGGTGTGGGACTGCACATTCAGTATGTTCATGTGTTGCTGAGTGTCTAAAACTTTAGGCAGATTGTGTCACCATCAGCAGAGGCAGGGCTGCAGGCCAGTGCTCTTAAAGGGATGCCAACTTTTGGTCTGCATAGCTAAAGGTTATGTGTGTCCACCACAGCAAAAGGAGAGTTGTCTTGTCTTTTCATGTGTAGTTTCATTTGTTCACTATAAAAAAAAAGAAACCAGAATTTTTGTTGAGTTTCCATAAGTGGCCATTAGCTGGTGTAAATCAGCCTGACTGCTGTCTCTAATGGAGAGAGATTATTCATACCAGATTAGGAGTGTCATCTTATTTCTCCTGAGTGAGATGTTAGTGAGTAGTTCATGTTCATTTTGGTCTCAAGACAGTAAGAATTACTTTGTTACAGTCTTCATTCCTGTCTTTAATTTGCAGTTCATTTTTAAGCTCAGTTTAATGGGCTGACATCAGGCTACACTATTGATAAAAATGAGTAGGAGCAGCCCAGGGTGTGCAACATGGAGTTATGTCTGGTGGTACTTTGAGAGGTTCACTGGAAGTTATCCCTCCCTCCCCTCCCCAGAATTAATAAAAGATTGTCAAAATTTCTTAATGCTTGAAGAGAGTGATGTTGAGCTGCATGTTATGAAAGCTGCCTGCATACTGGTTTGCATTCTTATATTAACGCAATGATTGTTTTCAGACTTCTGGAGCTCCCTGGTGAACAGCAGCCCCCAGGATCCCTCACCTCCCCACAGGCCTCTGCCTCTGGACGGTGCCTGTAAGGACTCACGCCAGCTCTGCCTTATAAATGGAGTGCATTCTATACAAACCAGAACGCCTTCAGAGCTGGAGTGCAGCCAGACCAATGGAGCACTGTGTTTCATTAATCCCCTCTTCTTGAAAGTGCACAGCCAGGATGTCAGTGGAAGTCTGAAAAGGCCAAGCCCAAGAGCTCAAGAGACGAATGGCACAGCCAGGCCTCGCTCCCCCCCACCCCGGCCACCGCCTCCTTCTATTAATAGCATCCTCACAAGTCCGCAGCTTTCCAGGACTGTAAAGCAAGTGAGCATGCCAGAAACAGTCAACCATAAGAAAGAGAGAGGCTTGGATTTGCTGCAGGGTAAATCAGCCCCTATTCCGCCCCCCCGGCTGAAGAAGCAGGCTGGCTGCTCGGAGACAGAAGGCAGCACAGGGGCCGTGGGGGTGTCTCAGCCTGGCCACAGATCGGTGCCTGTGCCTGAAGCCGCTGTTGTTCCAGGTGAAACCCTGTCTGAGCCGGCTCCAGCAGCTGCCAAAAAGACTGCAGCTACCAGCTCTGAGTCACACATACCGTGGAATGGAGGCAGGCAGAGGCTGAGCGACATGAGCATTTCCACCTCCTCATCTGACTCTCTCGACTTGGACAGGGGCATGCCGCTTTTCAGCTATGAGGGGGACACCAACAGCAGCCTGGAGGATTTTGAGGGGGAAAGTGACCAAGAGAGCATGGCACCCCCTCTGAAGCCCAAGAAGAAAAGAAACAGTTCGTTTGTTCTCCCCAAGATTGTGAAATCCCAGCTACGAAAAGTCAGTGGAGTTTTCAGTTCCTTCATGACCCCTGAAAAGAGGATGATTAAGAAAATTGCAGAGATGTCCCGGGACAAACGCACTTATTTTGGGTGCCTAGTGCAGGACTATGTCAGCTTTCTCCAGGAAAACAAGGAGTGCCATGTTTCCAGCACTGATATGCTTCAAACGATTCGGCAGTTCATGACCCAAGTCAAGAACTATTTGTCGCAAAGCTCCGAACTTGATCCCCCAATCGAATCATTGATTCCTGAGGATCAAATAGGTAAGAAATGCTGTCCTGTGTTTTGGGGGAAGGTGAAAATATGTAATCTGTGTTTACGGTGGTAATCTTTGTGCCTGTTCGGAAAGTTGGGGCTGACTTTGCTAGCAGAATCAAGCCACTGAGAATTGGAGTTGTAAAACAAAACAGAACCCCACCATACTCCCAGTCACTCTAGCAACTCAGAATTGTGCTAAAAACCTGTTCATAAAAAGTTATCCTTAAAATAGCTGCAGTGTGGATTTTACCTGTGGTTTTTTTTTCTGCTGTACTGTTAACAATACAGAATTCTGTAGTTGCTGGCACTCAAGTATTTTTCCATGAATTGGTCTGAAACAGCTCTCAATCCTTGCACCAAAACTGTGTCAATTTTAACCATATAGGTTGTAGCCATGAAAATGGAATTTATTTGAAACCAGTTAAGATCAGAGAGACATTCTATAGCAACTTTTGAAATAAATCTCGTTTTTCCAAACATTCTAACTAACTCCTTGCAGACCTGCCCTGTCCCTATACTTCAAGCTAAATAAAAAGATGTGTAAGAGTTTTAAAAAACAAAACGTGTGCAAGGGAGAGAAGGGGTTGCTAACCTCAGGTTTTCTGTAACTCTCTGTTGCATACACATATTTATAAATGGTTGCAGATGAGCTATATGTTTGATTACATATTTTAACAGAGACTTAGGTATCCACAAAAGTGAAATCATTGTTGCTGCATAAAAACTTACTGCCCCTCTATCTTGCTGAGTCTGAGCAGTATTTGTGTTAAGAGCCTATGAGCCAGATCTGGGAGGTTAACAGCCCTCAGGGCAGAATACTTTCCTTGTGAGCTCACTTTGGTCCTAATTTGGTTGTTTTTCTTCTGTATCCTTGTGTCACAACAGTTGGCTTGGTGCAAAATGGGCAGATAGTTCTTTCTCTGGGACTATATTTTATGTTGACATTTCTGTCTGTCCTTGAACAAGAGGAAGTATTCTCCTGAAACCTAGGCTTTATTTATACAAAGTCAAGCAGAAGTAACAACCACTGTTAGAGTAAATACATCAGTAGGAAGAGTGTCCTTGAAATCAAGACTCTTTCAAAGGCATGTAAAGTTCTCACTGGAATAATAAATAATATGTGGGTGTTATGTGCAAGAAAAAAAATGGCCAATTGTGCAGTGCAAGTGCTTTTTTGTCCAGATTTCTGCAGAATACTGGCTATTTGGCAAAGAAATACAGATCTAGTTTGCTTCTAATTTGTGAAAGCTTGGTTTGAGTTGTAGTTTTAATTTTAAGGGTGTGGTTTAATCAGACTGGCAAAATGCTGTCTGTTTTCAAATGTGTTAGTAGCATAAGCTGTGAAATGTAATAACTAAACTACTTTGGTTTTCTTCAGCAACAGGAAGTCCAGCTTTGATCATGTGATTAAGTGCAATTAATTAATAGAGTGAGATAGTTTAAACACAGGATGAACTTGATTTTGAATCATCTGCTGCCTATGGCTTGAGCCTGCAAACAACCACAGTGGATCAGGAGTATCTGATGCTGCTGATCTAAGCAGATAACTATGTGACAGCAAGATTTAGTCATCCCTATAGAGAAATTTTTATGATTTAGCCCTGCCTACTACCCACAGTTTTGCTTGACTATTTTGGTAGGGAATGGCAGCCTGAACATGAACTTTGTGAGCATTTATCCTCTCTTGTCAGTTTACACTTTGGTGCTCTGCAGGATTTTCCTTTCTACACATCAGCCCAGGGCTGGCTGTGTGCTCCTCCTTTCTCTTCAGGGTGTGCTGTCCCATGGTGCTTAATGAAGCCCTTGGTGTCTGTGACTTTCTCCTGTGTCTGCGTTACTGACCTTGGTGATAGCATAGCTTTCCATGTAGAGCTAACTGTGTCAGAGACTCCTGCAAGCTTCCGTGGGAGATCTTTTTAAGTTTCCCAGACAGGGGGCATATCAAATTCTTTAACTTCTGCCAAATAATCAGGAGAATGTGCATCAGCATTTCAGATTATTCCCAACAGGTGCCTCCTAATCTTAGCTCTGCAGGCTGTTAACCCCTCCTGGAACAGTGGGGTCAGTGGTGGGACAGAATCAAATCTAAGGCACATGGCTTTTTGTTGTGGAAGGATGAATGCAAAGTGTTGGGGTTTTTTTAAGTCATTTACACCTGAAGATGTATCCATGAAACAGAGACCCGGGGTGCCCAGAGGAGATCCTGATAGTCCAAGGCTGCTTGAATAGCAAATGGTTAGGAGTTTTTGTTTGTGTTTCTTCTTTTCCTGGCTGTGAACAGAAGAGAGTCAAGTTGACTGTTGTTTCTTCACCAGGTGATCTAACACCTGAACAGCTTCAGTCTTGGTGCCCAAATCTGGTCCTAGCTCAAGAAATGATGGTTTCAATAATTTGTTGATAGGTATTAACATGGAAAGGTGCCTGAACAATACTGCCTGTTGTTTGCTTTGGTATTTCTAATGCATAATGAATTTTTTTAATGTTGAATATTGAGAGGCTTGGAGAGAACCTGTTGGTCCCTTCCTAGCAGGACAAACCTTGTGGCGGGGACTCGGGTCTGGATGGAGGAGCAGCATGGAGTCCATTCCCACCAGAGCAATTGTGCCATCACACTTAGGGAGGCTTCTTTGGGCAGTGCTTTTGCCGTTGTATTCCTCTGCTTTACTTCTCTTCCTACAAGAGTTTATCATGTTAGCTTTAGAGTTCTCTCCCACTTAAGAAGGTAACTTCAAACCTGGTCTCTAAAGGACTGGTGGTTCCCAGTCCCACCCCCACCATGATAAAACACATGTGAATTTTGTATGTGAACTCTGTTTCGTCATGCAAATTTTTAGTGAAAATACTGAACAGACTAAAGCCCAGGGCTGACCCCCATGGTACCTCTTTTCAGATACCTATCCTGTTGGAACAGTCAACCATTGATAATTGGGCTCTCAGTGCAGTATTTTGTTCACCCACTGTATTGTAATTACAGCAAGATAGTATTTCCTGTGTTTGCTTGTAGAAAAGTTGCATGAAATAGGGTTATGGGTGTTTAAAAGGTTAAGATACAGACCACTCCTTCCTCCCCTTGTCTTCACTGATCCAGTTATCTTCTTAAAGGCATTGGAATGGCATGCCACTGTTTCTTCTTGAAAAATTCATGCTATCTTTTAGAACTGTATTACTTTTACATTTGTTTTGTTTTCTTGTCACCCTATCCCGTTGTTCATCATGATACTTTCTGATGTTGAGGCTGACCAACACATCCTCCCGTTCTCCTCCTTTCACTACAGGAGCGGGAGGATAGGTCAAGTAAGAGGCACAAGTGGTAAAAGCACTGAGCAGAGGCAGAGGATTTGTTTCTCCCTTTCCCAACCATCCCTTTGATTTACTTTGTGACTTATTCCCTACTCTTTTATTAGTTTTTTAACTGAAGATGTGTTTACCACACAACTGTGGTGTGAGTTTTAATTAACCCACAGCTAATTAAAGCAAAATTGAGCACAGATAGTTCTGTGATTCGTTGGTGTACTTTATGTAGGTAAAATGAGGTAGAGATTATCTTAGAGACCTTTTTTCCCTAGTGGCTCAACTTTTGCCATCACTGCCTGTCCATTGCACACCTCAGGCCTACCTGCAGGTTATCAAGGAATGTGGGTTGAGCAAGGTCTTTCAAGTCTTACCCCTTTTGAGGAGATGCCCTTGTCTGCACCATGGACTAGGCATGTGTCACTGTAGATACTACCAAGAACCGGACATGTGGCCATCCTGACATGAGCCGTCTTTAGATCTGCATCAGTCATACCAGTCTATGAACACACACAAGATATCAGGAAAATTCAAAACAAAGCCAACAGAGTTCAGTCAGGTAGCTTGCACATACACACCTTGGCGTTCCTACGCAGCCTTCTGCTTTCAGCCTTCCAGACAGTGCTACTGGTGCTCAGTCTCTTACTGAGCCTTTCTTTTACTGATGAATGGTTTGGCCATTGTAGATCATAAACAGGGCTTGTGTGTCAATTCAGTAACTGGAATCTGAAAGGTAATCTCAGTGGAACAACAACAGCTGGTAACAGGTAACTGACAGCCCAGAAAAGGTGAGAGCATTCCTGCAGTTTCAGACAGTAAGGTTTGTAAAGAGGCTGCATAAGGACATTGGATATGAGTAATATGTTGTCCTCTCTGGATACAGTCTTTTGTGGTTTGCAGCAAAACAAAATAGCATGTCAGCACAGGATACAGATGTGTTTCCACAAGTCACAATGAAACTAGCTGGCTGGCTTTTACAATTCATTTATCAAAGCATTTCCAGTTCCCATTTTGAGGCTAGAAACTAATTATAAGAATCATTTCAGGAACACTACATCATGCTCAGCTCAAATAAGATTCAGTTTAAAAAAAAAATTAAATTTGAATGGTGTCTGTTTTAGTTTTGGGCTATTAAGCATTCTTGGATGATATTTGAGAACACTTCATGTATGCTGAAGTAAACAGGATTTTTTTTTTTTTTTTTGCCCATTTTTATCTGAGAAATATACAAAGCTGTTAATGCAAAAGTTAAATACTCAGTTCACAACTTAAGGTGCTAATTTGCCTGGGGGGCCCTCTGATAATTTTTTTGTGGTCATTAGAAGTTCAACTGTGAAAGCTGCTGCTTGCTGGGAATTGTTTTATGGGGTGATATTCAGAAACACCTTTCTCTGAAAGGTGTCAATGACAGCAGTTCAGAAAAAAAGGAAATAGTTAATCACAAACATGCTTATAGATGTCTTGTGACTCTGAGTGTTGGTCTAGGACGCAGATCATATGAAAGCTGTCCTCCCATGCTTTAATGATAACTATTTATTTCTGTAAATATACATTTATATTGTTTTTTGATAATTAGGATACATGAATACAAATGGGTGTTATTATTGACTATTAAAAAAAGAAGTCCAGTCTTTATCAGTTTTGGTATGTTGTTGGTCTTACCAGCTAGGTAAGAGTTTGCCACTTACTAGTTTGAGGGCAGAACTTTGTGGTTATGTCTGTACCAATAATTCATAACAGAGAAGAAAAGATAGTGTGGTATTTTGGGTTTGGTTGGTTGATTTTGGTTTTGTTTGGTTGATTTGGCTTTTGTTTAAACAACAACACAAACCTAGGACATACTGTCCTACCTTAGTCACTTCCTCATTTGCTGGGTACTTCTGTGCAAATGTGCTGCATTAAAATGAGTTTTCTCTTGGTCTGTATTTACTGCACAGAGGCAGCTAGTTGGAATCACAGCTATATGTCCTTTAATTCATTTGTTTTATATTAACTGTAATAGAGTTCTTGTAGCCTCGAGAGGAGCTACTTCTGCAGCTCCTTCCATACTCATACTGCAGGCAGCAGCTGAGCCAACTCCAGTCTGGAGCCCATAGGGATCATCCACAGACACAGTGTGAGTTTTCCAGTCTCATATTCCAGGCTATGAGCTCCCTCATTATCAGACCAAGGGCTCCGTGGATCCAGGTTGAATTAATTACAATTTTTTGAGTCTCTTGTGACCAAATCTGGTGGTGACCCTGCTTTGTTGAGCTTGAAGGATGGCTGACACCAGCTTTTCATGTGCAGAACGTACAGTGGAAGCTTGTGGTAGTTAGAATTTCATGGGGATACAGAGTTCTGTTGCCTAATGTAATGTTTGGCAGCACCCACTGCTTTAATTTTGACTTAAACAAGACCAGACCATTGGAATGCAAACTGCAGTGCTGTTCCGCTTATAAGCAAAGCGGAGGGGTTTTTTGCTATTTAAAAAACTGAACACGCAGTAGAAATAAATAAAATCTGCTGAATTTAAAAAAAAAAAACAACACCAAAACAAACCCCCAAAAACCCAACCAACCAAAAAAAAAATCACTGTCAGTGAAACTAGGTAGGAAATATGTGTACCTTCTAGAAATTTAGCTAGTTGACACACTGTGGGTGAGATTTGTGGATTTTTCTTGGTGGAAAAATATTTCTGCCCCATTAGCCCTGAGGACTGGCAAGGAGGGGCAGCTCCTGTTGCTGCACAGAAGGCTGATTCTCTGCTTTTCTGACTGGGTTTGGTAGTGCTGTTGGTGGCAATTGTGGGGTTCTGCCAATCACAAAAGGTAAGATCAGTCACTTGAAATGTTGTGTCTTGTGAAGTTGGTGGCTCTGATCCGGCGGAAAGCTGGATCCACCCTTCATGCCATGCCACAGGCCATCAAGAACACGTGTCAGACTGGTTGTGCTTTAGTGATAGCCATAAGGGAAATGTAGAAAACCAGAGCAGCAAGCAAATGCTGCTCCTCACCTTCCTTCTTTCTCCCTTACAGCAGCTTTTGCAGTCTCCATTGTGAGAGAGAGCCCAGATGCCTTTAAAGCATCCAGGAATGAAACAGACACTGCTTTGCCACATCCCCCCTTTTCCCCCTCATCAGGGCCTCAGGAGGGGAAAATAGCAAGAGAAGCTGCAGAAGGCCCAGCAGGATTGGGATGAGGGAGATGGGAGCTCCCAATGGAGTTGGGCGTTTGGGAATTGCATGCCAGACAGAGTAAACACTACATATGAAGCAAAGGCACCATAAGAGGTGTGTGTGAAGGGCATATTTGTATGGGAAAGACAGGTATGAATACCCAAAAGGAAAAATGACTGAACACAAAGATAAAATAAATGGAAACATAAAGCAAAAGCAAGAAAAGAGAAGTGGGTAATATTTGTTTGGAGGGTGCGTGGGGGTGTGTGTGTAAATACCAAGCCTTAGAAATAGTTTGTAATAGAAAAAAAAGGGGGGCAGGGAGGCATGGGAGAAAAAAGGCAGTGGTCTGAGAAAAATGCAAGAGCGGGCATAGAACCTGGAAGGGACATGAGGGTTAATGAAACTTTATTAAGTCACGACTAATAGTAGAAATATCTATTGCTAGCTTTTATAAATCTGGGATCTGGCAGTGACACAGTCTCTCTTCTTTCTGCTCTTGATCCCTGTGTTCATCTTGGACACCTGCCTGTTTTCGTTCTGGTCCTGCTCCCTGCCATCAGGGTGTTGGTGCAGTGGCCGGGCTGAAGGGTCCTCAGTTTGATTTGTGCTTGTTGGGAGTTCACTCTAGTGCAAATAATTGGTGTAAACTATTTATTAATATAAGCTATGTTGCCATAGGAATGCTGAGTGGGAGAGGAAATTAGCTTATAAAGTAAAGGTTTGCAGAGAAAATGTTTAGCAAAGAGTTCTCGCTGTTGATGTGGTCCATACTTTGAAAATGGAAAATGACTGTTAAGGAAAAACTTGAGTAGAACAAGAATAAACCCCCCCTAAATTAGTGGTTACTGTGCCACATGCACGCTATTGCCAAACAAAGAACTTCAAACTTGATGACAAAGCTGTATATAAGCTTGCGTGATGAAATCCAAAGCTGGACAAACACAGCTTGGTTTTCATTTATAGTTTAAAGCGCATAATCTGTCCAACTTCATAAAGATCTTGAGAAAGATGAGCCAAGTTTTAGGAGACCTTGGCTGAGTTATAGTTTCTGATGGAAACTATGCACAAAAAGGATGGGCTCTCATGCCAAAGCAAACAAAAGCTATGATTTTGACTGTTTTGCTTCAAGTTTGCCTAAGCCTAAGCTTAAAGTAAAATAAAACTTATATTTCTGACCAACAAAATTAAAAGTGCAGACAGTTTGCTTTTTTTTCCTTATTTTATCTTTTCTGGGGAAAATAGTCTGTAGTCTATCTGGGGGGGGGAGGGGTGTGTTGTATTTACCACATTGCTGTAAAAATGAAATGGAATACAGACCCTGCTCTGCCATTTGTTTTCTTGTTAACAAACATCTGGAAACTCACTTGCATAATAGTAAATAGGCCTTGGCAAGGAGGTTGTGCTCTACAATGTCTCTTTTGGGACTGATTATATTCATACTAGCTCTGCTTTAGAGGAGGAAGTCAGCTGGACTTGTGTTTTCCCATTGCAGATGTTGTCCTGGAGAAGGCCATGCATAAGTGCATTCTGAAGCCGTTGAAGGGCCATATTGAAGTGATGTTGAAAGAGTTCCACACCGCAGATGGATCTTGGAAGCAGCTAAAGGAAAACCTGCAGCTGGTGAGGCAGAGGAATCCTCAGGAACTGGGTGTGTTTGTTCCAACACCAGACTTTGTGGACGTTGAAAAGATTAAAGTCAAGTTCATGACAATGCAAAAAATGTATTCACCTGAAAAGAAAGTCATGCTGCTGCTGAGAGTTTGCAAATTGATTTACACTGTTATGGAGAATAACTCAGGTACGGTGCTTCTTGTTATTCAAGTTAACTGATATTACGAACTTTCAGTGGAGGAAATTAGACCATCCAATTCTGCAGATACATCTCCTTCTGGAGCTCTCATAGCATCTCCTTGGTCTTTTAAGAGGGATTTTTCCTCTCTGCTTTCTATTTCTGCTGTACATCTAACAAATTCAATGTGAAGCAGAGTTGTGAGGCAGCTTAAGAAAGCCAGCTTTACTTAACTGCAGGCTTTTGAAGTTGGCTGTCAGAGTGTCCTGTGAGTCTTGAATTTGACACTGGTTCTAAATGAGCATTTTTCTGGAAATTGTAATAGAGGAAACACCCTGTATTTAGCTACAGTAATTCAATGGCTTGTGTGCAATATTACAGCTACAAGGGCTCTGTGTTAATAATGGGTGGAGGAAAGCAGCCTCTTTTCCAGTGTTTTTGGCTTGCTGTGCCTCTGAATGTTCTCATTTGGACACTTTCTTTTTTGTTTTTGGAACAGAAATAACATCTATTTCTACACTGTAGCAAGAGTCCAAAAGTGTCCTTGAAACCTAGATAATGAAATGGAGCTACAGTGGCATAATTAAAATGCTGTGCTGGATGGCATGAATTCATAGGTGCAGCTCTCTTGCCTGAAGTCTTACCATACACTGCTGTGGTAGGTCACAAGTTAAGGTGAAGCAATGCTGATGGCAGTGGGAGTTTTTTTCTCCAAAGCATGTATTTTCCCCAGACTGTGTCCAGAGAAGAGCCACTAAAATGCTCAGAGGGCTGGAGCACCTCTCCTGTGAAGACAGGCTGAGGAAGTTGGGGTTGTTCAGCCTAGAGGAGGCTGAGCCTAGAGGTGACCTTATAGCAGCTTTCCAATATCTGAAGGGGGCCTAAAGAAATCTGGGGTAGGGCTTTTGATGGGTACAAGGGGAAGTGGTTTGAAGCTTGAAGAGGGGAGATTTAGGTTAGACATTAGGAAAAAATTCTTTCCTGTGAGGGTGGTGAGACCTGGAACAGATTGCCCAGGGAAGTTGTGGCTGTCCCTTCCTTGGAAGTGTTCAAGGCCAGGCTGGATGGGGCCTTGAGCAACCTGATCTAGGGGGGGTGTCCCTGCCCATGCAGTGGGCTTGGAACTAGAGGGTCTTTAAGGTCCCTTTCAACCCAAACCATTCCATGATTCTATGATAATCCGCTGCAGGTGGTTGGCAGTGTTCTTTTTAAATAAGCATTGAATGTGCATCTGGGTCCAGTGCTGATTAGGATGCCTACTTTCTTTTAAGATTTGAGATGAATGGTGAAAGCTTGTGACTGTTTTAAGACCTCTGGGCATTTTTACAAGATTTGGGTCTAAGCTCCTGCTCAGTTTATTATTTCTGTGCAAAATCCTGCATTTTAAAATGGATATAGGAATTTTGACCTGAAGTGTTATACACTGCTTTCTCTGTATTGCCTTATCACAGAATGCTGGAAGGGATCTCCGGACATCATTTAGTCCAACACCCCTGCCAGAGCAGGTTCACCTAGAGTAGGTTGCATGGGATGGCGTCCAGGTGGGTTTTGAACACCTCCAGAGACGGAGACTCCACCACCTCACTGGGCATCCTGTTCCAGTTCTCTGTTATCCTTACAGTAATGCAGTAAATTTTTTCCTTATGTTTTGTTTGAATCTCCCGTGTTGCAGTTTGTGACCCTTGTCCTGTCACTAGACACGGCTTATCACACAGTTTCCAACATGCAGAAGAAAAATGTTGAGAGGCTGCTGCTGGTTAACTGTTATCCTAAGGGGCTTGGGCTAAGATCACAGAATCACAGAATTGATGCTGAGCCAAGATATATGGCAAATCCTCCTTGGGTTCTCTTGTTTTGTCATGTGAAGCTTATATAACATGGCACTGAGTCAGTGAGTATCTGCTTGTACATGTACTCTCAGCCAGACACCTGGAGGGGTATGCCTTAGCTTGCTGTAGCTGTCTGTCAGCCCTCCAGTCACCTGGAGTTTCACCAAAGTTTAAGTTGGCTCCCCTGACCAGTTCTGCAGTGAGCATGGTTTGGCCAGATCCAGAAACTTGGCTACCTAGTATTTTCTAAACAGAAAGTTTAAATGCAATTAAAGTGCCAGGAGCAGGGGCAGACACAGCTGGGTGCAGAAGGTCTCTGTGTGCCAGCTGGGTGCTGCCAGCAATGAAGTGCAGGTAGAGGTAAGACCAGGCTGGCATAGCAGCTGTTCCTGAGTTAACCAGGAACCTGAGCTGGTTCTACCTGAGCTGGTAGAATCAAAAAATCATTAAGGTTGGAAAAGGTCTTTAAGATCATCAAGTCCAACCATCAACCCAACACCAGCAGTCAACTAAACCATGTCCTTAAGTGCGACGCTCATACTTTTTTTTTAACATCTCCAAGGACGGTGACTCCACCACTTCCCTGGGCAGCCTGTCTGCCCACTCTTTACAGAAAGAAATTTTTCCTAATTCTAAATCTCCCCTGGCATAACTTGAGTCCATTTTCTTTTGTCCTATCACTGGTTACGTGTGAGACAAGACTTGACCACCCCCACCTCACTAGGTCCTCCTTTCCAGGTAGTTGTAGAGAGCAGTAAGGCCTCCTCTCAGACTTTTCTTCTGTAGACTAGACAATCCTAATTCCCACAGCTGCTCCTTTTAAGACTTGTGCTCCAGACTCTTCATTGCTCTTCTCTGGACACTCTCCAGCAACTCAATGACCTTCTTATAGCGAGGGGCCCAACACAGTATTGGAGTTATGGCCTCACCAGTGCCAAGTACAGGGGAATAGTTACCTTCCAAGCTGCTAATGTGAGCCCAGTCTTTAAATTCCCTTGCATGCCTCAAGGTGTGCGTCATCAGATTTGTTCTTGTTATGAGTATAGGATGAGGCTGGTGTTGGTCTCCTGTTCAGCAGGTGTCAGATGACACTCTTTGCTGTACACTGGTAACAGGAGGTTCTAGAGTAATGCAAATGTGCTGGTCAATGAAGGCAGCAAAGTAAATATTTCCTTTCAGACACTGACACTGGTAAAAGGCTGTGGTTTGTCTAATACTGTGTGTTCCCTTAACTCAGGGAGGTTGTATGGAGCTGATGACTTCTTGCCTGTGTTGACATACGTACTTGCCCAGTGTGACATGCTGGAGCTGGATATTGAAATTGAATACATGATGGAGTTGCTGGATCCATCTCTGCTGCATGGAGAAGGTAATATTAGAAGTAATTAAAGGACATGGGAAGCAGTAATTCTTTCTCATAGTATAGTTGCTGTTAACCTTCTTTGAGTAGGCATCGTGACTTGGCAAGCAAAAACATACGCTGTGCAGGTGCCAAATGTGGTTATCCTTCTGCTCTTGAAAATCTTCTGAGTGTGTTTATAGAGCCACAGCATTCAATTAAAATGTGAGATATACAGTGGGACTTGGGTCAGGTGCTTTGTAATAGCATCTGGGGGAATTCTTTACTGGGGAAGTGATTTTGAGAATATTGCCCCCCTTCACAACCTTTGCTTCTTCCCAGTATTTTCTTCTAACAAAGTGTTGTTATGAGCCTTAGGAATCTGTTTCTTAAGGCACTCTTGAATGATGGCTGAAGTCCACTAGAAGCAAGAAAGTCCCCCTCCTTTCTGTTTTCACTGTGGTATTTTTAACAAAGAGGTGTTCTGCAAGCCCTTGGTAGGCCTCAGAGTCTGCTGGGTCTTGAGAAAGTTTAAAGGTTCTTGTGACCAAGCTTAGCTATGAGCTTGAATGCATGTGTATGTTTCCCATTCCTGCTGTCTCCTGGCTTGCTGAAGTTGCTGTATTCTCTTCCATGCTGGTATGCATGAGAGAACTGTGTCAGGATTCCTCCCGTTTGGCACCAGTGTGTTCCTCTCTTTGTGTACAGAGCATCCTCTAGTGCATTGTTTAGGAACCTTAGCACAGAAATACTTGCCGTGAGGCTGGAGATCATTAACATGCTTGAAAGGCAGAAATGTTTACTGGATTATTAAGTCATGTTGGTTTTAATGCAGCAAAAGAAATCCATTCAATAACTGGCTGTCATTGGCAGCAGCTGAACTGTACTGTGCAGGAAAAATTTTTTAATACTTTAGGGTTGTGCAGTTCAAACATTCAGTATGTCTCGTGGGTCAGGCATGTGTTTCATGTATTATGTTGCAAAGCTAAAGGCCAAAATGATGCTAGCACTAACACAGAAAATACTGCTGTGAGCATTAAATGCATCTTTGAATGACTCCATGAATAGACTGTGCTTTCTATGAATAGGACACTCGCTAAAATAGTTTACTTAAAAAAAAAAGAGACAAATAAATGACAGCATGTCTTTTGTTTCTTCTGGTGGTTGAGGGCTGTTACCTCCTGTTGAGATTTCTTCCCCTTTGTGATCTGCAGCTTCTTTTGTACATTAGCAATTCTGTCTTGACTTTAATTAGTTCTCCACTCATGTAATAAAGATGGAGGATGGAGGACAGTGCACATCACTTCCTGAACTACCATCATGTTATGGAACATGCTGAAAAGGTGACAAACACGGTTTTCCTTTTAAAATGCAAAAGCAACTTCTTTGTGATGTTTCCAAGGTACAGATTACACACCACTGAGTGATCTGTTGTTGTTGCTTTATTGCCACTTAAGGATGGTTGCTTTTAAGTTCCTGAACAGTGTTAGATTCTTTTACTGTATTTAAACAGATACGTTTAGTTCATTCACACTGTGGAGAAAAGAATTCAATGTTTGGAAACTGTTAACGAGAAAACTCATGTTCCAACTTTGTAAAAACATTTGGGAGTAAAGGAGTGAGACCAGAGTTTGATCCTGTGATACCATTTGGTAATAGAGAGCACATACAACCACTGCATGTCTCTTGGCAGCTGAGAACTCAACATCCAGTATTGTGTTTTCACTTCTGAGTGTGAGCAGTTGGAACTGGCCTTGTGTTTGTGAGCACTCTGAGAATTTCTTCCCATGCTGTTCTTCACAGGAGGCTATTACTTGACAAGCGCTTACGGAGCCCTTTCACTGATCAAGAACTTCCAGGAAGAACAAGCTGCCCGACTGCTAAGTTCAGAAGCCAGAGATACTCTCCGGCAATGGCACAAGAGGAGGACAACTAACAGGACGATACCTTCAGTTGATGATTTTCAGGTAGAGCTTGGGGCTAATGAAAAAAAACAGGCCATGATTATTTTGTTGGAAATCCACATTTGAAAGATACGATTCATAACAATTCCCCTGGGGGACAAGGTAAGTGAAGCAGTGCTGAGAATATGGCTTGCAAATTTGCCTCTGTTCTTAAGTCTTTACAGTTACAGTTTGATTATGATGGTTCTTAAAAAAACACAAACTAATGGAGGTTCCCCACCCTCTCTTCTGTTTAAGTCATGCAGGGTGAGCACAAACTGAATCATATCTTAGATTCAGCTTCTTAGTATGATTTACTTTGAAAAAGAACAAATCCATATTTCCGGTGGTATAAAAATCAGCACAACTCCCCAGTAGCTAGTGGTGGCCTACAGCAGGTGGTAGACAGGAGAAGTGGGAGAAAAGCTTTGTCTACAGTTTTGAAGTTTAAGGAAGGAGTATAGTACTATACTATGAATGTCTTCATGTTTATTTGTGCTTTTTTCCTCTCCCCTCTATTATTTACTGCTCTTTCACAGTAGAGCAGTAACTTCAACTGAAGAATAACAAAGCAGTTGGGATTACTTCATCTTTTAAAACCAGGCCTGCTCGTCTTTCATGTAGTATGCTGTGTCTGTTCAGATGAATCAATTTGTGGACCAAAGCAAGGAGGATGAATTGAGAAGAAAGGATTTAATACGTTGTGTTTAGCTGTTTACAGTTCATACTACAGTGCAAACTTGCCAGAGAGACTAATGACAACCAGCAGTCAGTTATAATGTAGTTAAAGAGCTTAAGAAAGGAAGTTGTGGGGTGACCAAGAGTAAAAGAAACCTTTCAGTTAAGGCTGCTTCTACTTTATCATTGTCCATGCAAACAACTACAGCGCAACACTGAACAGTAACAAGTTGAGAACAGAAGCAGTCTTCCACAGTTTGACTTTCTTCGGAGGAGGAGAGCTGATGAACAGAAAGTCCAAACTATGCCCACTGCACAAAGCTAGGCCATCTTACTGGGATCCATTTTATATTCTGCTTACCTGTAGTTAGGGGTCAGATTCAAGTAGCTTGAGTCTTTTTCTAGCAGAGCACTTTCTTAGAAAAATGCATCACTTCATATTTCTGCTGCATGGCTAAGTGACAGAAGATTTTTTCAGCAGGATCTTGTATTCCATTTCATCTTCTCTTCCTCAGCAAGTGAACTTCAGCCAAGCTAATTGTACTGCTGGATGCCATGCTGGATGTGGGAATGGGTGGGGGAAGAGCTGGCTCTGAGTGTATTTAGTGCCCCTCTTGTTGTCTCTGTATTGAAGGATCACACCACTTCCAGGCTATGTATGGCACAAATTCATGCATTTTCCTGCCAGTTCAGAATGTCAGTTTTCCATCTCCTTTCTTTATGTCCTGTAGTCCTGAAATGAAGCCTCTTCCCTACCATAAAAATGTATCACAACAGAACTTTACCTCAACTCATCTTTCTAAAAATTGAACCAGGATGCGATCACTGCATTTCTGTGATATAGTCTCACAGCCTCATCAGCTTTTGGGCCCTGGAAGGCCTTCATCCTTCCTACCCCCTACCTCAAAAGCATGGAAAAGCAAAAAATCCTGTACTTTGGTGATGATTAAATACAACTTTCTGATACTGCATAGATAATTTTTATACTATATATGAGTTACAGGTATTTCTTCAAACTTCAGCCTCTCCTTACAGCAATCCTGTCTGTCTAAAAGCACATGTATTTAAAACATTTGAAAATGAAAATTGTAGTGCATTTTCACAGAATCAGCTGGGTTGGAGAGGACCTCTGAGATCATCAGGCCTAACCCTTGACCCACTTCCACCATGGTTCCCAGACCATGGCACCGAATGCCACATTCAGTCTCTTCTTAAAAACCTCCAGGGACAGAGAATCCACCACCTCCCTGGACAGCCCATACCAATGCCTGATTACCCTCTCTGTGAAGAATTTCCTCCTTTACTAGGCTGATGTTTTTAATAATTTCTTCATGCTGGATAACAAAAAGGGATTAATTTTATTCAGTCAGGTTCCACCCCAGTGATTTAAATGGTGTTGCAAAGCTTCATTGTTTCAGTCTGCAAACTATCAGAAATTGTTTTATTAAAGATGAGAGTGCTTTTTGCAACTTCAGCCATAACAAACATTCTTCTTAGTCTTAGCTTTTAACAGTTTGCTTTTATGAAATGTAAATTTTTACCACTATAATTTAGCATGCCAAATGTATTCAGCATGCAGACATAGGTTCCAGCTCAGTCAGTTTGTTTTGCTTCACTGTATTTTTTTCCCCTTAAAACCACTGATGTTTTCTATGTGGTTTTAAGGCTGTATCTGTCCACTCTTAATTCCAGGGTTAGAAGTAAGCCATGGAAAGAACATCTTAGAATCATAGAGGTGATGCTGTTGATTTTCTTGTATGCTCACTGCTGGCTTGCTATAGTTTTACTGTCAACATCATGATTCACAATGGAGAGGCTGGCTGTTTTGTTGCTGACTCTTCAGTTTCCAGAGGAGAGGTTTTTGTTTATTCAAGCTTCTGATGCCTGTTTTATCCTTCTACAGAACTACCTTCGTGTTGCATTCCAGGAAGTTAACAGTGGATGTACAGGGAAGACCTTACTAGTAAGACCATATATTACTACGGAAGATGTATGTCAGCTTTGTGCTGAAAAGTTTAAAGTGGCCAATCCAGAAGAATATAGCCTGTTTCTTTTTGTGGATGACACTTGGCAGCAACTGACAGAGGACACCTACCCTCAGAAAATCAAGGCAGAGTTGCACAGCCGCCCACAGCCTCAGGTCTTCCACTTCGTCTACAAGCGCATTAACAGTGATCCATACGGTGCCATTTTTCAAAACAACGATGACTCGGCTTCCTAAAACCAGCAACTCATCGTTTAATTCCTGTTCCTTGTGAACTCTTGAAAAACATCTTTTTTGGCTGCCTTCCTTAGGAGTTAAAACAGGTCTTAAACCTTAAGTGCCTATGAAACACATGCAGACACTTCTCGCGTTGCTTACAAAAAACCCACATAAACCAGTGAACGTGGCCAGTGGCAGAGGGAGTTCCAGTAGCGCATCTGAGTAAACAGTCCATGAGGATGAATTTTTTGTACCGCAGACTTTTTGGAAGCATATTATACTGTGGCCCTCTGCAAGTCTTTGCTGTAGTGTGCAAAAATCTGTTTTCTTACACTCATCCTTTAGCCAAATGCCATTCTGATCTAAATATATGTATGCCAGACATATGTTTCAGAAAACTGGCTGGTATGAGCTCAGTTTCACCAGCATGAGTTTGACACAACTGTCCGATGCAGGGCATCAGTTAACTCAATTACCTGGATGATTGCATCCTTTTCTAATTTTTTTAATTCCAGAAAATTGCCATGGTTATATATATATATATATATATATATATATATAAAAAATAGAAATTTTATAGCAGTTGCAGGTAAACTGTCAGGGTTGGTTTTTGAAATATTTTTTTAACTATAAAGTGTTCTATAATTATGCATGTGATTTTAACATTTAATATACAAAATAAATCTCTTGCTGGTCTTAGAGTATTGCATTATAAGTCTCTGTGGTTTCTCTTCTTTTCCTGGTATAGAAGAGTTTTTAATAAACTGCTATCTGTAAGAAGATTGTAACATTGCACTGGCAATTTCAGTGCCTTTACCTGAACACAATGTACTGTTATCTGGAATATTGTTTATATGCATTGTTTTAGACAGAACAAGGGGGTTGGAAGAGGAAATGAAAAAAAAAAGGATGTGGAAAAAGGGCAGAGAAAGAATGTAGGGAATCTCATTTAGGATTTAAACATGTTAGTCTGCTGGTTCAGGCTCCTTGCAGAAAATAAGCAGAGGAGGTTGGTAAGGGACCTTTGTATAAGCATGTTGTAGATTTGCAGAGGATTGCAACAGCACATCACAGATACCTGTTTGTGTTAGCAGAGGACTGAATGTATCAGGTGAAGGAGAACACTAACTGTCCTGTACAGGCTGTCACCAACATTAAACTGTGTCTGGGATGGAAGAAAGTCTTGTGGCATTTCATGGTTCTAAGCTACTTTGGAGCTGGGGTGTGAAGCTTGGTCCTCCTCACACAAAGCTCACATGGTGTTAAATCATTCAAGGTAGATGATGCTGTGGGTGTCCCCACTCCAGTCCATGAGGGCCACCCTCTTCAGAGTGGCATGGGGCTCTCCCCAGTAAATGGAAGGTGGTCGCAGGGATGTTGGCAAGCAGCACAAGTGTTGTACATGCAGAGATTGTCACCTTTCTGTCAGTTTGCTGTGTACCTGAAACCCCTGGCATGTTTGTATTTTCTGCTGTAAGTGGTGAGTTTTGCACATAGTAATACATGGTAATACTGAACTGTAATCTGGGATGTTGTGCTGTGGTTTTTGGGTTGGGGGGGGGGTTGTTTGCTTTTTTTTTGGTTGGTTGTTTTTTGGGTTTGGTGTTTTTTGTTTGTTTGTTTGGGTTTGTTCTCGTTTCTGAAGGAATGGGTCACACATGAGTGGTTCATGTATTGATAAACTCTGCTGCTGCTTTTCACACTGCTTGTCTTGCTTTAAGCTCTTTGCAAAGGGTGCAGAAACATTACCTAGGTAATGTACTTAACCTGGACAGTCAATAGAAGCAAGCAGGTATCTTGACTGCTGTACCATTTCTTGTTAACATTTTCATCCGGTGCTAAAGAAAATTCCACCACTTTCATATGAAAAAGACTCTGCTAGGGAAGGGGAAGGCTGGGGAAGAGGGGCAAAATATTAAGAAACTCAGAATGTGAGGAAGGAAAGCAAAGGAGTGGAAAGAGTGAAACGTGTGCCCAAACCACCTCATGATGATTCCACTCTCTATTTGTGTATAATTGTCTCTGCTGAAAAACAGAACATTTGACTCGCTGTGCGGAGTCACTGAATTCTCACAATGAAACAGAGGACACAAACTTTGGGAGGAATTTGGACTTGAAGCTATTTGGTCATCTGCAGTGTGAGAGGTCTGGTGTTATGAAATACTGAAAAGCAATAAAATGTTAAGCTGAGGTGCTCTCTTCTTAATAAAAGCTGGAGGCAATAAATCCCTAAATCTTACTAATAAGAGGCTTTACAGAAAAGTTAACACTACATTAGCGGGTTATTTGTGAATACACAAGGCATGCACTGCAAAATCAGATTGCCACCTGTGAGAGCTTCTATCAAATGCAACTTATTCTTGTCTTTTACGCGTTATTTTTCGTAGCAAAGGCTGTCACCTTTCCTAGCAACCTCAGCCTTCCCGGCCCGCCCTGTCTGTCCTGGGCACAAACCGGGTAGGGACTCACTGCCGGAGGGAGGGGAGGGGAGGGGAGGGGAGGGGCGAGGCCGCTTCTCTGCGGGCAGAGGGCTCTGAAAGGGGAAAACAAACGAGTCACTGCGCAGCTCCCCCAACTCCTGCCAGGACTACGGAGAGGCAGATAGGGGGGAGTAAGCGAAAATGACCCAAACCAGTGATCTAGAGCGGCGAGAAGGCCGCGTTTTTCGTAAGACTTTGCCAGAGGGGTTCGTCAGACCGCCCCTTCCCGAAAGGGAGAACGAGCCAACGGAGCCCAGGTCTCGGCCTGTAGCTCCCGGGGCCGTCTCTGCTTCGCAGCTTAGCAGGGCAGTGGGTGCCCAGACCGTATGGCGCTGGCTCCTGGCACCGCTGCCTCCTCTTTCTGGCGGAAGGACCCCAGGCTGCGGAAGCACTTCCTGCGCGGTGAGCAAGCTTCCGGTGCAGAGCCGAGAGCCCTTCCGGAGCGGCGGCAGCAGCAAACAGCCGGTCGGCAGCGCCATGACGACCCTGCGCGCCTTCACCTGCGATGATCTGTTCCGCTTCAACAATATGTGAGCACCGGCCCCGCTCCCTTCCCCGCCCTCTGCTCGCTCCCGCTAGCCCGGGACGGCCCATCGGCCTGCGGGCCCGCCGTCAGCCCTGCTCTGTCCCCGCAGCAACCTGGACCCGCTGACCGAGACCGTATCCTTCTGCCCAGCGGACCGGGGCGGCGGCGGCGAGGGGCCGGGGCGGTGGCGGCAGCCCGGCTTGCTCCTTAACTCATCGCACAGTACGGGATCCCTTTCTACCTGCAGTACCTGGCGCATTGGCCCGAGTACTTCATTGTGGCCGAGGCGCCTGGCGGGGAGCTGATGGGATACAGTGAGTGCGGGCGGGGAGCGGCAGGCCTGGGAAGGGGGTTTGATGGAGTGAACGTGTGTGCGAGTGTCTGCTGTGAGCCTCGAGCTAAGTTCCCGCGGTCGGGACTGGCACCGCACGGTGTCCATCCGTGAGTGAAGATACTGACCTGTGAGGGAGGGCGCTGGGGCTGAGTGCCAAATCCTCATTTGCTACGTAGTGTTCATATTTTTCAGAAATCGTCCCAAATAGAGCTCTTGGGTTGCTTATTTCTTCCACGTTTTTTTGCTTCTTTTTGGAGAAGGGCAAAATAAGGCTTTTTGCAGGGACCTGGGAAATATAGTGTTTAGCATAGGAAACCTTAAAGCTTTTGTAAAAGACTAAACCAGAAAGCTTCTCTGTACCCACCCCAGCAGTTACTCATTAGTAGTGACTGATGTTTATCAGAGTCTGGAAGTATGAGTATTTATTAGTGAACTGACCCTGGTTTGGGTCTGCCTCTAAAGGAGAGAAAATGAAGCCCCTCAAAACATCATGCCCTGCTTTTATTTTCGTTTTTCTTTCTTAAGCCCACTGTGTTTGCAGGGGCTTAGCTTTCTGTTGCCAGGTCAGCAAAGCTTCTCAAACTTTGTTCCCCTGTGTTCATCAAAAGTCTCTAATAGCTGCGAGGATGGTGAATTAGTTTGGGCTTTTGTCCCTCTGTTACTCTTTTATTGTAGTCACCTTCTGAATTTCACTCAGTTGAAGACTCATGAGTGGCTTGAGATTTGTATTTGGAAGTCACACTCCAAACAATGAATCAGCAGAGTTTTTTTATCTTTAAATACACCAGGCAGCAAACTATTGTAATCCATGAGCAAACAACACTTTTGAGTGGTTGCAGGATCACAGACTGGCAGCACAGGCACCCCTGTTGGAGCCTGTACCCAGCCCTTGCAGTGCGTATTCCATGCCTGTTCCTCCTGTGAAGGTGTGTGGCTGTGGGGGGAGTGTGGCTGCTGCTCTGATGCTCTGTGTGTTCACAGTCATGGGTAAGGCAGAGGGCTCTGTGGCCAGGGAGGAGTGGCATGGGCATGTTACTGCTCTCTCCGTGGCACCAGAATTTCGTCGGCTGGGTTTGGCTGCTAAATTGATGGAGCTGCTGGAAGAAATTTCAGAAAAGTGAGTACTATGCTCATTTTTAAATTTATCATTTAAAGTAATCTTTCTACAGATGTCTGTCCATGGCTTGGGTATTTGATTTGTGTGAAACAGACAAAGAACACTGCTTTAAGTAGTGTTCTGACTCTCTGAAGTTTCCTGCAGTTTAGGGAACAAAATTTATGAATGTTGCTTAGAAATTTAAAATCTCTGTGTTTCTCTTAAAGCTAACTTGACACAACCAGTAGGAAGTAGTCTGAATTCCAATACAGATACTCTACAAAAAGGTCCTTTTCTTGTCACGAAAAGAGCTTCTCAAGACACCAGCACTGTTTCCCATGGGGTCTTCAACACAGCAGTCTCAGGCTTTGTGCCATTACGTTAGGCACAATCTTGAATAACTTCAGTACAGCAGGTAGTCCCTTAGCTTCCTTTCCATCTTGTACTTGGTTACTTGGATCTGCAGAAAACGTATTTTATTGTCAAATGAACCCACAGGGAAATGTCCCCGATTCACGCTGGTAGAGCAGTCCCATTGAAGTTGGAAAAGTCACAAAACAGAGCAACATTTTGAATAAAACTCTCTTGTGAGAAGGGCTGTCTCCTGCTAGGTGACTGAATTTTGTGACTGCTCCCATCCCTCTCCGCACTCAAAGAAGGCAGTCCCTAAGCCAATGCAATTTAAAATGTGGATGTAATTATTTTTATAAATAATTTCTTACTTATATGGGGCTTGTGTGGATGGTTTGGCTTGCCCTGTTCTTCCTGTTTGTAATTCTGAACCCATTGGTGGCTGCAGAGGAATGGTCATGTGATAGGAATTAAATGAAGTCTGCTGGGTTCATCCTTTGGCAGAGGAGTGCTCCTGTAACTGCAGTGTGAAAGATGTTGGATTAGCCTTCCACATCATCCGACCTGCTCTGTCTCTGGGTACAAGTTATGGGTTATTATTTTGAAACACATTCATCTGCTGTTCCTTACTGTGTGCTGTTGTTTTTTATGTTTTCAAAGAAAGGGTGGATTTTTCGTCGATCTATTTGTGAGGGTGTCAAACCAGGTGGCAGTCAATATGTACAAGCAGCTGGGCTACAGCGTGTACCGGACTGTGCTGGAGTACTACTCTGCTAGCAGCGGGGAACCTGATGAAGATGCTTATGGTAAGTGCTTGTTCTGCCTGGAGGTGAGTGGAAAGGTTCTCATGTTGAGGCTTCCTGGGCTTGTTTGTATTATTTCTTTTGTTTTTTTAATATGAAACAAGGTCAGATAGTTGTTGATAAATGGGATTTTGTATACACCTTTAGATAGCTTTTCCTACTGAGGACTACGTCAGTTACAATCTTGCAGTTTGCATATTTTGTAGTATCTGTGGCAAAATAAACTTACAAAGCAAGAATAAATGAGTTAGTACAAAGACATATTCTGCATATGAAAATCGCAGCCTCTTACCTGTCTTTGCTTTCCAAGGAATGCTCACACCCAGTGTCTGATATTTCTGCTGGTGTTGCTGGGGGGAGGAATGGCAGTTCCTTCCTCGTTTCTTCCCATGACAGGGACTTGAAACTTTGGTTTTCTCAGTTTCTTAAGTACAAATTCACAGGTGTCAATGGTTAACAGTGGCAAAGAATTGAGTGGCATTTCCAATTTAAAAGGGAAGGATCATGGAAATTTGAAGTATCTTAATGTCGATTCTGCTCACAAAACTGAAATACTAGCTGGTGTCTCTTTCTACGTCTTCCTTAAGTATCTTCCCCCAAGTGATGTGGCCATGCTGTACATATTTTCAATTGCACTACTCATTTGATGTGCAGGACTACTGTGCAATACTGGGACTACAGACAGATATCTACCACTGCTGCAGAGGCCTGAAATCATGTATTTGTCCCCGTAGTTGGCCATTTCATTTCCATTCAGTTGAGTTCCATGCAGTGTTAAATTTGAGTTGATAAACCTGCTAAACAATGTTAAGAACGTCAAACTGTTAGGGTGTGTCCAGAGGAGACCAAGAGAGTGAAAGGTCTTGAGGGCAAGACTTTGGAGTAGTAGGCAAAGTCCCTTGGTTTGTTCAGCCTAGAGAAGAGAAGGCTGAGTGATGACCTCATTACTGAGGGGTGACTTCATCACAGCCTGAAGGGGGGCAGGGGAGAGAGCGGTGCTGATGTCCTCTCTGGTGAACAGTGACAAGATCTGGAAGGGGAATGAAGCTGCGTCAGTTCAGATGGGACATCAGGAAAAGGTTCTTCATGGAGAGGGTGGTCAGTCACTGGAATAGGCTTTCCAGGGAAGTGGTCATTGCTCTAGGCCTCTCAGAGTTCAAGGAGCGTCTGGATGATGCTCCTAGTCATGTGATTTAATTTTAGATAGTCCTATGAGGAGCAGGGAGTTGGACTTTATGATCCTTATGATTCCCTCCTGTTTAAGATGTTCTATGATGGTAGGATATGTTCTTGATTAAAAATTATTTTATTGTAATAGAGAATTTGCTTAGTATGTCTTTTTGCACTGACTGTCTTATTATAATAGCACTTTTTTTCTTCTGTGGCAGATATGAGAAAAGCTCTTTCCAGAGATATGGAGAAGAAATCAATTATACCTCTGCCTCATCCTGTGAGACCAGAGGACATAGAGTAACTATAAGCTGTGATTCTCAGGCAACTTATTAAGAGTGTCAGGTTCTTTCTCCCCCTTCCAAGAATTCACAGATAAGAACCCTTAGACTCAATGTTTTTCCCCATGAAATATCAAAAAGCAATACTGAGAATCTTACTAATGCTGCTTCTGTTGGCAATGGCTGCATACCCCTGCACTTCACAGTCTCAGAGAATGGTAGGGGTTGGAAAGGGCCCATCATTTTTTCTTTAAAATATCAGCAGTTCAGAGATTATTAAAATGGAATTACCCCCTGTGTGGTCTTTTCTTGGGTTTCTTTCAAACAAAAAACACCTGAAGTCAGTAATAGTAAAATTCTTCAAATGCATTTATTCATAACCAATGAAAAACACCATAAAATACTCACCAAGAGAAAGCAATGTGTTAGTACTTGTACAGAGGATAAACCTGTAGTATATAATGTAGAAATGCCTTTCCCTTTGTCGTGGTACAGACACTGAACTGAACTTAATTTTCTCTGCATCTTTTTTTTTTATCACTCACCATGCTTCTGTCTAGTGCCATGTCCCATTTTTGTGGCCTGAAGTGACATCAGGAGTGACAGGTAGAAGCACATCCTCCAGCCTGTCATGTTTTATAACTTCTCCATCTCTTTGTCCCAATCTGCATCCCTCTGCATTATGCAATCCCTCTTCTCTGTTCCCTGTCTTAGCTCTTCTGTGTCCCACTCCTTTTCCTTTTTCTCTATTTGTCCTTTCATCCTGCTCCCTGATACTGTTTCTTGCTCCATCTCACTGTCGTTTTCCCTGTGCCTCTCTCTGCTTCTCAGTCTCCCTTGTCATACCTTTCTCTTTACACTCTCTCTCCTGATTCCTATCCCTCTCTGCTGCTGCTTGCTCGTGGCTTTTTCTGGAATGCTGCGGGATTTTTTTCCTCAGTATTTTGATGGAGTGCTCTGAAGAACTTTATTTCTGTCTCTTTGAGTGGAAAATTTCCCTGGTGCCTCAGTAGCAGGTTATAGTGGTCTAACACACAAAAAACCCCAAGCCCTTGTCAAATTATAATTGTGTTTTGGACACAATAATGGAATGCAGAAGGGAAGTCAGACACTTTTATAGTAGAAGTATTTAAACGTATGCACACCCCCTAAGTGTCAGGTGAACTGCTGAGATTTAGTATTTATTTTATACTTTGAAGTTTTCCTTTCCTTTTCTCTCACTGTTATGTGTCTTGGAAAATTATACTAATTTATACATTGAAACAGATCTTAACGCAAAAATCTCTCTCTTTTATATTATATAAAGTATCTGAAGTTCAAAGCAACTTTCAAGGAAGGACACACACCTCAGGAGCCTATCTTTGCCATCCAGTTACCAAGAAGGACTCTTAACATGGGCAGTCAGTTACAAACTAGAGAATTAACCATCTGCTGGTGAACTGTGACTGGTCAGAGCTCTAGAGCACTTACTGAACAAAGGCAGCCCATATAGATGAGAGCATGGTATGAGAGCATGCTCTTCTCTTCTAGTGAGGCTTTCAGGGCTGTAAGGGGATCCTGCACAGAAGAAAGGCAGCACTGAGAGGTGACTCTCATAGTGACACGAGTGTCATATAGCAGGGGAGGCTGAAGAAGCCAGGAGGATGAGTTACAAAGCACTGATACTGGAAAAAGAGCACAGGGAGAATCAAGAGAAAGGTTAGCAGGCAGAAGCCATTTCCGTATTACTCTCACCAGAAAAACAGCTGAAGTGTAGTATCTGCATCGTCTACAGTAATGCATTGCTGAAATGCATGAGAAGAGACGAAAGATTGCTGTCACATAGCATAAGAACACAAGATAATACCACTGGCTCAGAGGAAGCTCAACACTGGTGGGTGGAACAGCTTGGTTCCCTCCAGATTAAGGTGTTGGGGTGACTGTGAAGTGTAGGACAGCAGAGATCCTGTCACTGAGATGTCTCAACACTGAGGCAAGTATTGGTAGTTAAATACCACACGGAGCTTCTCTACGGTCCTCGGGAAAGGACAAAAATCAGACGTTCACAAAGAACGAGTTATGTGTCAGCATGCAGACTACGCTTCACCCTCTGGGTCACAAGAATCGTCTCGCTTGGGCATGCTCACCTGGCTCTGCCTTCTAGTCAGAGGCTGCCCTTAAAGGCTTCCAAAGCCCGATCAAGCCCTGCCCTGGCACACCTTTCACCGCTGTCTGCTGCATTCCTGGACAGGACAAATCCCCGCTTTAACACTCCGCTCACCTGCGTCCGGGCTCCGCTCCGTGGTAGGCGTGCCGGGCCAGGGAGGGGCCGGGAGAAGGAGAGCGGGCAGGAGGCGGGCACCCAGGGAGCCTCCCGGAACGGCCGGAGTCCTCCCGAGACCCGCTCGCCGCCAGCCCCACCCCGCGGCTTGTTCCAACCCTTTTAGGTCGCTGCCAGGCCGGGTGTGTGAGGAGGGGCAGAGGTGGGGCGCGCTGCGCTGGAGACGGGCACTGCGGCTGCCTGCTCCCTCCCAGGGGCCGCCCCGCTCCCTCCCCCGAGGACGGATGCTTCTTCTGTGTGCCCGGATCCTAAACAGTTTTACCATTAATTCTAATATTGCTTAAATCAATGTATCACCACAGTCTTCAGGAGATTTTTTCCACGGGAGTATTCTTCTCCTGGGCATGTCCTCACTGCAGCCCCCTCCATCCCTGCTCCGTGCTGTGTCCCCGCCGCTCTCCCCGTAGCCCCTCGACGCGTCCCTGGTACCGCTGGCAGCCGCAGCTGTGCTCTCCAGCCGGCGCCGGACTCTGCCCCTTCCGGGGGCGGTGCCCAGGGTACACGAACCCCTCCTGCCGGGGGAGTTCGCTCTACCCTAGGACTGAGCTGGGGTCAGGGCTCTGCTCTTCTGCAGCTGCGGGGAGAAGTTTGAATGAGAGGCTTTGGAAGCTCAGTGATACTGTGTCATCAGCTTTCTGCAGGAGTCCGGGTCAGCAGTCTGGGCAGATAGGAGGGCATTTCTTGCCCGCAGCTTCTTCTCCTCTTGGTAACTTCGTGTGGGATGTTTTTGGGTGAAAAGGTGGTTTAATATTGTGTGGTGTTTTTATCTCTTTGCAGATGGTGAAGAGGAACCTGGTGACTGCAGGACTAACACCTCTGGATCCTTGTGGAGTTGTTTTTTTTTAAAGTGTGGATGGGTTTGAGACCTCTATCCCCTGAAAGCTAAGTTGAGGCATAAGTGCTGGGGAGGGCTCGGGGAATGGAGTGGTCAAGGTTGGGCACTGTGGGGAGGGATTTCAAAGTTGGAGTAGGGGAGAGGGCTGAGTGGGAACTGTCCCTTTTAGGCAGTTAATGGGAGTGAGTTACTTTTCTGCATGAAACTAGCGTGTGCCAGACAGGGCAGCTCCAGCCACTGTGTACCATTTTGCAGCTTGTCCAATCTGTCATCTTCTGCATCTCGGACCCCCTTTGGGTCCCAGTCTTCTCTTTGCACTCCAGTAGTGCAGCACACATCTCATGCCCCATCCTTAGGGTCTTGAACACCTGTGCTTATCATCACAGTGCTGATCAGGTGCTTCTTTTCTTGCACTAGATCCTGAAAGCATGGATCTATCTGGTGTCTCTGGTTGAAGAGGAGCCTGTGGTGAGTGAAGACTGGTGTGCTGGAACAGCAATTGTTTGTCAGGAGTTGTTGTCAGGGAGTGCCAAGCATCCCTTCTGTGTGCTTCCCAGGTGGCATGCAAGGCTCAACCTGTAACCAGCAGAGGCCAGACGGGCAAAGGGGAGAGCAGCAGAGGGGAGATGTTTTGGGCAGGCTTCTGGCTTCGGCAGTGTCTCAGTGTGGGTTGTTTGCTGTCATTTTTGCAGACGAGGTGACCGCCTTGGAGTGGTGAAGCAGGATGCCAACAGCAGCCCGAGAAGGTGAGACACTCTTAAGACACCGACCCGGTTGTGTTGACACCCAAAGTCACCTGTGGCAGCTCACTGAAGTGTTTGTTTGGTTTTGCAGATACTGTGCAGGCCCTTGTTGAAAGTGGATGAGCATCTGAGGTAAGTTGGGATGTTAGTGAGGAGGGTCACTGGGCAGGGGGCTTCTCAGAAGCACAGCAGTAAGTGTGTGTCTTTCAGTACCTTAGATACCACAAGCAAGGAGGGGTGCAGCATCCAATTCTGGACTGAGTAGGTGAACAGAACACTGCAGTGCTTTTGGGGAGGAGGGGAGCAGTGTTAAAGAGGTTGGTGGACTGCACACTGCCGGCACTGATTGTGGATTGGTTGGTTTGATTTTAAACATTTCTTTCTTTTTTTTTTTTTTTTTTTTCTTTTCAGATGTTTGAGAGGCCTGGTAACTGCAAAAGCATCCCAGTTAGAGCAAGTAGTGGTTTCATTGAAGATGGCTGCAGACCCCTGGCCAATTGAAAGCTAAGCTGAGGGCCTGGGAGGGGATGAGGCTGCAAATTGAGAGGGGTTTTACATTTAGTGTAGGGGTGAGGGCTATCAGGGTGCAGTCCCCTTTGGGTGGGTAAAGAGAGTGCAAGAATCTTCAGCGCAATGCGAGCGTGTACTCGGCAGGGCAGCTCCAGCCTGTGTCTGTGCTGTGCCCACTGTTGGTGTTGTACAGCTGGGGCTCTAGAGCTGGGATTTGTACTTGTAACTGTAGTTAGAGGCTATACACAACAAGACCACCTCAGGTCTCACCAAACTACCTGGCAGCATCCAGGTGACTTGATTTCCATGGTTGGTTTGGGTTCTTTTCAGGTGCATGAGCTGTGTGCCAGAGGGCAGAGCAGAGAGCTGGCTAAAGGTGGGTGTGGGAGGATGGGGATAACTGTGGGTGGTTCTGACTCACACTTCTCTGACTTTATTTTCTAGGTGTGAAGTGAGACACTGGCACGGGGGAGGACGCCGGCAAGGTGAAGGGTACCTTGAGTGCAGAAGCAGCAGTTTTGGGGTGTTACATTCTGTGGAGGGGTGATCTGTGCAGTGCATCAGTTACCTGGGGTGGCTTCTGTGGGGAACAGTCATTCTGTACTGGACATGGGTGGGAATATAGTTATCAAAGATGAGGAAAAGGCTGAGGTATTTAACACCTTCTTTACCTCAGTTTTCAACAGAAAGACAGGTCATCATGAGGACAGATGGCTTCTGGAGCTTAAAGAAGGTGATAAGAATCTAAACAGCCCCCCTGTAATATTGAAGGACACAGTCAGTGACCTGTTGAGCTGCTTGGATCCCCACAAGTCTATGGGACCGGATGGGATCCACCCAAGGGTGATGAGGGAGCTGGCAGAAGAGCTCGCCAAGCCTCTCTCTATCATCTACCAACAGTCCTGGCTCACTGGGGACATCCCAGATTGGAAGTTGGCGAATGTCACGCCAATCCACAAAAAGGGCCGGAAGGAGGACCCAGGAAACTACAGGCCCGTCAGCCTGACCTCAGTGCCTGGCAGGGTTATGGAGCAGATCATCCTCGGTGCAATCACACAGCACCTACAGGATGGGCAAGGGATCAGACCTAGCCAGCACGGGTTTAGAAAGGGAAGGTCCTGCCTGACCAACCTGATCTCCTTTTATGATCGGGTGACCCGCCTGGTGGATGAGGGGAAGGCGGTGGATGTGATCTACCTGGACTTCAGCATGGCCTTTGACACTGTCCCCCACAGCATTCTCCTGAAAAAGCTGTCAGTCCGCAGCTTTGACAGGACAACCCTGTGCTGGGTTAAGAACTGGCTGGAAGGCCGGGCCCAGAGAGTGGTGGTAAACAGGGCTGCATCAAAATGGTGGCCGGTCACCAGCGGTGTCCCCCAGGGATCGGTGTTGGGCCCAGTACTGTTTAATATCTTTATCGATGACTTAGAGGAAGGGATTGAGTCCATCATCAGCAAATTTGCAGACGACACCAAGCTGGGAGGAAGTGTGGACCAGCCGGAAGGCAGGAGGGCTCTGCAGAGCGACCTGGACAGACTGGAGAGCTGGGCTGATTCCAACGGGATGAGGTTCAACATTCCAAGTGCCGGGTCCTGCACTTTGGCCACAACAACCCCATGCAGCGCTACAGGCTGGGCACAGAGTGGCTGGAGAGCAGCCAGGCAGAAAGGGACCTGGGAGTCTGGATTGACAAGAAGCTGAACATGAGCCAGCAGTGTGCCCAGGCGGCCAAGAAGGCCAATGGCGTCCTGGCCTGTATCAGAAACAGCGTCGCCAGCAGGTCCAAGAAAGTGATTCTGCCCCTGTACTCAGCGCTGGTGAGGCCACACCTCGAGTACTGTGTCCAGTTCTGGGCCCCTCAGTTCAGGAAGGATATCAAGGTCCTGGAGCAGGTCCAAAGGAGGGCAACCCGGCTGGTGAAGGGACTCGAGCACAGATCCTATGAGGAGAGGCTGAGAGAGCTGGGGCTGTTCAGCCTGAAGAAGATGAGGCTCAGGGGAGACCTCATCGCTCTCTACAGCTCCCTGAAAGGAGGTTGTAGCGAGGTGGGAGTTGGTCTCTTTTCCCAGACGACTTTCAACAAGACAAGAGGACAGTCTTAAGTTGTGCCAGGGGAGATTTAGGTTAGATATTAGAAAGAATTTCTTCACGGAGAGGGTGATCAGGCAATGGAATGGGCTGCCCGGTGAGGTGGTAGATTCTCCGTCCCTGGAGACATTTAAAAAGAGTCTGGATGTGGCACTCAGTGCCATGGTCTAGCAACCGTACCGGTGGGTCAAGGGTTGGACTTGATGATCTCTGAGGTCCCTTCCAACCCGGCTAATTCTATGATTCTATGAACTGGCTCACAGTTTGCTTCACACAGGGAGTGTTTATTTCCAGGAGGGCGGGGCTTAATTCAAAGGGGGCAAGGCTTGCATCACATGAGCGGTGTGTCCATGCGAAGGAGGGCATGGCTTAATCCGAAGGAGGCGTTTCCACAGCGATAAAGGGTGAGGTAGGCATCACAAAGGGAGGGTGTCCACTCCTAAGAGGGCGTGGCTAAACCATAAAGGGATGTGTCCACACCCAAAGTCGGCAGGGTTTGCTTCACAGGGAGTGTTTATTCCCAAGAGGGCAGGGCTTCATGCGAAGGGGGTGTGTATGACGGTGGGGTTCCCATTACAGGGGGTGTGTCCACATACAGGAGGACGGGGCTTTATATAAAAGGGGTGCGTCCCCACCAAATGGGGCAGGGTTTGCATAGCACTGAGGGTGTGTCCACTCAGGAGAAGGGGACTATAAGGAAAGGAGGCGTGTCCACAGCCAAATTTGGAGGGGTTGGAAGGTGGGACTTAACACAAAAGGGGCATGTCCACAGCCAACGGGGTCAGGGTTTTTAAATCACAGAGGGTGTGTCCACTCAGGAGAGCGGGGCTATAAGGAAAAGGGGCATTTGCACACCCAAAGTAGGAGAGGTTTTCCATCACACTGTGTGTGTTTATTCCAAGGAGGGCAGAGCTTAATGCAAAAGGTCGTGTCCACAGCCAAAGTTGGTGGGGATTGTATAAAACAGGGAGTGTTTATTCCCCTGAGGGTGGGGCTTAAGGCAAAGCGGGAGTGTCTGCACCCACAGGGGGTGGGGTTTGCATCCCTCAGAGGGTGTGTCCATTCAGGAGGGCGAGACTATAAGCCAAAGTAGGTGCATCTGCACCAAAAGTGGGTTGGGTGTGCCCCACATGGGGGAGTGTCCATCTGAAAAGGGTGGGGCTTAACCTGAAAGGAGTGTGTCCCGACCCAAAGGGACATTTTTTCTGTCCCTCAGAACTGGAGTTAGATTTGTGGGGCTGCTGCCCCACAGCTTTCCAGGGGACCTGGCCTCACTGACCAGTGGCTACTCCAGGCTCCAGTGAGCATGACCCACAGCTGCCTGCCTGCCCCATAGATATAGCTGTGCCCCATAGAGTTCATCATGTACGCTTGTTGGACCCTCCCTATGAAGTCATCACTTTATGCCTGGTGACATCACTGCACTTTTCCTAGGTCCAGGCTATGTAGTCTAGGTTTTGTACTACACAGTGGAGTTTGAAGGATAAATCTAAGTAGAAGTATCTTTAACAAATAATAAAAAAAAAATATTAATTGTGTGTCCTTGTAGAACAGCAGAGGAGCAGGCTTGCATGGAATAGAGGAGTGCTGTAGATTCCCAGGCACTCACTGACCCTGAAGAAGAACAAAGAGCTCTTAATAACTTAAGGAATTTGCTATCTGGACGATGTTATGTCCTGGAACCCAGCGCCTCTGGTGGTAACGGGTAGATAAGGTTTTTTATCTTTGTAGGAAGAGCACTTTGATGTGTAAATTGTAGATGAATCAATAGATATTGGGATAGTATGTAAGTCTTGTGAGCCACACCATCAACTATTCTGATTGTGCACAGCAATTGGAGTCTGTTCCTTCATGTCTTCAATCATGTCCTAATTAAAAAAGACTTGAAAATGTAGTGAAGGAACCCTGTGGCTACAGGAACATCCCAGCCCTGTGATGTGGCTTTCCTTGTTCACCATGGCTTCAGGTGCCAACCCCCCTGAAAAATAAGTGGAACCATGTGTGGGGAAGGGCTTGGAGGGAGGGGTGGGATGTGGGGGATCTGAGGAGTCTGGTGCTGAAGAGGTTGGCAGTGGCTGTTGTGATGCTCCTTGGCAGCTCTGATTGTGGCTTGGTTCCCTGCTGTGGTTGTTTTGCCGTCTGTGGGTTTTGCCGTCTGTGGGTTTTTCAAATTTTTAAAATTTTTTCATGTTTTTCTACTTTCCACCTTTTCCACCTTTTCCACCTTTTCCACCTTTTCCACCTTTTCCATCTTTTCCATCTTTTCCATCTTTTTCTTTTAGAAAAATGGAAAAAATGAAAAAAATAGAAAAATAAAATAGAAAAAATAGAAAAAATAGAAAAAATGAAATAATAGAAAAATACAAAAAATAGAAAAATTAAAATAGAAAAAAAAGAAAAAGTAGAAAAAATTGAAAAAAAAATAGAAAATATAGAAAAAATATATAGAGAAAATAATAGAATAAAAAAGAAAAATATAGAAAAAACAGAAAAAAAGAAAAAATAGAAAAAAAAGTGGAAAAAATAATATAGACTAAAATAGAAAAAATTAAAATAGAAAAAAAAAAAAGAAAAAATTAGAAAAAAAATAAAATAGAAAAAAAACCCCTACCCCAAAAAGCCAAAAAAACCCAAAAAGCACCCCTCAGAAAACCCAGAAACCCAAAAAAGCCCCAACCCCCTTCCCAAAATTAATAAGAATTTTATGGGAATTAATATATATATATAATTTTTTTTTTTCTATGTTTTTCTATATTTTGCCAGTCCTGACTGTTCCGACTTCTGGGAGCATGTAGTGAAATGAGGCAATCAGGATTGGCTAATTACAAGGTGGGAGGACTTAGCTTGTGCCAAGCCCACCTGTGCCCAATTAAGGCCAAACCCCAGCTGTGCATTAGCAGGATTGGGCAACCAGTAAAAGGTGAGCTTCAGAGGGCATACCCGGCTCACTCTGGAGCAGCCAGAGGAGGAGGAGAGCAGAGTCCCAAGCACAAGCATTGAACAAGGCAAGCCAAGTCCAAGGTGACAAGATGGGAGCATTGTTTGTGCACCCCCAACAACAATACCTGCTTGACTTCGAAGCGCCGTCCCTCAAGGAAAGTTCCTTCTGCTACAGGAGCCCCATCGATCAACAGTGGAGACAGGCCGCCGAGGGCTTCTGAATTCGAGGTTTGTGATAAAACCAAAACCCATAACCCAATTGTTGGTTGTGCTGTGGGTAGAGCACCATGGCAAACAAATGCAAAGAGTGACCACTGAAAACTGGGTGGCCCCTTCTCCCTTCTTGTCATTGTGACTCTAGCTTGCTCTCGCTCTGAGCCTTCTCCCAACTCTGCTGGGATTTTTGAGAAGCCTAAATGAACCTTTTCCTGCCTTCAGAGTGCCCTGGGGGGAGTAGGGGTGGTGGGCTGTGGTTGTGGGTTTTTAGCAGACCCTGGGGACTGAGCTCCCAGCTGTGGCAGGAGCAGGGGATGATGTTCTCTGAAGGGCTCCAGCTGGGGTTGGGGTAGCCCAGGTGTGGCCAGTCAGGTTGATGAGGGGGCTTTCCCAAAGGACTCTGGGGAGGGTATAGAAGCCTGCACCTCTACTCAAGGGCTCAGTCTGCTTGGCAGTTGTGGTGTGCTTGGAGCTCTTCAAGGTAAGAGGAGGAGGGCTGGGGGCTTTTGGCTGGTGCAGTGGTTGTTTCCTCCATCTTGGTATTTTTTGGTTCCCCAAGTGGTAATGCCTGCAGTGTTCAACTCTAGAATGAGAGGGAAAGGGGAACACCTAGGGGCTCTTTGGAGGAGTTCAGCATTCTCTAAGAGGTCAGTGTTTACTGATGTGGAACTTGCTGGTGGTTCTGTTGGTTGGAATTTTTTCGTGGCACATGATGAAGAGGAACCCTGTGGCTACAGGAACATCCTAGCCCCCTGACGTAGCTTTCCTTGTTCACCATGGCTTCAGGTGCCAACCCCCCTAAAGATAAGAGGAACCATGTGTGAGGAAGGGCTTGGAGGGAGGGGTGGGATGTGGGGGATCTGAGGAGTCTGGTGCTGAAGAGGTTGGCAGTGGCTGTTGTGATGCTCCTTGGCAGCTCTGACTGTGGCTTGGTTCCCTGCTGCCTTCTTGTCACTGTGGCCCTGTCCTTCTACTCCTCCCCCTATGGCTGTGGCCTTCTTTTTTCCCAGGCCGTCTTCTTTTTCTCTCTCTGTCTCTCATGCTCTTCTCTTGCCTTTTCTCTCTTTCTCTGGCTCTGAGGCTTGTCCCCAACTCTGTTGGGATTTTTGAGAAGACTAAATGAACCTTTTCCTGCCTTCAGAGTGCCCTGGGGGGAGTAGGGGTGGTGGGCTGTGTTTGTGGGTTTTTAGCAGACCCTGGGGACTGAGCTCCCAGCTGTGGCAGGAGCAGGGGATGATGTTCTCTGAAGTGCTCCAGCTGGGGCTGTGTTGCCTATCATTAGGCGTGGCGACCTGGTTCAGGAACGGTGAACTCCGTCCATCATGCTCACAGACACCAATGTGGTGGATAGGCAAAATGGCGTTTATTCACAGGTGATACAGCCTTATATAGCTTAGGCTTACAGAGACATTGCTGTCCGCTTACATCACTATCTTACTACCGATAAGAGAGAGAGGCCCTGTCTTCCCATACAACACGATATCTTCCGACTGCCAGGCCCTAGCTAGGCCCTACCTGACTACAGGCTGGGGTAGCCCAGGTGTGGCCAGTCAGGTTGATGAGGGGGCTTTCCCAAGGGATTTTGGGAAGGGCAGTGGGGACCAGGGTGTATAAGCCTCCACCTCTACTCTGGGGCTCAGTCTGCTCTGCGTCTGTGTTGTGCTTGGAGCTCTATTGGGTGAGAGGAGCAGGAGTGGCAGCTTCTGATGGGTGCGGTGGTTTGCTCTGTCTTGGTATTTTTGGGTTCTCCAAACGGCTGCAGTGTTCAAATCTGGAATGAGAGGGTAAGTGGAACACTCAGGGGCTCTTTGGAGGAGTTCAGTGTTCTCTAAGAGGTCAGTGTTTATTGATGTGGGACTTGCTCGTGGTACTGTTGGTTGGAAATTTTTTCATGGCACATGATGAAGAGGAACCCTGTGGCTACAGGAACATCCTAGCCCCCTGACGTGGCTTTCCTTGTTGACCATGGCTTCAGGTGCCAACCCCCCTAAAGATAAGAGGAACCAGGTGTGAGGAAGGGCTGGGCAGGGAGGGGGAAAGTTGAGAATTGCAGGAAAGGGGTTGGAAGTTAGTGTAGGGGAGAAGGCTGTCCAGGAGCAGCCCCCTTTGGTCACGTGAAGGGACCAGGTTAGATTCCAACACGATGCAAACACGGGCAGGGCAGCTCCAGCCTTTGTGTGTTTTGGTGTGTAGTTTCTGCTGTTTCTTTGTTGTCTTAGAGCTTTCTACGGCCTTAGTGTCCTCGTTGTGCTCACAGAGCAAGTCTTGCACCTTGGGCACCATCCCTAGGGTCTAAAACACCTTATCAGCACATTCAGTAATGCTTTGTCTTGCATAACAAATTCACAACATGGAACAGTCTTGTGTATCGTAGCTTTCTCAAAGGTTGTCTTCTGACATGTTCTTCCTAACTCCATCAGAATCTCTAATTGTGGATTTTCTTAAACTGGGACCGGTTCCCTGTGTCCTTAGGTCTCGAATCCAGGCTTCTCATTTACCTGTCATCTAAGCTTAGAAAGTAGCTTCTTTAAAAGGCGATGTTGTTCGGCACTCTTGGGGCCACAATGGAGCCTCCATGCGTCACTGTTGCATCCCTGGATGTCTTCCAGCCGAGCTGTCTTGGATCCTGGAATCATTCATCTTACTGTGAGTTTCCTCTTGAGGTCGAGTCTTGTGGTTTGCAGCGCTGTGTATTGGGTTGGCCTCATTATTGAGAGTTTGGCTTGGAGCTGTCCTGCCCACATTGTAGGGTCAAGGGCCCTTGGAAGAGTCTCAGAGGAATTGTCCATGTGTTGAGCAGCATTCCGTAGACCAAATGTTGGTGGGCTGCAGGAGCAGTTATTTCTCAGATGTTGTATTGCTGTGGAAGGCATTCGCATCCCCTGCTTTTTGTGCTTTTTGGGAGCCCTCCAAACCTCATTTTGGCACCCCACAAGGCTGGCAGGCAGACGGGCAAGGGGCCAAGGTAAAGGAGCAAGCGGGAGGTGGATATCACAGTGGGCTGCCTGTTGTTTTAGGCAGTATCTCGGCATGTGCTTTTCCTTTGACTTTTGCAGGTGCCACACAAAGCCACGGGTTGAGGAGCGGTCAGAGAAGGTGAGACGGTTGCGGGCTGGCTCATCCAGAGATTTTACTTCAACGCAAGTGTTTCCCTTTCTTTTTGCAGGAGCTGTGCGTGCCACCTTTAGAGGGGGAAGAGCGCTGGAGGTGAGACGGGATGGTAACGAGGAGGCTCGATCTCACAAGCAGAACAGGGCAAGTCGGGGGTTATGAGGAGCTTGTGGAAGAGGTTGGTATTTAGCTGATATCCTGTTTCTGCTGGCATTGCTGTTTGTTATTACAGATGGTGAGGAGGAACTTTGTGGTTTTGGGAAGATGCCCGTCAGCTGATGTGGGTTACTTTTCTGTCCAGTGCTTCAGAGCCCCAGCCGTTTGAAAGGTAAGAGAAAGGGAGGATGGTTGGGGAGGGTCTGTGTAGAGGGGTCAAGGTTAGGAATCGCTGGCTCGGGTTTTAAAGGTACTGTAGGGGAGCGAGCTGTTCAGAAGCGGTGCCCTTTGGGTGGTTGATGGGAGCCTGTCCCTCCCTGGCATGATGCTAGCAAGTTGCAGGAATTGAATGAGCATTGGAGGTGAGGTGGTAGTGCAGAGCTTGTGGAGCTAGTGTCTTCTCTCAAGCAGAAAAATAGTTTTGTGCCTTTTAGTTGCCCTGAATGACGATACCTACAGCGTCCAAACCTGGAAAGCGTGGGTGAGTGGGACCCCGCAGGGCTCTTCTGTAAAGCTGGGCCATTTGGAAGAGAACGGGGCTGGCTGATGTTGGACTTACTGCCAAATATTCTGGTAGGTATTTTGGTGTTGTGGTTATATGTGTGTGTGGGGGGTTTTTGGTTAGTTTTTTTGGTATTGTGGTGTGATTGTTTTTATTTTTTTATTTTTTTTTTTTTTTTTAAATGCAGGTGGTGAAGGGGAACCTAGCAAGTTGAGGATTATCCTGAGCCACTCCTATTTTTTTTTTTTTTCTGGGCTAACTATGGCTTTGGAGTGCCAGTTCTCTGAAAGATAAGTTGAGGGCCCGGGGGTCTTATTGCCCACAAGTCTTGGATTCCAGAGTCCCTCTTCTTGCTGCGAGTTTTATCTTGAGCTCAAGTCTTGTGACTCACGTGGCTGTGTCTTTTGGTCAGTCTGTACCTGTGAGTGTTTGGCTTGGAGCTGCCCTGCCTGCTGCGTAGGATCAGGGGCCGTGGGAAGCGCCATTAAGTGACCGACTCGGTGCTGAGCAGCTTCCCAGTGATTTGCATAATCCTGTTTTTCAGATCCCACGTGTCGATGACCATCAAGAAACAGATGGAGGAGGAGAGGAGGCCGCCACCCAAAGGTCGGTTCGGGCGTGGAGTTGGTGGGAAGGTGTCTCCTTTGGCTGCTTCACCGCATTATGTTTTGTTGTCATTTTGAAGGTGGAAGCATTGAGCGAAGCGGGATACGGACACCAGAGGTGGCTGCGGCAAGGTGAGCAAAGGCCGGTGGGCTGGAGGAGCAGTTATTCTCAGGTGTTGTATTATTGGCTTGTCATGAACATCCCTTGTTGTTTGTGGTTTTTTTCAGGTGCACTCCTAACCTTGTTTTGGCACCCCAAAGAGATGGCCGGCAGATGGGTGAGAGGCCGAGGTAAAGAAGCAGGAGATGGACGTCACAGTGGCTTGGGTGTTGTTGGGGGCAGTATCTCAGCGTGTGCCTTTTGCTTTGACTTTTGCAGGTGTCACACACGGTGCCGGAGTGACAAAGCCGTGTCTTGAGGAACAGTTGGAGAAGGCGAGATGGCTGTGGGCTGGGTCAGCCATGTATTAACGTCAACTCTGTTAAAGGTTTCCCTTACGTTTCAGGTGCTGCGCGTGCCACCTTTGGAACCGGACGAGCATTGAAGGTGAGCTGGGGTGGTAGAGAGTGGGTTCGTGGAGCTGGTGGCTACTGATCAGCAGAACAGTAACTCTTCCTCTTGGTCTTCTAGGTGTCCAAAGCAGTGGTGGACACAGCATTCAACTCTGGATCACGGAGGTGAGTGGAACTGGGTGGGGCTCTTTTGAGGAGGTGGGTGTAGCATAAGTGGTTGTTGATGGCTGAAGTGCACCTTATTGGTGACACTGTTTCTGATTTTCCTTTCTTTCTGATTGCAGGGGATGAAGAGGAACGTGCCCCTCAGACAGCGTGGTGTTTTGCTGGACATAGATCCAAAACCACCATCCCTCAGGAAGATAAGGTGAGGGACTGAAGTGAAGTGCTGAGGTTGGGAGTTTTTGCAGAAGGGATGTTGAAGTTTTCTGAGGAAAGGCTGGTGTGGACTGCCTGTTGACTGGCGCAATATCTCAGCATGTGGCTTTTCCTTTGACTTTTGCAGGTGCCACACACTGCCTTGGAGGTACAAAGCCACGTGTAGAGGAGCAGTTGGGGCAGGCGAGATGGTTGTGGGCCAGGTCAGCCGGGTGTTTAATATCAATTCAGTTAAGTGTTTCTCTTTGTTTTGCCAGGTTTTTTTTGGTGTGGGGTTGGTTGTTTTTGTTGGGTTTTTTTGTGTGTTTCGTTTGTTTTATTTTGTCTTGTTTGTTTTTTGTCACCTTTGGAGCTGAGTGTTGGAGGTAAGCTGGGGTGGTAATTTAGGAGGTTCATGTATGTAGTGACTTTTTTCAAGCCAAACAGTGGTTTTGTGTATTTTAGGTGCCCTTCATTGTGTCCTGCAGCGCCTAATTCTGAGATGAGCAGGTGGGTGAGACCTCACAGGACTCATGAGAAGCTGGGTCTTCTCTAAGAGGTTGGTGCTGGCTCATGTTGCAATTTCAGGTGGAAATTATTATGTGTGGTGATGTGGTTTCTTTGTTTGGTTGTTTTTTTCTTTTTTGGCAGATGATGAACAGGCAACTTGTGGCTGCAGGAACATCCCTGTGGATGGTTTTGTCTTTCTTTGCTGACCATGGCTTTGGACCCCTACCACCAAAGACAAGTGGAGGGACTGGGGATGGGCAGAAGGGACAAAGCTGGGAACGGCAGGGAGTGGTTTTGAAGTTAGAACTGGGGAGAGGGCTGTCTGGGAGCAGCTTGCTTTGGTCAGGTGAAGGGGGCAGATGAGTTTACAGCATTGGTTTGGCCTGGGCAGGGCAGCTCCAGCCTTTGTGTGTGGTGGTGTGTACTTTGTGTTGTCTGTCTTGAGTGTTTGATAACTTCCTCATCCCTCAATGTCCTCTTTGTCCTCACAGAGCCATTCCCTCATGTTGGGCATCATCCCTGGAAGGTCTTCTCTCATCAGCACAGTACTAGTCAGCAGCATCTTTTTCTTTCATGACAAGTTAAACACATGGATTATTCTTGCATCTGGGAAGTTTCTTGATGGTGGTATTCTGAAACACTTTTCCATATTAATCAGCATCTCTGGTCATGGATTTTCGCAGAGTAGCACTTGTTCTCTGCATCCTTAGGTCTTCAAGCCTGGCTTGGTGGGCATCTGTTGCTTCAGCCCCTCACTTCACAGCCGCATCGCTATAGGTCTTCTTGCCCAACAGTCTTGGATCCCAGAGATATTCTTTTTGCTTGGTGTTCTCTTGAGATCAAGTCTCATGATTTTCAGGCCTGTGTCTTGAAGTGGTCTGAGTGTTTGGCTTGGAGCTGCTTTTCCCAGAGTTGCAGGTTTGGGGTTTTTTGGAAGAGCCCTAAAGGACTAGTCCAGCACTGTTGGGCAGTGTTCTAGTGACTTGTGTATCACCCTTTTTCAGATCCCATGTGACAAGGATGTACATGACAGAGCAGGAGGAGAGAAGAGCACCACCCAAAGGTTAGTTGGTGTTGGAGTGAAGGTCCCCCTCCTGCCTACCTGACCACATTATGGTTTGTTTGTCCTTTTGAAGGTGAGAGCAGCCAAGGAAGCAGAATATCTGTTCCGGAGGTGGCTGTGGCAAGGTGAGCAAAGGCTGGCGTGCTGGAGGAGCAGTTATTTCTCAGGTGGTTTTTTTTCGTTGAAGGCATTGGCATCCCCTGTTTTTTGTGTTTTCCAGGTGTCCTCCAAACCTACTTTTGGCACCCCACAAGGGTGGCAGGCGGATGGGTGAGAGGCTGAGGTAAAGGGGCAGGAGGTGGACATCACAGTGGGCTGCCTGTTGTTGGAGGCACTACCTCAGCACGTGCCTTTTGCTTTGGCTTTTGCAGGTGCCACAACCATCCTTGGAGGGACAAAGACACACATTTAGGAGCGGCTGGAGAGGGTGAGATGGTGGTGGGGTAGGTCAGCCATGTATTTTACATCAAGTCACTTAAACGTTTCCTTTGGCACTGTGCGTGCCACCTTTGGAACCGGATGAGCATTGAAGTTGAGTTGATAGTGAGGGGGTTCATGGGGCTGGTGACTTCTGATCAACAGAACAGGAACTCTTTCTCTTGGTGTTTCAGGTGCCTCAAGCAATCGTGGTGATAGCGTTCAACTCTGGAACAAGAAGGTGCGTGGTATACCTTAGGGCTCCCTTGAGGAGATGAGTGCAGCAGAAGTAGCATGCATTGGCTTAGGTGGGACTTGTGCCAGCGCTGTGGGTGACCTGTGCGTTGTGTTTTTTCCTTTTCTACGTCTAGGGGATGAAGAGGAACCGTGTGACTGGAAGCACATCCCATTCAAACAATGAGGTTTTCATTACTGACCATGGCTTTGTGCTGCTGTCGCTCTTGAAGATAAGTTGAGGGCCCAGGGGCGGGTGGGGAGGGGCTGAGCAGAGGAGCCGAGGTTGGGAATTGCAGGTGGTGTTTTGAAGTTAGTGTAGGGTAGAGGACTGTCTGGAAGCAGCCCCCTTTGGGTGGGTGAAGGGAACAGGTTACTTTCCAGTATGATTACAGCATGGGCAGGGCAGCTCCAGCCTCGGTGTGTGGGGTTGTGTGTTTTGTGTTGTCAGTCTTTGCTGTCTTAGAGCTTCCTGAGGCCTTGATGGTCCTCTGTGTCCTCACAGAGCAAGTCCAGCATCTTGGGCATCCTCCCTGGAAAGCCTTTCCTGCTCAGCACGGTGCTGGTCAGCAGCGTGTTCTTCTGCTTGAGTCTAAATTGCAGATCGGTCTCTTGACTTGGAAGTTTCTTGATGGCTGTCTTCTGCAACGTCATTCTCAATTGCATTGTCATCTGATCTCTGTCCATCCAGTTTCCCCGAGGGGGACTCGTTCCCCGCATCCTTGCGTCCTCAGGTCTTGAAGGCGGCTTCTCGGGCATCCGTCGCTTCATTCCCTCGCTTTTAGCAGACGCATCTCTGTAGGTCTTATTGCCCCAAAGTCTTGGATTCCAGAGTCCCGCATCTTGCTGCGAGTTTCATCTTGAGGTCGAGTCTTGTGACTCACATGGCTGTGTCTCATATTGGTCTGTGGGTGTGAGCGTTTGGCTTGGAGCTGCCCTGCCTGCTGTGTAGGATGAGGGGCCATGGGAAGCGCCACAACCTGACTGACTCGGTGCTGAGCAGCTTTCCAGTGATTTGGGTAATCCTGTTTTTTCAGGTCCCAAGTGTCAATGACTAGCAGGAATCCGATGGAGGAGGAGAGGAGGCCGCCACCCAAAGGTTGGTTAGGGCGTGGAGTTGGTGGGAAGGTGCCCCCCTTGGCTACCTGCCCACGTTACGGTTTGTTGTCGTTTTGAAGGCGGAGGCGGCGAGCGAAGCGAGATACGGGCACCGGAGGTGGCTGTGGCAAGGTGAGCAAAGGCCGGTGGGCTGGAGGAGCAGTTATTCTCAGGTGTTGTATTATTGGTTCGTCATGAACATCCCTTGTTGTTTGTGGTTTTTTTTCAGGTGCACTCCTAGCCTTGTTTTGGCACCCCAAAGAGATGGCCGGCAGATGGGTGAGAGGCCGAGGTAAAGAAGCAGGAGATGGACGTCACAGTGGGCTGCTTGTTGTTGGGGTCAATATCTCAGCGTGTGCCTTTTGCTTTGACTTTTGCAGGTGTCACACACGGTGCCGGAGTGACAAAACCATGTCTTGAGGAACAGCTGGAGAAGGCGAGATGGCTGTGGGCTGGGTCAGCCATGTATTAACGTCAACTCTGTTAAAGGTTTCCCTTACGTTTCAGGTGCTGCGCGTGCCGCCTTTGGAACCGGACGAGCACTGAAGGTGAGCTGGGGTGGTAGAGAGTGGGTTCGTGGAGCTGGTGGCTACTGATCAGCAGAACAGTAACTCTTCCTCTTGGTCTTCTAGGTGTCCAAAGCAGTGGTGGACACAGCATTCAACTCTGGATCACGGAGGTGAGTGGAACTGGGTGGGGCTCTTTTGAGGAGGTGGGTGTAGCATAAGTGGTTGTTGATGGCTGAAGTGCACCTTATTGGTGACACTGTTTCTGATTTTCCTTTCTTTCTGATTGCAGGGGATGAAGAGGAACGTGCCCCTCAGACAGCGTGGTGTTTTGCTGGACATAGATCCAAAACCACCATCCCTCAGGAAGATAAGGTGAGGGACTGAAGTGAAGTGCTGAGGTTGGGAGTTTTTGCAGAAGGGATGTTGAAGTTTTCTGAGGAAAGGCTGGTGTGGACTGCCTGTTGACTGGGGCAATATCTCAGCATGTGGCTTTTCCTTTGACTTTTGCAGGTGCCACACACTGCCTTGGAGGTACAAAGCCACGTGTAGAGGAGCAGTTGGGGCAGGCGAGATGGTTGTGGGCCAGGTCAGCCGGGTGTTTAATATCAATTCAGTTAAGTGTTTCTCTTTGTTTTGCCAGGTTTTTTTTGGTGTGGGGTTGGTTGTTTTTGTTGGGTTTTTTTGTGTGTTTCGTTTGTTTTATTTTGTCTTGTTTGTTTTTTGTCACCTTTGGAGCTGAGTGTTGGAGGTAAGCTGGGGTGGTAATTTAGGAGGTTCATGTATGTAGTGACTTTTTTCAAGCCAAACAGTGGTTTTGTGTATTTTAGGTGCCCTTCATTGTGTCCTGCAGCGCCTAATTCTGAGATGAGCAGGTGGGTGAGACCTCACAGGACTCATGAGAAGCTGGGTCTTCTCTAAGAGGTTGGTGCTGGCTCATGTTGCAATTTCAGGTGGAAATTATTATGTGTGGTGATGTGGTTTCTTTGTTTGGTTGTTTTTTTCTTTTTTGGCAGATGATGAACAGGCAACTTGTGGCTGCAGGAACATCCCTGTGGATGGTTTTGTCTTTCTTTGCTGACCATGGCTTTGGACCCCTACCACCAAAGACAAGTGGAGGGACTGGGGATGGGCAGAAGGGACAAAGCTGGGAACGGCAGGGAGTGGTTTTGAAGTTAGAACTGGGGAGAGGGCTGTCTGGGAGCAGCTTGCTTTGGTCAGGTGAAGGGGGCAGATGAGTTTACAGCATTGGTTTGGCCTGGGCAGGGCAGCTCCAGCCTTTGTGTGTGGTGGTGTGTACTTTGTGTTGTCTGTCTTGAGTGTTTGATAACTTCCTCATCCCTCAATGTCCTCTTTGTCCTCACAGAGCCATTCCCTCATGTTGGGCATCATCCCTGGAAGGTCTTCTCTCATCAGCACAGTACTAGTCAGCAGCATCTTTTTCTTTCATGACAAGTTAAACACATGGATTATTCTTGCATCTGGGAAGTTTCTTGATGGTGGTATTCTGAAACACTTTTCCATATTAATCAGCATCTCTGGTCATGGATTTTCGCAGAGTAGCACTTGTTCTCTGCATCCTTAGGTCTTCAAGCCTGGCTTGGTGGGCATCTGTTGCTTCAGCCCCTCACTTCACAGCCGCATCGCTATAGGTCTTCTTGCCCAACAGTCTTGGATCCCAGAGATATTCTTTTTGCTTGGTGTTCTCTTGAGATCAAGTCTCATGATTTTCAGGCCTGTGTCTTGAAGTGGTCTGAGTGTTTGGCTTGGAGCTGCTTTTCCCAGAGTTGCAGGTTTGGGGTTTTTTGGAAGAGCCCTAAAGGACTAGTCCAGCACTGTTGGGCAGTGTTCTAGTGACTTGTGTATCACCCTTTTTCAGATCCCATGTGACAAGGATGTACATGACAGAGCAGGAGGAGAGAAGAGCACCACCCAAAGGTTAGTTGGTGTTGGAGTGAAGGTCCCCCTCCTGCCTACCTGACCACATTATGGTTTGTTTGTCCTTTTGAAGGTGAGAGCAGCCAAGGAAGCAGAATATCTGTTCCGGAGGTGGCTGTGGCAAGGTGAGCAAAGGCTGGCGTGCTGGAGGAGCAGTTATTTCTCGGGTGTTTTATTGTCGTTGAAGACATTGGCATCCCGTTTTTTGTGTTTTCCAGGTGTCCCTTGAACCTACTTTCGGCACCCCACGAGGATGGCAGGCAGATGGGTGGGAGGCTGAGGCACTACCTCAGCACGTGCCTTTTGCTTTGGCTTTTGCAGGTGCCACAACCATCCTTGGAGGGACAAAGACACACATTTAGGAGCGGCTGGAGAGGGTGAGATGGTGGTGGGGTGGGTCAGCCATGTATTTTACATCAAGTCACTTAAACGTTTCCTTTTGTTTTTGCAGGCGCTGTGCGTGCCACCTTTGGAACCGGATGAGCGTTGAAGTTGAGTTGAGTTGGTAGTGAGGGGGTTCATGGGGCTGTTGACTTCTGATCAACAGAACAGGAACTCTTTCTCTTGGTGTTTCAGGTGCCCCAAGCAATGGTGGTGATAGCGTTCAACTCTGGAAGGAGAAGGTGCGTGGTATACCATGGGGCTCCCTTGAGGAGGTGAGTGCAGCAGAAGTAGCGTGCGTCGGCTTAGGTGGGACTTGTGCCAGCGCTGTGGGTGACCTGTGGGTTGTGCTTTTTCCTTTTTACGTCTAGGGGATGAAGAGGAACCGTGCGACTGGAAGCACATCCCAGTCAAACAATGTGGTTGTCATTACTGACCATGGCTTTGTGCTGCTGTCGCTCTTGAAGATAAGTTGAGGGCCCAGGGGCGGGTGGGGAGGGGCTGAGCAGAGGAGCCGAGGTTGGGAATTGCAGGTGGTGTTTTGAAGTTAGTGTAGGGTAGAGGACTGTCTGGAAGCAGCCCCCTTTGGGTGGGTGAAGGGAACAGGTTACTTTCCAGTGTGATTCCAGCATGGGCAGGGCAGCTCCAGCCTCGGTGTGTGGGGTTGTGGGTTTTGTGTTGTCAGTCTTTGTTGTCTTAGAGCTTCCTGAGGCTGTGATGGTCCTCTGTGTCCTCACAGAGCAAGTCCAGCATCTTGGGCATCCTCCCTGGAAAGCCTTTCCTGCTCAGCACGGTGCTGGTCAGCAGCGTGTTCTTCTGCTTGAGTCTAAATTGCAGATCGGTCTCTTGACTTGGAAGTTTCTTGATGGCTGTCTTCTGCAACGTCATTCTCAATTGCATTGTCGTCTGATCTCTGTCCATCCAGTTTCCCCGAGGGGGACTCGTTCCCCGCATCCTTGCGTCCTCAGGTCTTGAAGGCGGCTTCTCGGGCATCCGTCGCTTCATTCCCTCGCTTTTAGCAGACGCATCTCTGTAGGTCTTATTGCCCGCAAGTCTTGGGTTCCAGAGTCCCTCACAGGACAAGTAATATTTGAACATCATCCCCATGGTGTTGAACACATTTAGTCATCATCATCATAGTGCCATCTGGATCCTTCTTTTCTTGCGTCTTGCAAATTTCTTGATAGGCATCTTTTGTAATCTTCTTTATGAACGAATGAGCATCTCTGGTCATAAATTTTCCACATTTGCAACCTTGTCTCTGCATCCTTAGGTCTTGATGCTAGTCTTCTTGTACATCTGATATGTTATTTTGAAGAGTAATTATTGTAACAGGAAGTGTTCTATGACACTTGATGTCACCATGGGGCCTCCTTGCCTCACCCTTGCATCCCTGTAGATCATCTTGGCCAACTTCTCGGAGCCCAGAGTAATTCTTTTGGGGAGTTTTCTATTAATGTTTCATCTTGTAGTTTGCAGTGGTGTTTCTTGGGTTGGTCTGTGTTTGTGTGTTTGGCCTGGAGCTGCTCTGCCCAGATTGTAGAGTTGGGGATATTGAAGAGCCATAAGGGTCTCTGCTGATGTTTGCCTGTAGTTTTTAGGCCACAATTTTACAGTGATCTTAGGTAGAGCAGCCATACTCAGGCTGGGTGGGCAGTTGCTTTGATGGTGTTTGAAGGTGATGGGACCCTCATGAGAGGGTTTTTCCTGTGCAGCGCAGGAGATTGACCCTCTCAGTAGTTAACGGTTGTATGTGTATGGGTTTAAAGTTGTGGGGCTGTGTTTATTAATGGCATGAGGGTAGTAATACTCTAGATGGGGTTCCTAACTGGGATGGAGATATCTGGAATTGTCTGTCCATTGTTCAGCATTCCAGTGACTTGTGTAACACTTTCTTTCAGATGCAAAGGACAAATATGCGCTCGTGAGAAGAAATGAGGGAGCAGAGTGCAGTCAGGTCAGTCAGTGTGTAGTGCTGGAGGGATTGTGCTTCTGGTAGCTACCTGATTACAGTGTGTGTTTAACTCATTTTGAAGGTAGAAGCAGTAAGCGAAGTGGGATAGTCACTGAAGGTGACTGGGGTGAGGTGAGTGATGACTAGTGGGACCAAAGAGCAGTTATTTTTCGGGTGTGTTGTTGAAGTTAGAAGCATCAGTTGATGTTTATAGGTTCTATTGTAGTCACCATGTGACAACAAGAAAATTGCATAGGCTGGATATGCAAATTGGCAAGGTAAAAGGAGTAAGAGATGGTAATTGTTGTAGGCAGGGTGCTGTTTGAGGCAGCATCTTGGTACGTTCCTTTTGTTTTTTGCAAATATCGTAAGCAGGCTCACTGGGACAAAGCTGCTGACTATAGCAAGTAGTCCGAGGTAAGGTCAGTGTCAAAGAGCAGAGAATAATGTGGCTACTCAGTGAAGCAGTTACTTTCTTGCATGAACTTTGTAGGCCACTTTTGGGACTGGATGAGTATTTGAGGTGTGCTGGGGTAGTAGTGAGGATGAACATGGAGCTGGTGACTCCCTTCAAGTATACCTGTCATTTTGTCTCTTGGTGTAGCTTTGGTTCTACAAACAATGACGGATGCAGTATCTGGCATCGAATGGGTACAGAGCAGGTGAGGGGAAGCCCATGGTGCTAATCACAGAATTACCTCTATTAGAAAAGACCTTCAAGATCATAGAGTCCAACCATTAACTTTACACTGACAAGAACTTAAGCCATATCCCTAAGTGCTATTTCTATATGACTTTGGGGGGTGTCTTTAGGGATGATGAGTCCTTCAAGGGATGGTGAAGGTGGTTGTCGCAGAAGAGGTTTGCCAACCCATAGGATTCTTCCGGATGCTTCCTGCTGGCACTCTGCTTTTTTTTTTTTTTTTTTTATGAAGACGAGCCTGGTGATTGCAGAAATATATCAGTTACCTGATGTGCCTTTTCTTGAGGAAGGAATCTGATCCCTGGCCTGCTGCAAGCTAAGCTGGGAGACCAGGAACAACTGCCCTTCAGCATGAATATTGATAGAAGATGGGAAGAGAGAGTCCAAAACAGAAATGCCTCTCATTCAAAGCTGTTGCATTTTGGAAACTCCCCATCAGAGCAGATCCCAAAAGAGTCTGTGGAAGTCACCGGCATCAAGACTCTTTCCTCCTTCAAAAAAAAAAAAAAAGAAGAGAAGGTCATTCTCAAGATGGAAGCACAGCACATCTTTCTCAAGTTGATGGTGTTTCTGGCTTTGTGGTTCACAATTGCAGCAGCTGAGATGATGAAAATGCATTCCTCTGCATGTTTTGGTACATCCAGATGTATTAACAAAGCAGAGAGTCCTTTTTGGTAAGCTTATATACTGCAGCAGTGGGGATTTGTTTGACTCCTGCAGTTTTACCCTCCCTTCTCTCCATCATCCTTCAAAAATTAAAGCCAAAGAGTTACTACAGATTTTTTGTATCATAAATGTAACAAAAACAGTTGTATAAAGTACAAACTGCATTGTTTAGACGCCGAGAGCCCCATAATGCTTTAGATCTCATATATTACCTAGTTTAGTTAATTATCTATTCTAAATCTTTGAACAGAGAGACAGCTGGATGCTGCAGGTATCTTTTGCTGGTGTTTTGATGGAGTGCTCTGAAGTACTTTGTTTCTGTCTCCCTCTAAATGGGGTATTTCCCTGGGGGTTTGGTAGCATCTCCTTTGGGCAGCTCTCCCTCCCGGTTGTGTAACACACAAAAAATTCCTGGTCAAATTATCCCCGTGTTTGAGATAGAAAACGTAATGGTATCGGTTAACAGTTGTACGAGTTACATGATTGCAAAAAGGAAGTGAAATACTTGCCTATAGAAGTATTTAAATAGGATATGTATAAACATGTGGACACTTCATGAGCAGCTGGTGAATTTATTTTTTTACTTTCAGGAGTCCTTTTTTACTTTCAGCTTTGCTGTCTAAGCAGGATGCGAGGCCGCTACTGTTGCAGTGTGTGTGTAGGTGTCTCTTGTGATACAAGTAGAGGCAGCCATACAGGGTTCTCTACCCCAGCAATGGAGTAAGGAAGGATGGAAGCTTTTTCTGCACCCAGCAAGAGCATTCCTTTGATGTTATGAGTGTAATGACGAATCCTGCCTAATAGTCTTCCTAGATGTGTTTTGAGCACTGGAGTTACAGTGGGGAGGGGTAAAGGGCTGTGAGGGCTGTCAGGGTGTCTGGTAGAGGTGAGGGGGGAGTGTGGGACCAGGAGGGACAGAGGATATTTTGCTCCAGGGAGTCTGTGTGAGTGTGTCAAAGCAGATATTAGATGTGTAAATGGGTTTTTAAATGCTTGCCAGCTTGCTGACAGACACCAGTCCTTCCAGCAACCGGAAACAGCATGTGAAGCAGCCAAACACACTCTCTATTTTGGACCTTTAGAAACCAGATGTTCCCCATTACTCAGCTGCACTCTGTTCTTTTTTTGTCCTCCTGTAACCAGAAGCAGCCAGACAGTCAGCTGCTCACTGTTCTCTGTAGTGAAATGAGGCAACCAGGTGCCACTAATTGCCAGGTAGGGGGCATGAGCTTGTGTTAAGCCCACCTGTGCCTGCTTAGGGCGGGCCCCAACTGCACATGAGCAGGATTAGGGGGCCAATAAAAGGTGAGGCCTGGAGCCCAATCTCAGCTCATTCCTGAGCAAGCCACCAGAGAGGTTTGCTGATCCCGGAGCAGTAGCTCCGAGCCAGGCTAGGCAAGCCTGAGGGCAATAGACTCAGAGCACTCTTCGTGAGTTTCTGCTGGAACGCCTGTTTGGACCTTGGAGCGCTGTGCCCTAAGAGACGTTCGTCTTGCAACGGTTCTCTCTTTTGGTCCTCCAGCAACAAGGTAAGGTGGGGCTTAATGGATAAGAGGTAATGGGGAAATTCTAATTGGACATAAGAAGTTCATTTTTCACCATGTGGACAGTAAAAGATGGGAATGGTCTCCCAGGAGAAGCGGTAGATTCCCCCCGTTGTAGAAAGTGTTAAGAATCGAATCCATAGCATTACGTAGAGGGATGGACCAGATGGTCTTTGAGGGCCCCTTCCAACACGAGTGATTAAATGAATCTATCAAGTAAGAGAAAATTGACAGGTTTTGGCGAAGAGCAGAGGATCTCCCAGATGGTGTGTTTCTACGCTCAGGGGGCACTGGGGGTTCTTAAATGTTTAACTTTGTTTTAACAGTTTGTCCGATTTCCGGAGACTCATTTGTAGTTTTTCGTAAAAAAAAAAGATGGCCGACTTCCGGAGACTCATTTGTAGTTTTTCGGTAAAAAGATGGCCGACTTCCGGTGACAAGATGGCCGACTTCCGGAGACTCGTTTGTAGTTTTCCGCTGAAAAGATGGCCGACTTCCGGTGACAAGGTGGCCGACATCCGGAGACTCGTTTGTAGTTTTTCGGTAACAAGATGGCCGACTTCCGGTACCAAAATGGCCGACTTCCGGAGACTCATTTGTAGTTTTTCGCTCAAAAGATGCCCGACTGCCGGTCAATGGTTTTGTATCTTCTTACATTCAGTGCGTGGCAGTGTGTATTGGGGTGTTCAATTCTTAGCACGCATCGGATTGTTTCGTTTTTGGAGACAGCGCATCTGACACGTAGGACCAATCGTAACCCTGTTATGTGAGGTAACAAGGAAAAAGTGTGAGTTTGCAGAAGTGAACAGCAGGCTGATTTGCAATTAACAGAAGAGGCTTAACAAAAGGTTTTGGATTTATGATCCTCACAAATAAGAAGAGATCTCAAATCTGTAAACTGGTTGCACAGAACTTGGACCCCAGGGGAGAAAATTACCAGAAGCAGAAAACAACTCCACTTTGAGAGTTATCAGTGTTATAAATGACTGGGACTCAATATTCTGTGAATAGTTTAATTTAATAAATAAAATCGCAATAAGCAAAACAGCGCTGGGTGCGTGGGGAGTCTTCCCTCCACTCGCACACATGCCTTAATGTTTAATCTTTTGTCTTACATTCCATACCTTAATATTCATAACTATTCTAGTACATATTCATGACTGTTCTAGAACAGGCTGGATTATGTTTATTAGTTCTTGTGAGAAGCAGGCCTTCAAAGGCACATGCCCACTTTATCTCTGGGGATCTTTTTGACCCCCATCTGGTGGTCGTTGGATGAAGTCAGTGTCTGCCTCAGTTTCCCCTCTCGTTACCCTTCGATTCCGCACATGCGCTCCTTCGCTCTTTCCTGTGCAACGCTCTGCAGTCAGCAGTAAAACCACCTTAAATTGCAACGCTATGTGGTGAGCAGCAAAATCAGCTTAGATTAGCACAACAGGATGTACATTGTAGTGTTTTCAGGGTACAGAAACTGTGGATGTCTTGTTTCTTGTTCCCTTAAGCTTTGTAGTTACCCAAAGAACAGTTATATTTCATTCCAACGAATTCCTACATTTGCATATTTCACAATGTTGAAGACAGATATATTATTAGTACTCTCAAAGTTGGGTTAGCAAACACTTCATAATGATTTAACATGAATTCACAAACATCTACTACATTAGCACGTTTTTGGGCTGCGCTAGAACTAGAACAACTCACAGTAGGATATAAAGAGGCTCTGTCTGCCATAATTCCTATCATGCAATGGGTCAAATATATTCAAGATAGAGCCAAAGCGGGAGGCTATGGTGTGGCTGCCTTCCACTAGCAGCTAGCCACTGCCCCCCATGAATAATCAAGAAATAAACCCTGATTTTGCACTCAAAAATGAATCTTTAATGAGGTTTGGAAAAAACTCGGATCTATTAACTCATCCTGAGACGGAGCACATTTGGTTTACTGGGAGATCAGCTAAGTATGTAGGAGGAAAAAGGTTTGTGAAAGCAGTAGCTTACCCTCCGCGTTCTGAGAAATTTTTTTCAAACCACGAGAGAGTGGAAAAGCAGCCAATATACTGAACTGTCCGGGTAGATATTTTAGGTAACCACCAGTAACATGTCTAGGGGAGATAGTTTAGGCAGCCCTACGATCTGCGACTTGAGCCCCAGCCAGGCCCCGGTTTCGGTCATTAGGGGGCGTAAGACCGGACGTTTTCACGTTAAGAAAAGCGCAAGTCCTTCGGACTAGCAGGGTTAACTGGACCCTTTCTGGCGTCCTCACCTACAAAAGGACGCACCGTGTAGGATTTCCCAACTGCTGGGAATGGTTCTCCGTGTCCTCGTGACAACCAGGGCTCCCCAGCAACCGCAGATCCAGGGAAAGTCGAATCATTACGGCAATCGGCGACACGTCTTTCTTACTCTTTATCGCTGCATCTGTATAGTAACAATTAGATGAACTGGTGTGTTTTGCTTTGACTTTGCTATCGCACTTCAGTTTTGTTGTTTGTTTCTGCACTTGTTCTCTTATAATTTAATACATCAGTAAATATAAACTAACTTCTTTATTTGGGTGCCTGTGTCTTTTGCGCTGACCCCGCCCATCTGGCGAAGTATCATATTAAGTAGGAGACATATATAGACCTCAGGACAGTCTCAACTGTCCTTGAAATCTAGTGAAACCGATGCCACGTGAAACACCAAGGACAGACTAATAGAAAAGCAGCGCAGCAAGCCCCTCCCCCCTCGCCAGATAAGTCCACAGGACACGGAGACGGCAAAATGAAAGCTGAATTTCAGGAATTAGAGTTCCATATGGAGACCAGGAAGCAAACGGATCAATTTATTTGGGGATGGCAGCAAACGGTCAGAACTTCAGGTTCAGATGAAACAACCAGTGAAATCAAAGGCACATGCAGAAGAGCCAAGAGACCAATCACCCTGGGGTAAGATGCATTTTAAAGAAACCCTTTATACAACGGGACGGGTGCACATCATGCAGACAGGTAGCGAGGTATTAAAAGGCAGAGACAAAATACACCAACTCTGGGGCAGAGGGAGAGTATGAACTCCGCTTTACTGCCAGGGGCAAAGACCACATCCAGCCACACCTAGGGTCCTCTCCGAGGAAGCGTTCAGAAAGGGACGGGGGTCCGGTCTCCCCCTCAAGACTCTGCCAGAGGGTCTTCCCGGACTCTTCTTCAACATTATTGCCCATCAGAGCCCTCTCATTCAGGGCACCGCTCCTTACGAGACCATCCTCACGCCGCCCCACACCCTTCGATCTCTGTGGTGCTCTTTTTAGCTCTCTTACTGAGACAGAATCCTTCTTCAGGCTCTCTTTGCACCCCAGAACCCTTCCTTCATTTGTTGTGATCTTAGACATCTGTTCAGTCCCTCAGCCCCCGAGGTCATCTGTACATCAACTGGACACATACGGTTTTTCCTCGTGTCACAGAGCCGCCTTTTACCTCTCTCACGGCACCCTTCTCTCACCACCACACCTCCGGAGGCCAACCTCACGCCCCCTGTCGGCGTCCCACAGCCACCATCCGGCTCCATTGCGCATTTTACTCCTTTTTCGCTCCACGAGAAGCTCTTCTGATGCCGTCTGTCATTCGGTTCCCAACATCCCCGGGACACCTGTACTCTATTAAAATCCCCTCTAGACTGCTGCTTGTGCCCCTCAGCTTTCTTCAGTGTCTTCGATCCAAAAATGACCCCTCTAACAGAACACTGCCTTCCACTTTTAGCTTTGTTGCAGAGCTCTCACCCCCCCTGAGTCTTTCAGGAGACTTTGTGAGTCTGTATCTGTGACCCACCGCCCTTGTTCTTTCTTCTTTTCTGTCTAATACAAGCCTCCAATGACCTTTACTCTGTTAAGGTTCCCTTTGGGTTGAATTCTTACCTGGTCATGTCGCTGAAGTAACAAGGAGAGAGAAAAAACCCCAAATTCCTCGGCCAGTATCACAGAGTTTCTCTGCTTGTCCCGTAAACTGAAGAAAGAGGAGAAAACTGACTGCTTCTCCTCTGGCTGCTTTTATACCTCGTGGTAATTGCCACCTCCCCTTCCCCAGGGGATTGTGGGAAAAGCTGTGGGCGGTGCCTGTGGTATATAAGCCGCAGCCTTTGGCTAGGGGCTTCAGTCAGAGCTCTCCTACTCCTGGAGCTGACTGCAGCTGTTGAGCTGTCTGGCCTGTTTGAGAAGACTCTTTAAGGTAAGAACTTTAAAACCACCAAAAGTTAGAGCTCTTTATAGCAAGAATATGCTTGCATGCAAATTTTTTTTTCTATTTGTGATTTTTTTTTTTTTTTTTTTTTTTTAATGCAGTTGTTGAAGAGGAACCTTAAAACTGCAGGAACGTGCTAGTCAGACAACGTGGTTTCGTTGCTGGACATAAATTTAGACCCACAGCCCTCTGAAAGCTAAGTACAGGAACTTGGTTGCAGAGGGGCTGAGGCTTGGAGTTGCAGGAGGGATTTTGAAGATGGCATCTGGGAGAGGGCTGTCTACAATTAGCCCCCTTTGAGTGGGTGAATAGAGCATGTTAGTTTCCAGGGCAGGGCAGGGCAGCTCCAGCCTTGGTGTGTGGGGTTGTGTATTTTGTGTTGTCTGTCTTTGTCTTAGAGCTTCCTCCGGTCTTGATGGTCTTCTCTGTGTCCTCACAGAGCAATTCTCGCATCTTAGGCATCATGCCTGCGAAGCCTTTCCCGATCATCATGGTGCTGATCAGCAGCATCATCTGTATGACAAGTCAAAGTTGCAGATCGGTCTCTTGACTTGGAAGTTTCTTGATGGTTGTCTTCCGCAATGTCATTCTCAATTGCATTGTCATCTGATCTCTGTCCATCCAGTTTCCCTGAGAGGGACTCATTCCCCGCATCCTTGCGTCCTCAGGTCTTGAAGGCGGCTCCTCGGGCATCCGTCGCTTCGTTCTCTCACTTTGCAGACGCATCGCTGTAGGTCTTATTGCCCACAAGTCTTGGATTCCAGAGTCCCTCTTCTTGCTGCAAGTTTTATCTTGAGCTCGAGTCTTGTGACTCACGTGGCTGTGTCTTTGGTCAGTCTGTGCCTGTGAGTGTTTGGCTTGGAGCTGCCCTGCCCGCTGGGTAGGTTCAGGGGCCATGGGAAGCGACACAACCTAACCGACTCGGTGCTGAGTAGCTTCCCAGTGATTTGCATAATCCTGTTTTTCAGATCCCACACGTCAATGACCATCAAGAAACAGATGGAGGAGGAGAGGAGGCCGCCATCAGAAGGTTGGTCAGGGTGTGGAGTTGGCGGGAAGGTGCCTCCTTTGGGTGCTCGACCGCATTATGTTTTGTTGTCATTTTGAAGGCGGAAGCGGCGAGCGAAGCCGGATACGGGCACCGGAGGTGGCTGTGGCAAGGTGAGCAAAGGCCGGTGGGCTGGAGGCGCAGTTATTCTCAGGTGTTGTATTATTGGCTGGTCATGAACATCCCTTGTTGTTTGTGGTTTTTTTCAGGTGCACTCCTAACCCTGTTTTGGCACCCCAAAGAGATGGCCGGCAGCTAAGTGAGAGGCCGAGGTAAGGAAGCAGGAGACAGACGTCACAGTGGGCTGCCTGTTGTTGGGGACAATATCTCGGCGTGTGCCTTTTGCTTTGACTTTTGCAGGTGTCACACACAGTGCCGGAGTGACAAAGCCATGTCTTGAGGAACAGTTGGAGAAGGCGAGATGGCTGTGGGCTGGGTCAGCCATGTATTAACGTCAACTCTGTTAAAGGTTTCCCTTACATTTCAGGTGCTCCGCGTGCCACCTTTGGAACCGGACGAGCATTGAAGGTGAGCTGGGGTGGTAGAGAGTGGGTTCATGGAGCTGGTGGCTACTGATCAGCAGAACAGTAACTCTTTCTCTTGGTCTTCTAGGTGTCCAAAGCAGTGGTGGACACAGCATTCAACTCTGGATCAAGGAGGTGAGTGGAACTGGGTGGGGCTCTTTTGAGGCGGTGGGTGTAGTATAAGTGGTTGTTGATGGCTGAAGTGCACCTTATTGGTGACACTGCTTCTGATTTTCCTTTCTTTCTGATTGCAGGGGATGAAGACGAACATGCCCCTCAGACAGCGTGGTGTTTTGCTGGACATAGATCCAAAACCACCCTCCCTCAGGAAGGTAAGTTGAGGGACTGAACTGAAGTGCTGAGGTTGGGAGTCGTTGCAGAAGGGATGTTGAAGTTTTCTGAGCAAAGGCTGGCGTGGACTGCCTGTTGTTTTAGACAGTATCTCGGCACGTGCTTTTGCTTTGACTTTTGCAGGTGCCACGCAAAACCACGCGTTGAGGAGCGGTCGGAGAAGGTGAGATGGTTGCGGGCTGGCTCATCCAGAGATTTTACTTCAACTCGGTTAAGGGTTTCCCTTTGTTTTTGCAGGAGCTGCGCGTGCCACCTTTGAAGGGGGACGAGCGCTGGAGGTGAGATGGGATGGTAACGAGGAGGCTCGATCTGACAAGCAGAACGGGAATTTTGTGTCTCCTGGTATTTCAGGTGCCAGAAGCGATGGTGGCCATAACGAGTGGAAGGGGAAGGTGAGCAGGGCGAGTCGGGGGTTATGAGGAGCTTGTGGAAGGGGTTGGTATTTAGCTGACGTCCTATTTCTGGTGGCACTGCCGTTTGTTGTTGCAGATGATGAGGAGGAACTTGGTGGTTTTGGGAAGATTCCTGTCAGCCAATGTGGGTTACTTTTCTGTCCAGTGCTTCAGAGCCCCAGCTGTTTGAAAGGTAAGAGAAAGGGAGGATGGTTGGGGAGGGTCTGCGTGGAGGGGTCAAGGTTAGGAATCGCCGGCTCGCATTTTAAAGTTACTGTAGGGGAGCGAGCTGTCCAGAAGCGGTGCCCTTTGGGTGGTTGATGGGAGCCTGTCCCTCCCTGGCCTGATGCTAGCAAGTGCCAGGAACTGAGTGAGCACTGGAGGTGAGGTGGTAGTGCAGGGCTTGTGGAGCTAGTGTCTTCTCTCAAGCAGAACAATAGTTTTGTGCCTTTTAGGTTCCCTGAATGACGATGCCTACAGCATCCAACTCTGGAAAGCGTGGGCGAGTGGGACCCCGCAGGGCTCTTCTGCGAAGCTGGGACATTTGGAAGGGAATGGGGCTGGCTGATGTTGGACTTATTGCTGAATATTCTGGTAGGTGTTTCGGTGTTGTGGTTATGTGTGTGGAGTTTTTTTTGTTTGCTTGTTTTGGTGTTGTGGTGTGACTTTTTTTTTTAATGCAGGTGGCAAAGGGGAACCTTGGAAGTCGAGGATTATTCTGGGCTGCTCCTGTCTATTTTCCTGGCTAACCACGACTTTGGAGAGCCAGTCCTCTGAAAGATAAGTTGAGGGACCAGTGGTGTAGAGGGGTCAAGGCTGGTGGGAGTTGTGGAAGGGGTTTTGAAGTTAGTTAGTGTAGGGGAGAGGGCAGTCTGGGAGCAGGCTCCTTTGGTCAGGTGAAGGAAGTGGGTTAATTTCTGATGTGATGCCAGTGCGGGCAGGGCAGCTCCAGCCTTGGTGTGTGGTGGTGTGTAGTTTGTGTTGTATGTCTTTGTCTTAAAGCTTTCTCAGGCCTTGATGTCCTCTCAGAGCAAGTCCTGCATCTTGGGCATCATCCCTGGCAGGCCTTTACTCATCAGTACTAGTCAGCAGCATCTTCTTCTTGCATGACAACTTTGAAGCGTAGATAAGTCTTTCATCTGGGAAGTTTCCTGTTGGTCATCTTCTGAAACATCATCTCCAGTGGCATCAGTATCATCTCTGGTCGTGGATTTTCCTAGAGTGGGACTTTGTTCCCCGCATCCTCGTGTCATCAGGTCTTGAAGCCCGGGTTCTTCGGCATCCCTTGATTCAGCCTCTCGTTTTGCAGTTGCATTGCCGTAGGTCTTCTTGCCCAACAGTCTTGGATCCCAGAGATATTCTTTTTGCTTGGTGTTCTCTTGAGATCGAGTCTCGTAATTTGGAGGGCTGTGTCTCGAACTGGTCTGAGTGTTTGGCTTGGAGCTGCCCTTCCCGGAGTTGTAGGGTTAGGGTTTGCTGGAAGAGCCATAACTGAATAGTTCAGCTGTTGGGCAGTGTTCCAGTGACCTGTGTATCACTGTTTTTCAGATCCCGTGTGACAAGGATGTAGATGAAAGAGCGGGAGGAGAGAAGAGCGCCGTCCAAAGGTTAGTCGGTGTTGGAGTGAAGGTCCCTCTCCTGGCTACCTGACACCATTATGGTTTGTTTGTCCTTTTGAAGGTGAGAGCAGCCAAGGAAGCAGAATATCTGTTCCGGAGGTGGCTGTGGCAAGGTGAGCAAAGGCTGGTGTGCTGGAGGAGCAGTTATTTCTCGGGTGTTTTATTTTCGTTGAAGGCATTGGCATCCCCTGTTTTTTGTGTTTTCCAGGTGTCCTCCAAACCTACTTTTGGCACCCCACGAGGATGGCAGGCTGATGGGTGAGAGGCTGAGGCACTACCTCAGCATGTTCCTTTTGCTTTGACTTTTGCAGGTGCCACAACCATCCTTGGTGGGACAAAGACACACATTTAGGAGCGGTTGGAGAAGGTGAGATGGTGGTGGGCTGGGTCAGCCGTGTATTTTACATCAAGTCACTTAAACGTTTCCTTTTGTTTTTGCAGGCGCTGTGCGTGCCACCTTTGGAACCGGATGAGCGTTGAAGTTGAGTTGAGTTGGTAGCGAGGGGTTCATGGGGCTGGTGCCTTCTGATCAGCAGAACAGGAACTCTTTCTCTTGGTGTTTCAGGTGCCCCAATCAATGGTGGCGATAGCGTTCAACTCTGGAAGGAGAAGGTGCGTGGTATACCACGGGGCTCCCTCGAGGAGGTGAGTGCAGCAGAAGTAGCGTGCGTCGGCTTAGGTGGGACTTGTGCCAGCGCTGTTTGCGATCTGTGGGTTGTGTTTTTTCCTTTTTTACGTCTAGGGGATGAAGAGGAACCGTGCGACTGGAAGCACATCCCAGTCAAACAATGTGGTTTTTGTTACCGACCACGGCTTTGTGCTGCTGTCGCTCTTGAAGATAAGTTGAGGGCCCAGGGGCGGGTGGGGAGGGGCTGAGCAGAGGAGTCGAGGCTGGGAATTGCAGGTGGTGTTTTGAAGTTAGTGTAGGGGAGAGGGTTGTCTGGGAGCAGCCCCCTTTGGGTGGGTGAAGGAACAGGTTACTTTCCAGTGTGATTCCAGCGTGGGCAGGGCAGCTCCAGCTTCGGTGTGTGGGGTTGTGTGTTTTGTGTTGTCAGTCTTTGCTGTCTTAGAGCTTCCTGAGGCCTTGATGGTCCTCTGTGTCCTCGCAGAGCAAGTCCAGCATCTTGGGCATCCTCCCGGGAAAGCCTTTCCTGATCAGCACGGGGCTAATCGGCAGCGTGTTATTCCGCACGACGAGTCTAAATTGCAGATCGGTCTCTTGACTTGGAAGTTTCTTGATGGTTGTCTTCTGCAACGTCATTCTCAATTGCATTGTCATCTGATCTCTGTCCACGCAGTTTCCCTGAGGGGGACTCGTTCCCCGCATCCGTGCGTCCTCAGGTCTTGAAGGCGGCTTCTCGGGCATCCCTCGCTTCGTTCCCTCGCTTTGCAGACGCATCGCTGTAGGTCTTATTGCCCAAAAGTCTTGGGTTCCAGAGTCCCTCTTCTTGCTGCGAGTTTTATCTTGAGGTCATGTCTTGTGACTCACATGGCTGTGTCTTTTGGTCAGTCTGTGCCTGTGAGTGTTTGGCTTGGAGCTGCCCTGCCTGCTGCGTAGGTTAAGGGCCCATGGGAAGCGCCGTTAACTGACCGACTCGGTGCTGAGCAGCTTCCCAGTGATTTGCATAATCCTGTTTTTCAGACCCCACGTGTCGATGACCATCAAGAAACAGTTGGAGGAGGAGAGGAGGCCGCCATCCGAAGGTTGGTCAGGGTGTGGGGTTGGTGGGAAGGTGCCTCCTTTGGGTGCTTGACCGCATTATGGTTTGTTGTCATTTTGAAGGCGGAAGCGGTGAGCGAAGCCGGATACGGGCACCGGAGGTGGCTGTGGCAAGGTGAGCAAAGGCCGGTGGGCTGGAGGAGCAGTTATTCTCAGGTGTTGTATTATTGGCTGGTCATGAACATCCCTTGTTGTTTGTGGTTTTTTTCAGGTGCACTCCTAACCCTGTTTTGGCACCCCAAAGAGATGGCAGGCAGATGAGTGAGAGGCCGAGGTAAGGAAGCAGGAGACTGACGTCACAGTGGGCTGCTTGTTGTTGGGGACAATATCTCGGCGTTTGCCTTTTGCTTTGACTTTTGCAGGTGTCACACACAGTGCCGGAGTGACAAAGCCATGTCTTGAGGAACAGTTGGAGAAGGCGAGATGGCTGTGGGCTGGGTCAGCCATGTATTAACGTCAACTCTGTTAAAGGTTTCCCTTACATTTCAGGTGCTCCGCGTGCCACCTTTGGAACCGGACGAGCATTGAAGGTGAGCTGGGGTGGTAGAGAGTGGGTTCATGGAGCTGGTGGCTACTGATCAGCAGAACAGTAACTCTTTCTCTTGGTCTTCTAGGTGTCCAAAGCAGTGGTGGACACAGCATTCAACTCTGGATCAAGGAGGTGAGTGGAACTGGGTAGGGCTCTTTTGAGGCGGTGGATGTAGTATAAGTGGTTGTTGGTGGCTGAAGTGCGCCTTCTTGGTGACACTGCTTCTGATTTTCCTTTCTTTCTGATTGCAGGGGATGAAGACGAACATGCCCCTCAGACAGCGTGGTGTTTTGCTGGACATAGATCCAAAACCACCCTCCCTCAGGAAGGTAAGTTGAGGGACTGAACTGAAGTGCTGAGGTTGGGAGTCGTTGCAGAAGGGATGTTGAAGTTTTCTGAGCAAAGGCTGGCGTGGACTGCCTGTTGTTTTAGACAGTATCTCGGCACGTGCTTTTGCTTTGACTTTTGCAGGTGCCACGCAAAACCACGCGTTGAGGAGCGGTCGGAGAAGGTGAGATGGTTGCGGGCTGGCTCATCCAGAGATTTTACTTCAACTCGGTTAAGGGTTTCCCTTTGTTTTTGCAGGAGCTGCGCGTGCCACCTTTGAAGGGGGACGAGCGCTGGAGGTGAGATGGGATGGTAACGAGGAGGCTCGATCTGACAAGCAGAACGGGAATTTTGTGTCTCCTGGTATTTCAGGTGCCAGAAGCGATGGTGGCCATAACGAGTGGAAGGGGAAGGTGAGCAGGGCGAGTCGGGGGTTATGAGGAGCTTGTGGAAGGGGTTGGTATTTAGCTGACGTCCTATTTCTGGTGGCACTGCCGTTTGTTGTTGCAGATGATGAGGAGGAACTTGGTGGTTTTGGGAAGATTCCTGTCAGCCAATGTGGGTTACTTTTCTGTCCAGTGCTTCAGAGCCCCAGCTGTTTGAAAGGTAAGAGAAAGGGAGGATGGTTGGGGAGGGTCTGCGTGGAGGGGTCAAGGTTAGGAATCGCCGGCTCGCATTTTAAAGTTACTGTAGGGGAGCGAGCTGTCCAGAAGCGGTGCCCTTTGGGTGGTTGATGGGAGCCTGTCCCTCCCTGGCCTGATGCTAGCAAGTGCCAGGAACTGAGTGAGCACTGGAGGTGAGGTGGTAGTGCAGGGCTTGTGGAGCTAGTGTCTTCTCTCAAGCAGAACAATAGTTTTGTGCCTTTTAGGTTCCCTGAATGACGATGCCTACAGCATCCAACTCTGGAAAGCGTGGGCGAGTGGGACCCCGCAGGGCTCTTCTGCGAAGCTGGGACATTTGGAAGGGAATGGGGCTGGCTGATGTTGGACTTATTGCTGAATATTCTGGTAGGTGTTTCGGTGTTGTGGTTATGTGTGTGGAGTTTTTTTTGTTTGCTTGTTTTGGTGTTGTGGTGTGACTTTTTTTTTTAATGCAGGTGGCAAAGGGGAACCTTGGAAGTCGAGGATTATTCTGGGCTGCTCCTGTCTATTTTCCTGGCTAACCACGACTTTGGAGAGCCAGTCCTCTGAAAGATAAGTTGAGGGACCAGTGGTGTAGAGGGGTCAAGGCTGGTGGGAGTTGTGGAAGGGGTTTTGAAGTTAGTTAGTGTAGGGGAGAGGGCAGTCTGGGAGCAGGCTCCTTTGGTCAGGTGAAGGAAGTGGGTTAATTTCTGATGTGATGCCAGTGCGGGCAGGGCAGCTCCAGCCTTGGTGTGTGGTGGTGTGTAGTTTGTGTTGTATGTCTTTGTCTTAAAGCTTTCTCAGGCCTTGATGTCCTCTCAGAGCAAGTCCTGCATCTTGGGCATCATCCCTGGCAGGCCTTTACTCATCAGTACTAGTCAGCAGCATCTTCTTCTTGCATGACAACTTTGAAGCGTAGATAAGTCTTTCATCTGGGAAGTTTCCTGTTGGTCATCTTCTGAAACATCATCTCCAGTGGCATCAGTATCATCTCTGGTCGTGGATTTTCCTAGAGTGGGACTTTGTTCCCCGCATCCTCGTGTCATCAGGTCTTGAAGCCCGGGTTCTTCGGCATCCCTTGATTCAGCCTCTCGTTTTGCAGTTGCATTGCCGTAGGTCTTCTTGCCCAACAGTCTTGGATCCCAGAGATATTCTTTTTGCTTGGTGTTCTCTTGAGATCGAGTCTCGTAATTTGGAGGGCTGTGTCTCGAACTGGTCTGAGTGTTTGGCTTGGAGCTGCCCTTCCCGGAGTTGTAGGGTTAGGGTTTGCTGGAAGAGCCATAACTGAATAGTTCAGCTGTTGGGCAGTGTTCCAGTGACCTGTGTATCACTGTTTTTCAGATCCCGTGTGACAAGGATGTAGATGAAAGAGCGGGAGGAGAGAAGAGCGCCGTCCAAAGGTTAGTCGGTGTTGGAGTGAAGGTCCCTCTCCTGGCTACCTGACACCATTATGGTTTGTTTGTCCTTTTGAAGGTGAGAGCAGCCAAGGAAGCAGAATATCTGTTCCGGAGGTGGCTGTGGCAAGGTGAGCAAAGGCTGGTGTGCTGGAGGAGCAGTTATTTCTCGGGTGTTTTATTTTCGTTGAAGGCATTGGCATCCCCTGTTTTTTGTGTTTTCCAGGTGTCCTCCAAACCTACTTTTGGCACCCCACGAGGATGGCAGGCCGATGGGTGAGAGGCTGAGGCACTACCTCAGCATGTTCCTTTTGCTTTGACTTTTGCAGGTGCCACAACCATCCTTGGTGGGACAAAGACACACATTTAGGAGCGGTTGGAGAAGGTGAGATGGTGGTGGGCTGGGTCAGCCGTGTATTTTACATCAAGTCACTTAAACGTTTCCTTTTGTTTTTGCAGGCGCTGTGCGTGCCACCTTTGGAACCGGATGAGCGTTGAAGTTGAGTTGAGTTGGTAGCGAGGGGTTCATGGGGCTGGTGCCTTCTGATCAGCAGAACAGGAACTCTTTCTCTTGGTGTTTCAGGTGCCCCAATCAATGGTGGCGATAGCGTTCAACTCTGGAAGGAGAAGGTGCGTGGTATACCACGGGGCTCCCTCGAGGAGGTGAGTGCAGCAGAAGTAGCGTGCGTCGGCTTAGGTGGGACTTGTGCCAGCGCTGTTTGCGATCTGTGGGTTGTGTTTTTTCCTTTTTTACGTCTAGGGGATGAAGAGGAACCGTGCGACTGGAAGCACATCCCAGTCAAACAATGTGGTTTTTGTTACCGACCACGGCTTTGTGCTGCTGTCGCTCTTGAAGATAAGTTGAGGGCCAGGGGCGGGTGGGGAGGGGCTGAGCAGAGGAGTCGAGGCTGGGAATTGCAGGTGGTGTTTTGAAGTTAGTGTAGGGGAGAGGGTTGTCTGGGAGCAGCCCCCTTTGGGTGGGTGAAGGAACAGGTTACTTTCCAGTGTGATTCCAGCGTGGGCAGGGCAGCTCCAGCTTCGGTGTGTGGGGTTGTGTGTTTTGTGTTGTCAGTCTTTGCTGTCTTAGAGCTTCCTGAGGCCTTGATGGTCCTCTGTGTCCTCGCAGAGCAAGTCCAGCATCTTGGGCATCCTCCCGGGAAAGCCTTTCCTGATCAGCACGGGGCTAATCGGCAGCGTGTTATTCCGCACGACGAGTCTAAATTGCAGATCGGTCTCTTGACTTGGAAGTTTCTTGATGGTTGTCTTCTGCAACGTCATTCTCAATTGCATTGTCATCTGATCTCTGTCCACGCAGTTTCCCTGAGGGGGACTCGTTCCCCGCATCCGTGCGTCCTCAGGTCTTGAAGGCGGTTTCTCGGGCATCCGTCGCTTCATTCCCTTGGTTTTGCAGACGCATCGCTGTAGGTCTTATTGCCCACAAGTCTTGAGTTCCAGAGTCCCTCACAGGACAAGTAATATTGAACATCATCCCCATGGTGTTGAACACATTTAGTCATCATCATCATCATAGTGCCATCTGGATCCTTCTTTTCTTGCGTCTTGCAAATTTCTTGATAGGCATCTTTTGTAATCTTCTTTATGAACGAATGAGCATCTCTGGTCATAAATTTTCCACATTTGCAACCTTGTCTCTGCATCCTTAGGTCTTGATGCTAGTCTTCTTGTACATCTGATATGTTATTTTGAAGAGTAATTATTGTAACAGGAAGTGTTCTATGACACTTGATGTCACCATGGGGCCTCCTTGCCTCACCCTTGCATCCCTGTAGATCATCTTGGCCAACTTCTCGGAGCCCAGAGTAATTCTTTTGGGGAGTTTTCTATTAATGTTTCATCTTGTAGTTTGCAGTGGTGTTTCTTGGGTTGGTCTGTGTTTGTGTGTTTGGCCTGGAGCTGCTCTGCCCAGATTGTAGAGTTGGGGATATTGAAGAGCCATAAGGGTCTCTGCTGATGTTTGCCTGTAGTTTTTAGGCCACAATTTTACAGTGATCTGAGGTGGAGCAGCCATACTCAGGCTGGGTGGGCAGTTGCTTTGATGGTGTTTGAAGGTGATGGGACCCTCATGAGAGGGTTTTTCCTGTGCAGCACAGGAGATTGACCCTCTCAGTAGTTAACGGTTGTATGTGTATGGGTTTAAAGTTGTGGGGCTGTGTTTATTAATGGCATGAGGGTAGTAATACTCTAGATGGGGTTCCTAACTGGGATGGAGATATCTGGAATTGTCTGTCCATTGTTCAGCATTCCAGTGACTTGTGTAACACTTTCTTTCAGATGCAAAGGACAAATATGCGCTCGTGAGAAGAAATGAGGGAGCAGAGTGCAGTCAGGTCAGTCAGTGTGTAGTGCTGGAGGGATTGTGCTTCTGGTAGCTACCTGATTACAGTGTGTGTTTAACTCATTTTGAAGGTAGAAGCAGTAAGCGAAGTGGGATAGTCACTGAAGGTGACTGGGGTGAGGTGAGTGATGACTAGTGGGACCAAAGAGCAGTTATTTTTTGGGTGTGTTGTTGAAGTTCGAAGCATCAGTTGATGTTTATAGGTTCTATTGTAGTCACCATGTGACAACAAGAAAATTGCAGAGGCTGGGTATGCAAATTGCCAAGGTAAAGGAGTAAGAGATGGGAATTGTTGCAGGCAGGGTGCTGTTTGAGGCAGCATCTTGGTACATTCCTTTTGTTTTTTGCAAATATCCTAAGCAGGCTCACTGGGACAAAGCTGCTGACTATAGCAAGTAGTCCGAGGCAAGGTCAGTGTCAAAGAGCAGAGAATAATGTGGCTACTCAGTGAAGCAGTTACTTTTTTGCATGAACTTTTTAGGCCACTTTTGGGACTGGATGAGCATTTGAGGTGAGCTGGGGTAGTAGTGAGGATGAACATGGAGCTGGTGACTCCCTTCAAGTATACCTGTCATTTTGTCTCTTGGTGTAGCTTTGGTTCTACAAACAATGACGGATGCAGTATCTGGCATCGAATGGGTACAGAGCAGGTGAGGGGAAGCCCATGGTGCTAATCACAGAATTACCTCTATTAGAAAAGACCTTCAAGATCATAGAGTCCAACCATTAACTTTACACTGACAAGAACTTAAGCCATATCCCTAAGTGCTATTTCTATATGACTTTGGGGGGTGTCTTTAGGGATGATGAGTCCTTCAAGGGATGGTGAAGGTGGTTGTCGCAGAAGAGGTTTGCCAACCCATAAGATTCTTCCGGATGCTTCCTGCTGGCACTCTGCTTTTTTTTTTTTATTATTTTTTAATGAAGACGAGCCTGGTGATTGCAGAAATATACCAGTTACCTGATGTGCCTTTTCTTGAGGAAGGAATCTGATCCCTGGCCTGCTGCAAGCTAAGCTGGGAGACCAGGAACAACTGCCCTTCAGCATGAATATTGATAGAAGATGGGAAGAGAGAGTCCAAAACAGAAATGCCTCTCATTCAAAGCTGTTGCATTTTGGAAACTCCCCATCAGAGCAGATCCCAAAAGAGTCTGTGGAAGTCACCGGCATCAAGACTCTTTCCTCCTTCAAAAAAAAAAAAAAAGAAGAGAAGGTCATTCTCAAGATGGAAGCACAGCACATCTTTCTCAAGTTGATGGTGTTTCTGGCTTTGTGGTTCACAATTGCAGCAGCTGAGATGATGAAAATGCATTCCTCTGCATGTTTTGGTACATCCAGATGTATTAACAAAGCAGAGAGTCCTTTTTGGTAAGCTTATATACTGCAGCAGTGGGGATTTGTTTGACTCCTGCAGTTTTACCCTCCCTTCTCTCCATCATCCTTCAAAAATTAAAGCCAAAGAGTTACCACAGATTTTTTTGTATCATAAATGTAACAAAAACAGTTGTATAAAGTACAAACTGCATTGTTTAGACGCCGAGAGCCCCATAATGCTTTAGATCTCATATATTACCTAGTTTAGTTAATTATCTATTCTAAATCTTTGAACAGAGAGACAGCTGGATGCTGCAGGTATCTTTTGCTGGTGTTTTGATGGAGTGCTCTGAAGTACTTTGTCTCCCTCTAAATGGGGTATTTCCCTGGGGGTTTGGTAGCATCTCCTTTGGGCAGCTCTCCCTCCCGGTTGTGTAACACACAAAAAATTCCTGGTCAAATTATCCCCATGTTTGAGATAGAAAACGTAATGGTATCAGTTAACAGTTGTACAAGTTACATGAATGCAAAAAAGGAAGTGAAATACTTGCCTATAGAAGTATTTAAATAGGATATGTATAAACATGTGGACACTTCATGAGCAGCTGGTGAATTTATTTTTTTACTTTCAGGAGTCCTTTTTTACTTTCAGCTTTGCTAAGCAGGATGCGAGGCCGCTACTGTTGCAGTGTGTGTGTAGGTGTCTCTTGTGATACAAGTAGAGGCAGCCGTACAGGGTTCTCTACCCCAGCAATGGAGTAGGGAAGGATGGAAGCTTTTTCTGCACCCAGCAAGAGCGTTCCTTTGATGTTATGAGTGTAATGACGAATCCTGCCTACTAGTCTTCCTAGATGTGTTTTAAGCACTGGAGTTACAGTGGGGAGGGGTAAAGGGCTGTGAGGGCTGTCAGTAGAGGTGAGGGGGGAGTGTGGGACCAGGAGGGACAGAGGATATTTTGCTCCAGGGAGTCTGTGTGAGTGTATCAAAGCTGATGTATAAGTCAAAGCAGATATTAGATGTGTAAATAGGTTTTTAAATGCTTGCCGGCTTGCTGACAGACACCAGTCCTCCAGCAACCGGAAACAGCATGTGAAGCAGCCAAACACACTCTCTATTTTGGACCTTTAGAAACCAGATGTTCCCCATTACTCAGCTGCACTCTGTTCTTTTTTTGTCCTCCTGTAACCAGAAGCAGCCAGACAGTCAGCTGCTCACTGTTCTCTGTAGTGAAATGAGGCAACCAGGTGCCACTAATTGCCAGGTAGGGGGCATGAGCTTGTGTTAAGCCCACCTGTGCCTGCTTAGGGCGGGCCCCAACTGCACATGAGCAGGATTAGGGGGCCAATAAAAGGTGAGGCCTGGAGCCCAATCTCAGCTCATTCCTGAGCAAGCCACCAGAGAGGTTTGCTGATCCCGGAGCAGTAGCTCCGAGCCAGGCTAGGCAAGCCTGAGGGCAATAGACTCAGAGCACTCTTCGTGAGTTTCTGCTGGAACACCTGTTTGGACCTTGGAGGGCCGTGCCCTAACAGACATTCGCCTTGCAAAAGTTCTCACTTTTGGTCGTACAGCAACAAGGTAAGGTGGGGCTTAATGGATAAGAGGTAATGGGGAAATTCTGATTGGACATAAGAAGTTCATTTTTCACCATGTGGACAGTAAAGGATTGGAATGGTCTCCTAGGAGAAGCGGTAGATTCCCCCCGTTGTAGAAAGTGTTAAGAATCGAATCCATAGCATTACGTAGAGGGATGGACCAGATGGTCTTTGAGGGCCCCTTCCAACACGAGTGATTAAATGAATCTATCAAGTAAGAGAAAATTGACAGGTTTTGGCGAAGAGCAGAGGATCTCCCAGATGGTGTGTTTCTACGCTTAGGGGACACTGGGGGTTCTTAAATTTTTAACTATCAGTTTGTCCGATTTCCGGAGACTCATTTGTAGTTTTTCGGTAACAAGATGGCCGACTTCCGGTAACAAGATGGCCGACTTCCGGAGACTCATTTGTAGTTTTTCGGTAAAAAGATGGCCGACTTCCGGTAACAACATGGCCGACTTCCGGAGACTCATTTGTAGTTTTTCGGTAAAAAGATGGCCGACTTCCGGTGACAAGATGGCCGACTTCCGGAGACTCATTTGTAGTTTTTCGGTAAAAAGATGGCTGACTTCCGGTATCAAGATGGCCGACTTCCGGAGACTCGTTTGTAGTTTTTTTGGTAAAAAGATGGCCGACTTCCGGTAACAAGATGGCCGACTTCCGGAGACTCATTTGTAGTTTTCCGCTGAAAAGATGGCCGACTTCCGGAGACTCGTTTGTAGTTTTCCGGTGAAAAGATGGCCGAATTCCGGTGACAAGATGGCTGACTTCCGGAGACTCGTTTGTAGTTTTCTGCTGAAAAGATGGCCGACTTCCGGTACCAAGATGGCCGACTTCCGGAGACTCATTTGTAGTTTTTCGGTAAAAGATGGCCGACTTCCGGTACCAAGATGGCCGACTTCCGGAGACTCATTTGTAGTTTTTCGGTAAAAGATGGCCGACTTCCGGTACCAAGATGGCCGACTTCCGGAGACTCATTTGTAGTTTTTTGCTAAAAAGATGGCCGACTTCCGGAGACTCATTTGTAGTTTTCCGCTGAAAAGATGGCCGACTTCCGGTGACAACATGGCCGACTTCCGGAGACTCATTTGTAGTTTTTCGGTAAAAAGATGGCCGACTTCCGGTATTAAGATGGCCGACTTCCGGAGACTCGTTTGTAGTTTTTTCGTAAAAAGAGGGCCGACTTCCGGTAACAACATGGCCGACTTCCGGAGACTCATTTGTAGTTTTCCGCTGAAAAGATGGCCGACTTCCGGTACCAAAATGGCCGACTTCCGGAGACTCATTTGTAGTTTTTCGCTCAAAAGATGCCCGACTGCCGGTCAATGGTTTTGTATCTTCTTACATTCAGTGCGTGGCAGCGTGTATTGGGGTGTTCAATTCTTAGCACCCATCGGATTCTGTCGTTTTTGGAGACAGCGCATCTGACACGTAGGACCAATCGTAACCCTGTTATGTGAGGTAACAAGGGAAAAGTGTGAGTTTGCAGAAGTGAACAGCAGGCTGATTTGCAATTAGCAGAAGAGGCTTAACAAAAGGTTTTGGATTTATGATCCTCACAAATAAGAAGAGATCTCAAACAAATCTGTAAACCGGTTACACAGAACTTGGACCCCAGAGGAGAAAATTACCAGAAGCAGAAAACAACTCCACTTTGAGAGTTATCAGTGTTATAAATGACTGGGACTCAATATTCTGTGAATAGTTTAATTTAATAAATAAAATCGCAATAAGCAAAACAGCGCTGGGTGCGTGGGGAGTCTTCCCTCCACTCGCACACATGCCTTAAAGTTTAATCTTTTGTCTTACATTTCATACCTTAATATTCATAACTATTCTAATACATATTCATGACTGTTCTAGAACAGGCTGGATTATGTCTATTAGTTCTTGGAAGAGGCGGCCTTCAAAGGCACGTGCCCACTTTATCTCTGAGGGTCTTTTTGACCCCCATCTGGTGGTCATTGGATGAAGTCAACGTCTGCCTCAGTTTCCCCTCTCGTTACCCTTCGATTCCGCACATGCGCTCCTTCGCTCTTTCCTGTGCAACGCTCTGCAGTCAGCAGTAAAACCACCTTAAATTGCAACGCTATGTGGTGAGCAGCAAAATCAGCTTAGATTAGCACAACAGGATGTACATTGTAGTGTTTTCAGGGTACAGAAACTGTGGATGTCTTGTTTCTTGTTCCCTTAAGCTTTGTAGTTACCCAAAGAACAGTTATATTTCATTCCAACGAATTCCTACATTTGCATATTTCACAATGTTGAAGACAGATATATTATTAGTACTCTCAAAGTTGGGTTAGCAAACACTTCATAATGATTTAACATGAATTCACAAACATCTACTACATTAGCACGTTTTTGGGCTGCGCTAGAACTAGAACAACTCACAGTAGGATATAAAGAGGCTCTGTCTGCCATAATTCCTATCATGCAATGGGTCAAATATATTCAAGATAGAGCCAAAGCGGGAGGCTATGGTGTGGCTGCCTTCCACTAGCAGCTAGCCACTGCCCCCCATGAATAATCAAGAAGTAAACCCTGATTTTGCACTCAAAAATGAATCTTTAATGAGGCTTGAAAAAAACTCGGATCTATTAACTCATCCTGAGACGGAGCACATTTGGTTTACTGGGAGATCAGCTAAGTATGTAGGAGGAAAAAGGTTTGTGAAAGCAGTAGCTTACCCTCCGCATTCTGAGAAATTTTTTTCAAACCACGAGAGAGTGGAAAAGCAGCCAATATACTGAACTGTCCGGGTAGATATTTTAGGTAACCACCAGTAACATGTCTAGGGGAGATAGTTTAGGCAGCCCTACGATCTGCGACTTGGGCCCCAGCCAGGCCCCGGTTTCGGTCGTTAGGGGGCGTAAGACCGGACGTTTTCACGTTAAGAAAAGCGCAAGTCCTTCGGACTAGCAGGGTTAACTGGACCCTTTCTGGCGTCCTCACCTACAAAAGGACGCACCGTGTAGGATTTCCCAACTGCTGGGAATGGTTCTCCGTGTCCTCGTGACAACCAGGGCTCCCCAGCAACCGCAGATCCAGGGAAAGTCGAATCATTACGGCAATCGGCGACACGTCTTTCTTACTCTTTATCGCTGCATCTGTATAGTAACAATTAGATGAACTGGTGTGTTTTGCTTTGACTTTGCTATCGCACTTCAGTTTTGTTGTTTGTTTCTGCACTTGTTCTCTTATAATTTAATACATCAGTAAATATAAACTAACTTCTTTATTTGGGTGCCTGTGTCTTTTGCGCTGACCCCGCCCATCTGGCGAAGTATCATATTAAGTAGGAGACATATATAGACCTCAGGACAGTCTCAACTGTCCTTGAAATCTAGTGAAACCGATGCCACGTGAAACACCAAGGACAGACTAATAGAAAAGCAGCGCAGCAAGCCCCTCCCCCCTCGAGAGCCAGATAAGTCCACAGGACACGGAGACGGCAAAATGAAAGCTGAATTTCAGGAATTAGAGTTCCATATGGAGACCAGGAAGCAAACGGATCAATTTATTTGGAGATGGCAGCAAACCGTCAGAACTTCAGGTTCAGATGAAACAACCAGTGAAATCAAAGGCACATGCAGAAGAGCCAAGAGACCAATCACCCTGGGGTAAGATGCATTTTAAAGAAACCCTTTATACAACGGGACGGGTGCACATCATGCAGACAGGTAGCGAGGTATTAAAAGGCAGAGACAAAATACACCAACTCTGGGGCAGAGGGAGAGTATGAACTCCGCTTTACTGCCAGGGGCAAAGACCACATCCAGCCACACCTAGGGTCCTCTCCGAGGAAGCGTTCAGAAAGGGACGGGGGTCCGGTCTCCCCCTCAAGACTCTGCCAGAGGGTCTTCCCGGACTCTTCTTCAACATTATTGCCCATCAGAGCCCTCTCATTCAGGGCACCGCTCCTTACGAGACCATCCTCACGCCGCCCCACACCCTTCGATCTCTGTGGTGCTCTTTTTAGCTCTCTTACTGAGACAGAATCCTTCTTCAGGCTCTCTTTGCACCCCAGAACCCTTCCTTCATTTGTTGTGATCTTAGACATCTGTTCAGTCCCTCAGCCCCCGAGGACATCCGTACATCAACTGAACACATACGGTTTTCCCTCGTGTCCCAGAGCCGCCTTTTACCTCTCTCACGGCACCCTTCTCTCACCACCACACCTCCGGAGGCCAACCTCACGCCCCCCTGTCGGCATCCCACAGCCACCTTCCGGCTCCGTTGCGCATTTTACTTCTTTTTCGCTCCACGAGAAGCTCTTCTGACGCCCTCTGTCATTCGGTTCCCAACATCCCCGGGACGCCTGTACTCTATTAAAATCCCCTCTAGACTGCTGCTTGTGCCCCTCAGCTTTCTTCAGTGTCTTCGATCCAAAAATGACCCCTCTAACAGAACACTGCCTTCCACTTTTAGCTTTGTTGCAGAGCTCTCACCCCTCTGAGTCTTTCAGGAGACTTTGTGAATCCGTATCTGTGACCCACCCCACTTGTTCTTTCCTCTTTTCTGTCTAATACAAGCCTCCAACGACCTTTACTCTGTTAAGGTTCCCTTTGGGTTGAATTCTTACCTGGTCATGTCGGTGAAGTAACAAGGAGAGAGAAAAAACCCCAAATTCCTCAGCCGGCATCACGGAGTTTCTCTGCTTGTCCCGCAAACTGAAGAAAGAGGAGAAAACTGACTGCTTCTCCTCTGGCTGCTTTTATTCCTCGTGGTAATTGCCACCTCCCCTTTCTCAGGGGATTGTGGGAAAAGCTGTGGGCGGTGCCTGTGGTATATAAGCCGCAGCCTTTGGCTAGGGGCTTCAGTCAGCTCTTGGGCTTCTCTGAGGTCAGAGCTCTCCTACTCCTGGAGCTGACTGCAGCTGTTGAGCTGTCTGGCCTGTTTGAGAAGACTCTTTAAGGTAAGAACTTTAAAACCACCATAAGTTAGAGTTCTTTATAGCAAGAATATGCTTGCATGCAAATTTTTTTTTTCTATTTGTTATTTTTTTTTTTTTCTACTTATTACTTTTTTTTTTTTTTTTTTTTTTTTTTTTTTTTTTTAATGCAGTTGTTGAAGAGGAACCTTAAAACTGCAGGAACATGCTAGTCAGACAACGTGGTTTCGTTGCTGGACATAAATTTAGACCCACAGCCCTCTGAAAGCTAAGTACAGGAACTTGGTTGCAGAGGGGGCTGAGGCTTGGAGTTGCAGGAGGGATTTTGAAGATGGCATCTGGGAGAGGGCTGTCTACAATTAGCCCCCTTTGAGTGGGTGAACAGAGCATGTTAGTTTCCAGCACAATGCTAGGGTGGGCAGGGCAGCTCCAGCCTTGGTGTGTGGGGTTGTGTATCTTGTGTTGTCTGTCTTTGTCTTAGAGCTTCCTCCAGTCTTGATGGTCTTCTGCGTGTCCTCACAGAGAAAGTCTCGCATCTTGGGCATCATCCCTGCAAAGCCTTTCCTGATCAGCACGGTACTGATCAGCAGCATGTTATTCTACACAATGAGTTTAAATTGCAGATCGGTCTCTTGACTTGGAAGTTTCTTGATGGTTGTCTTCCGCAATGTCATTCTCAATTGCATTGTCATCTGATCTCTGTCCACCCAGTTTCCCTGAGGGGGACTCGTTCCCCACATCTTTGCATCCTCAGGTCTTGAAGGCGGCATCTCGGGCATCCGTCGCTTCATTCCCTCGCTTTGCAGACGCATCGCTGTAGGTCTTATTGCCCAAAAGTCTTGGATTCCAGAGTTCCTCTTCTTGCTGCGAGTTTTATCTTGAGCTCAAGTCTTGTGACTCACGTGGCTGTGTCTCGGGTCAGTCTGTGCCTGTGAGTGTTTGGCTTGGAGCTGCCCTGCCTGCTGGGTAGGATCAGGGGCCACAGAAGCACCACAACCTGACCGACTCGGTGTTGAGCGGCGGTGAGGTAACTTGCGTTATCCTGTTTTTCAGATCCCGCAAGTCAAGGATGAGCAAGAAATGGATGGAGGAGGAGACAAGGGAACCAGCTGAAGGTTAGTCAGGGTGTGCAGTTGGTGGCAAGCTGCCTCCCTTGGCTACCTGACCACATTATGGTTTGTTGTCATTTTTAAGGTGGAAGCGGCGAGCGAAGCGGGGTACGGACACCAGAGGTGGCTGTGGCAAGGTGAGCAAAGGCCGGTGGGCTGGAGGAGCAGTTATTCTCAGGTGTTGTATTATTGGTTGGTCATGAGCATCCCTTGTTGTTTTGTGGTTTTTTTTTTTTTTTTGTTTTTCAGGTGCCCTCCTAACCTCATCGTGGTACCCCAAAGAGATGGCAGACAGATGGGCGAGGGGCAAAGGTAATGGAGCAGGAGATAGATGTCACAGTGGCCTGGGTGTTGTTGGAGGCAATATCTCAGCGTGTGCCTTTTGCCTTGACTTTTGCAGGTGTCACACACAGTGCCGGAGTGACAAAGCCACGTCTTGAGGAACAGTTGGAGAAGGTGAGATGGCTGTGTGCAGAGTCGTTCACGTGTTTTATATCAACTCGGTTAAATGTTTCCTCTTTTTTTGCAGGCGGTGTGCCTCCTACTGTTGAGAACAGATGACTCTTAAAGGTGAGGTGGTACAGGGGGGGTTCATGGAGCTCGTGATGATCAATCATCAGAACAGTAACTCTCTCTTGTTCTTTTTAGGTGACCAAAGCAGTGGTGTAGACAGGATTGAACTCTGGATCAAGAAGGGGAGAAGAATGCTGTGGGACTCTTCTGAGGCCTCTTTTTTGTAGTGTAAGTGTTTGGAGATGGCTGAAGCGGTCCTAACTGGTGACATGGATTCTGATTTTTTCCTTTTTTTTTTTTTTTTTTCTGATTGCAGATGGTGAACAGCAATGTGTGTGCTGAAGGGACGTGCCTGTCACGGAGTGGTGTTTGCTGCTGGACATAGATTCCGAACCCCAGCTCTCGGAAAGATAAGTCGAGGGACTGAATTGGTGGGGGGTTGAGGTTGGGAGTTGCCGGAGGGATCTTGAAGTTTGCTTTCTGGGAGAGGGCTGTCTGGGAGTAGCCCCCTTTGCGTGGATAAGCGGAGCCAGTTAGTTTCCTGCACGATGCTAGTGTGGGCAGGGCAGCTCCAGCCTTGGTGTCTGGGGTTGTGTGTTTTGTGTTGTCCGTCTTCGTCTCGGCGCTTCCTCAGGCCTTGATGGTCTTCTGTGTGTCCTCACAGAACAAGTCCTGCGTCTTGGGCATCATCCCTGGAAAGCATTTCCTGGTCAGCAGCATCTTTTTCTTGTGTGACAGATGTAAACCATAGATTGGTCTTTCATCTTGGAAGTTTCTTGATGGTCATCTTCTGAAACATCATTGCCATCTGCATCAGCATCTCTGGTCTTAGATTTTCCCAGAGTGGGAATCGATCGACACGTCCTTGTGTCCTCAGGTCTTGAAGTCTATGTTTTTTGGCATGCATCGCTTCATCTCCTAGCTTCGCAGTCACATCGCTGTAGGTCTTCTTGCCAAGCAGTCTTGGATGCCGGAAATACGCTTCTTGCTTGGTGGTCTCTCGACATAGTCTCATGGTTTGCAGGGTTGTGTCTTGAGTTTGAGTGTTTGGTTTGGAGCTGCCCTGCCTGGAGTTGTAGGGTCAGGGTTTGTTGGAAGAGCCCTAAGGGAATATTCCAGCTGTTGAGCAGCATTTCAGTGACTTGCATAATACTGTTTTTCAGATGCCGTGTGACAAAGACGAGCAGAAAAAGGCTGGAGGAGGCGAGAAAGATGCCACCTGAAGGTTAGTCAGTGTTTGGTGTTGGTGGGGAGGTCCTTTCAACATTTATTAGAATCCCTGAGATTAGTTTGATTTATTTCTTACAGATGCAGAAGTCCAGGACGTGGAACAAAAAAGCAAAGCAGGTGGGTAGCTGAATGTCATAGCAAGGCTTGGTAAAGTCTGTCACAGGGCAGGTGGATGCAGTTGCTCTGAGTAGCATTAATGGATTTTTTTTTTTTTTTTTTTTTTTTTTTTTTTTTTAGGTTGCAAAGCTGTGTAGAGCAGGCAGTTCATCTCAATGGGACATGACCTTTGGAAGGTGAGCACTGTGAAATTGCCTGCTGGAAGTGTTAAATGTTATGAGTAGTATTGAAGTAAAAAACATTACCTGTGTATTTTTTCAGGTGGTGCCTCGGTATCCAGTTCAGACTAACATGCCTGAGGGGCATCTGGCAAAGGATTAAGGTAAAGGAGATTGGGCAATTCTCTGGGAGGGTTTTGTTAGGAGCAGCAGTATATTACAAATTGCCTTGCTCTTTTCAGGTGCCCTGTAGAGCCATTGAGGTGTCAGGAAGTACACCCATCAACTGCTTAAGAAGGTGAGATGCTAATAAGCTCTTTCAGTAAGATCAAAGTCCTTGACCACTCGCTAAAGCATTTGCCTTTTTTTTTTTTTTTTTTTTTTTTTTTTTTGCAGATGCTGTCCTGGCCATTGTTGGACTTGGCTGAGCATTTGAGGTGAGGTGAGGTGGAGCGGTGGGAATGACGAGGATCATTTTACGGAGCAGAACAGTAATTTTGTCTCTCGGTCTTCTAGGTGACGGAAGCACGGCGTCTCCCATGAGCGTGTCGTCTGAGGAGGGCGTGCTGCGGGACAGTCGGTGCCGGCAGACAGGACGCCCTAGGATTCTGCACGGTTTACGGAGAACCGTCTTCGGGGAGACCATCCGAACCTGCGCCTTTTCGTCTAGCAAACTGTGTTTCCACGGCAGCGCTATGTTGTATTTCATCTGTGCCTCCTTCAGGGTTTCAGTCTCAAAGCCCATCAGGTAACAAATGTGTCGTTCTGGTGTTTGGTTTTGTAGGGCTCTGTATCTGCTGTTTGGCAGTATACTGACTTTGTACTGTAGGTTTCCAGATATACATTGTATGCGTGATTTAGTTCTCAGTGCCTTGCAATGCTTTGTAATTGAATTGCCATGGCTTTGTGGCCACGTGCCACAAAGGTGCTAGGTTCTGTGTCTTCAGTCCCTCCTTGTATTTCTGTATTAGAACATTTACTGCATTGCTCATGTTGGTGTCGCGCCGTACTTGACCTGGTGTCGCGCCGTACTTGACCTGGTGTCGCGCCGTACTTGACCTGGTGTCGCGCCGTACTTGACCTGGTGTCGCGCCGTACTTGACCTGGTGTCGCGCCGTACTTGACCTGGTGTCTGAGTTGTTACTCTATTTTTTTACTCAAGTGCACCAAAATAGGCTGTACTACTGTGTGTGGTTCCATTGGTGTTTTCCATGTGCGCTTGTATTGTTCTGTGAAGCCTTATGTGTGTGTTAGGGTGGCTTTGTTACAGCATGTTGTACTGTATTAGATTACAGTGCCCTATATTTGAGTGCTTATTTGAGTTTTTATTGCACTGTATTGCTATGTAATGTAATGGCGTTTGGTCTGTAGTGCGCTACATTTGCCTGTATGGGACTGTATTAGTGTGCCAGTGAGCCTATAGCATTGTAGGGGACTAGGTACACGACCCGGTGTTGCAATGTACGTGAAGGATTGATTTTGCATAGCTTTTTATTTGAATATATACTTGTACTGCCTTACTTCATTGTTTGACTTTGTACAGCCCTACTTTAGAGTGGTAGATTTAGTCTGTAGTGGCTTTTGTTTGACTTTGCGATCCCTTGCAGTTTAATCCTAATTTGAGTCTGTGCTGAAATTGAGTTTATGTAGTTGTAGTACTTGACGGAGTCATTGAAGTATTTGCCTGTAAGTAGTCTGTAATGCAGACTTAAGCAGAAGTCTGTAATGCCTTGTTTGTCTGTCTTTGTGTATAGTCCTGAATATTTGTTTACCTCCCCGTTGGACTCTGTACTTGAATATGTACTGTATTTTCAATAACAGTTTTTGACTGCATTGTGAGTGTACTCGTGTGTGTAATGCGATGGAACTGGCTGTAATTGACCGAGTATAGCATTGTCACAATCTAGTGGTATGCATTGCCACTGCATGTGTATAGCTTTGTAATGATGTATGTGTATTGTCTTGAAACCAACTTTGTACTGCCTTGTAGTGACATACTTGAAGCTTGGACGTGGGTGTGGGTAGCCTTGGACGTGGGTGTGGGTAGCCTTGGACGTGGGTGTGGGTAGCCTTGGACGTGGGTGTGGGTAGCCTTGGACGTGGGTGTGGGTAGCCTTGGACGTGGGTGTGGGTAGCCTTGGACGTGGGTGTGGGTAGCCTTGTACCTGCCTTGTACCTGTGTGTTGCCTTGTACCTGTGTGTTGCCTTGTACCTGTGTGTTGCCTTGTACCTGTGTGTTGCCTTGTACCTGTGTGTTGCCTTGTACCTGTGTGTTGCCTTGTACCTGTGTGTGTGTCCTGCTGTACTTGTATTGCCTTAATTGAGTGTCTGTTGCTTTGTACTGATGTACTTTTATTGCCTTGTATTGAAATGTGTTTTGCCTTGTATTGAAATGTGAATTGCCTTGTCCTGAAATGTGAATTGCCTTGTCCTGAAATGTGAATTGCCTTGTATTGAAATGTGAATTGCCTTGTATTGAAATGTGAGTTGCCTTGTCCTAGAATGTGTATTGCCTTGTATTGAAATGTGAGTTGCCTTGTCCTAGAATGTGAATTGCCTTGTATTGAAATGTGTATTGCCTTGTATTGAAATGTGTATTGCCTTGTACTGAAATGTGTATTGCCTTGTACTGAAATGTGTATTGCCTTGTACTGAAATGTGTATTGCCTTGTACTGAAATGTGTATTGCCTTGTACTGAAATGTGTATTGCCTTGTACCTGTGTGTTGCCTTGTACCTGTGTGTGTGTCCTGCTGTACTGTATTGCCTTAATTGAGTGTCTGTTGCTTTGTACTGATGTACTTTTATTGCCTTGTATTGAAATGTGTTTTGCCTTGTATTGAAATGTGTTTTGCCTTGTATTGAAATGTGAATTGCCTTGTCCTGAAATGTGAATTGCCTTGTCCTGAAATGTGAATTGCCTTGTCCTGAAATGTGAATTGCCTTGTACCTGTGTGTTGCCTTGTACCTGTGTGTGTGTCCTGCTGTACTTGTATTGCCTTAATTGAGTGTCTGTTGCTTTGTACTGATGTACTTTTATTGCCTTATACCTGAAATGTGAATTGCCTTGTATTGAAATGTGTATTGCCTTGTATTGAAATGTGAATTGCCTTGTATTGAAATGTGAATTGCCTTGTATTGAAATGTGAATTGCCTTGTATTGAAATGTGAATTGCCTTGTATTGAAATGTGAATTGCCTTGTATTGAAATGTGAATTGCCGTGTATTGAAATGTGAATTGCCGTGTATTGAAATGTGAATTGCCGTGTATTGAAATGTGAATTGCCGTGTATTGAAATGTGAATTGCCTTGTATTGAAATGTGAATTGCCTTGTATTGAAATGTGAATTGCCTTGTATTGAAATGTGAATTGCCTTGTATTGAAATGTGAATTGCCTTGTACCTGTGTGTTGCCTTGTACCTGTGTGTTGCCTTGTACCTGTGTGTTGCCTTGTACCTGTGTGTTGCCTTGTACCTGTGTGTTGCCTTGTACCTGTGTGTGTGTGTACTGCTGTACTTGTATTGCCTTAATTGAGTGTCTGTTGCTTTGTACTGATGTACTTTTATTGCCTTATACCTGAAATGTGAATTGCCGTGTATTGAAATGTGAATTGCCGTGTATTGAAATGTGAATTGCCTTGTACCTGTGTGTTGCCTTGTACCTGTGTGTGTGTCCTGCTGTACTTGTATTGCCTTAATTGAGTGTCTGTTGCTTTGTACTGATGTACTTTTATTGCCTTATACCTGAAATGTGTATTGCCTTGTATTGAAATGTGTATTGCCTTGTATTGAAATGTGTATTGCCTTGTATTGAAATGTGTATTGCCTTGTATTGAAATGTGTATTGCCTTGTATTGAAATGTGAGTTGCCTTGTATTGAAATGTGAGTTGCCTTGTATTGAAATGTGAGTTGCCTTGTCCTAGAATGTGAATTGCCTTGTATTGAAATGTGAATTGCCTTGTATTGAAATGTGAATTGCCTTGTATTGAAATGTGCATTGCCTTGTATTGAAATGTGCATTGCCTTGTATTGAAATGTGCATTGCCTTGTAATTTTTTTATTTTTTAAATGTAGTTCTTAGTCATTTATTGTGCTATAGTGGTAGCTGCAGGTTCTTGCAGGGTAGATGGCTTGGTTTTTGTGGGCTAGCTTGCTTGTATCATAGTGATTTAGGTGTAGCCTGTGCTTGTACATTGTATGGTGAGGTAACCATTGTTTCCTTTTCAGGTACTTAAAAAAAAATACTTAGAATAAAAAAGCCCCAGCTGGGGGATTTTTTTTTCGCTCCCCCGGCTGGGGTTTTTTTTCCCGGGTCCCGGTCGGTCTGCGAGGCGATGTTCATCGCCTATGTTTGGATGCAGAAAGGCCTGGGACCTGGGTTTTGGCAGGCAGGATGATTTTGGAGGCTTCCAGGAGCATAGCTCCTGAGGAGCACGGTGGATGAAGGGTGTAGGCGGATAGAAGCAGTGAAACTATAGCTGGTAGCTGAGAGCTGGTAGTGGCTTGTGCAGCAGTGGAATGAGGGCCGAGGAATTTTGTTGGCAGTGTTGTGTAATAATAATAATAGGCTTGGGGGGTAGGTGTTGTCTGTGTTGTATATGTGGAGATGACAATTTTTTCCCTTTCAGGTACTTAAAAAAATTACTTAGAATAAAAAAGCCCCAGCTGGGGGATTTTTTTTTCGCTCCCCCGGCTGGGGTTTTTTTTCCCGGGTCCCGGTCGGTCTGCGAGGCGATGTTCATCGCCTATGTTTGGATGCAGAAAGGCCTGGGACCTGGGTTTTGGCAGGCAGGATGATTTAGGAGGCTTCCAGGAGCACAGCTCCTGAGGAGCACGGTGGATGAAGGGTGTAGGCGGATAGAAGCAGTGAAACTATAGCTGGTAGCTGAGAGCTGGTAGTGGCTTGTGCAGCAGTGGAATGAGGGCCGAGGAATTTTGTTGGCAGTGTTGTGTAATAATAATAGGCTTGGGGGGTAGGTGTTGTCTGTGTTGTATATGTGGAGGTAACCATTGTTTCCTTTTCAGGTACTTAAAAAAAAATACTTAGAATAAAAAAGCCCCAGCTGGGGGATTTTTTTTTCGCTCCCCCGGCTGGGGTTTTTTTTCCCGGGTCCCGGTCGGTCTGCGAGGCGATGTTCATCGCCTATGTTTGGATGCAGAAAGGCCTGGGACCTGGGTTTTGGCAGGCAGGATGATTTAGGAGGCTTCCAGGAGCACAGCTCCTGAGGAGCACGGTGGATGAAGGGTGTAGGCGGATAGAAGCAGTGAAACTATAGCTGGTAGCTGAGAGCTGGTAGTGGCTTGTGCAGCAGTGGAATGAGGGCCGAGGAATTTTGTTGGCAGTGTTGTGTAATAATAATAATAGGCTTGGGGGGTAGGTGTTGTCTGTGTTGTATATGTGGAGGTAACCATTGTTTCCTTTTCAGGTACTTAAAAAAAAATACTTAGAATAAAAAAGCCCCAGCTGGGGGATTTTTTTTTCGCTCCCCCGGCTGGGGTTTTTTTTTCCCGGGTCCCGGTCGGTCTGCGAGGCGATGTTCATCGCCTATGTTTGGATGCAGAAAGGCCTGGGACCTGGGTTTTGGCAGGCAGGATGATTTAGGAGGCTTCCAGGAGCACAGCTCCTGAGGAGCACGGTGGATGAAGGGTGTAGGCGGATAGAAGCAGTGAAACTATAGCTGGTAGCTGAGAGCTGGTAGTGGCTTGTGCAGCAGTGGAATGAGGGCCGAGGAATTTTGTTGGCAGTGTTGTGTAATAATAATAATAGGCTTGGGGGGTAGGTGTTGTCTGTGTTGTATATGTGGAGGTAACCATTGTTTCCTTTTCAGGTACTTAAAAAAAAATACTTAGAATAAAAAAGCCCCAGCTGGGGGATTTTTTTTTCGCTCCCCTGGCTGGGGTTTTTTTTCCCGGGTCCCGGTCGGTCTGCGAGGCGATGTTCATCGCCTATGTTTGGATGCAGAAAGGCCTGGGACCTGGGTTTTGGCAGGCAGGATGATTTAGGAGGCTTCCAGGAGCACAGCTCCTGAGGAGCACGGTGGATGAAGGGTGTAGGCGGATAGAAGCAGTGAAACTATAGCTGGTAGCTGAGAGCTGGTAGTGGCTTGTGCAGCAGTGGAATGAGGGCCGAGGAATTTTGTTGGCAGTGTTGTGTCATAATAATAATAGGCTTGGGGGGTAGGTGTTGTCTGTGTTGTATATGTGGAGGTAACCATTGTTTCCTTTTCAGGTACTTAAAAAAAAAATACTTAGAATAAAAAAGCCCCAGCTGGGGGATTTTTTTTTCGCTCCCCCGGCTGGGGTTTTTTTTCCCGGGTCCCGGTCGGTCTGCGAGGCGATGTTCATCGCCTATGTTTGGATGCAGAAAGGCCTGGGACCTGGGTTTTGGCAGGCAGGATGATTTTGGAGGCTTCCAGGAGCACAGCTCCTGGGGAGCATTGTGGATTCATGGCAGAAGTGAGTACCAACGATAGTAAAATGTAATTGGGATCTTTGCAGGAGAGGATGGCATAGTTGTGTCAGAGGGCTAGTTTGGAGAATTGAAAGGCAACACTGAGATAGTAAGCCAGGCAGATGTTGTGAAGGGTCCTTAGTTATTTCTGTAAGTCACTTGTTTAGAGAAGGGGATTCTAAAGATATATTAGGTGTGTGGAACAAATTTGAGCTAGTATATAAAGGCATTTTTTCTGGTTTTGTGTACTGTGTCATTTCCTCGGTTAGGTACCAATAAAACTCAAATAAGTCTGTGTTTTGCCATGCTGTGTCTCGTGTCATTGTTTCCTTGGTTAGGTATCAATAAAACTTGAATAAATCTGTGTTTTGCTATGCAATGTCTCGTGTCATTGTATCCTTGGTTAGGGACCAATAAAACTTGAATAAAGCTGTGTTTTGCCTTGCTGTGTCTCGTGTCATTGTTATCTCAGTTAGGGACCAATAAAACTTGAATAAAGCTGTGTTTTGCTTTGCTGTGTCCTGTCTCATTATTTCTTAAGGTAGGTTTTGTATGTTGTCTCTTTGTAGTGACTGGATTGGCTGTGTATGTCTGTGTTGGTGTGTCTGTGTCTGCCTGTGTCAAATTCTATTTGTCTGTCTCTTCTGTCTTGAGTTGGCCAACTCATTCTCTACTGTCCACTTTGTTCCTGTGTCTCCCTCTTCTACTGTCTGTTCATGTCTTCTACTGTCTTTCTCTTTCTCTCTTCTATTGTCTTTAATCTACTGTCATTCTCTCTTCTATTTTGTCTTTCTCCTTGTCTTTTTCTCTTCTACTTTTCTCTGTTTCTCTTCTACTTTTCTCTGTTTCTCTTCTACTTTTCTCTGTTTCTCTTCTACTTTTCTCTGTTTCTCTTCTACTTTTCTCTGTTTCTCTTCTACTTTTCTCTGTTTCTCTTCTACTTTTCTCTGTTTCTCTTCTACTTTTCTCTGTTTCTCTTCTACTTTTCTCTGTTTCTCTTCTACTTTTCTCTGTTTCTCTTCTACTTTTCTCTGTTTCTCTTCTACTTTTCTCTGTTTCTCTTCTACTTTTCTCTGTTTCTCTTCTACTTTTCTCTGTTTCTCTTCTACTTTTCTCTGTTTCTCTTCTACTTTTCTCTGTTTTTCTTCTACTTTTCTCTGTTTCTCTTTACTTTCTCTGTTTCTCTTTACTTTCTCTGTTTCTCTTTACTTTCTCTGTTTCTCTTTACTTTCTCTGTTTCTCTTTACTTTCTCTGTTTCTCTTTACTTTCTCTGTTTCTCTTTACTTTCTCTGTTTCTCTTTACTTTCTCTGTTTCTCTTTACTTTCTCTGTTTCTCTTTACTTTCTCTGTTTCTCTTTACTTTCTCTGTTTCTCTTTACTTTCTCTGTTTCTCTTTACTTTCTCTGTTTCTCTTTACTTTCTCTGTTTCTCTTTACTTTCTCTGTTTCTCTTTACTTTCTCTGTTTCTCTTTACTTTCTCTGTTTCTCTTTACTTTCTCTGTTTCTCTTTACTTTCTCTGTTTCTCTTTACTTTCTCTGTTTCTCTTTACTTTCTCTGTTTCTCTTTACTTTCTCTGTTTCTCTTTACTTTCTCTGTTTCTCTTTACTTTCTCTGTTTCTCTTTACTTTCTCTGTTTCTCTTTACTTTCTCTGTTTCTCTTTACTTTCTCTGTTTCTCTTTACTTTCTCTGTTTCTCTTTACTTTCTCTGTTTCTCTTTACTTTCTCTGTTTCTCTTTACTTTCTCTGTTTCTCTTTACTTTCTCTGTTTCTCTTTACTTTCTCTGTTTCTCTTTACTTTCTCTGTTTCTCTTTAAACTTGTCACAAATTTAGTGACAAGTTTTAAAATTTAAATAAAATTAAATTATTAATTTAAAAAAAAACCCACCAGCCCCTTGGGAGGAAAAAAAAAAAAAAAAAATTTAAAAAAAAAAAAAAAAATTTTTTTTTCCTCCCAAGGGGCTGCTGGGGCTGCACCGGACATATTATTTTTAATTTTTTATATACTACTATATAGGGAAATTAGCATAAATTAGCATAGCCCCACCCACACCACCCCCTGACCCAGCCCCCTCCCACCCCTAGCCACCCCCATCACCCCTCCCACCCCGCAACCCCACCCCCTCCCACCCCTAGCCCCTCCCACCCGCCGACCCCGCCCCCTCCCACCCCCCGACCCCGCGCCCTCCCACCCCTAGCCCCTCCCACCCCCCGACCCCACCCCTAGCCCTTCCCACCCGCTTGCCACACCCCCAACCCTAACCCCGCCCCCAGCCACACCCCCAACGGTAGCCACACCCCTAACCCCACCACCTACCCCACCCCTAACCACACCCCCAACCGTAACCACACCCCTAATCCCGCCCCCTGCCACACCCCCAACCCTAACCCCACCCCCAACCATAGCCACACCCCAAACCCCACCCCCTACCCCACCCCAACCACACCCCCAGCCACACCCCTAATGCCACCCCCAGCCAGACCCCCAACCCTAACCCCACCCCCTACCACACCCCCAACCCAACCCCCTACCCCACCCCCTGCCACACCCCTAACCCTAACCCCACCCCCTGCCACACCCCTAACCCCACCCCCTACCCCACCCCTAGCCACACCCCCTGCCACACCCCCAACCCTAACCCCGCCCCCTGCCACACCCCTAACCCTAACCCCGCCCCCGCCCCCAACCATAACCACGCCCCTAACCCCGCCCCCTACCCCGCCCCTAACCCTAACCCCACCCCCTACCCCACCCCCTGCCACACCCCCAACCCTAACCCCACCCCCTGCCACACCCCCAACCCCACCCCCTGCCACTCCCCTAACCCCACCCCCAGCCACACCCCCAACCCTAAC